>NC_080175.1:21053829-21380079 GCF_950295315.1 Erinaceus europaeus | reverse complement strand
CTATGTCTATGATTCAAATGTAATGCATACTTCACCTAACATACTACTTATAGGGGAGTTGGACAGTAGCACAGCAGGTTAAGCACAGATGGTGCAAAGAGCAAGGACCAGCGTAGGGATCCGGTTTGAGCCCCTGGCTCTCCACCTGCAGAGGAGTCGCTTCACAAGCAGTGAAGCAGGTCTGCAGTTATCTATCTTTCTCTCC
The DNA here is from genome assembly GCF_950295315.1 of Erinaceus europaeus. Lineage (NCBI taxonomy): Eukaryota > Metazoa > Chordata > Mammalia > Eulipotyphla > Erinaceidae > Erinaceus > Erinaceus europaeus. Next base: position 21,379,874 of record NC_080175.1, on the reverse strand, counting down.
CCTTCTCTGTCTTCCCCTGCCCTCTCCATTTCTCTCTGTCCTGTCCAACAGCATCAACAACAACAATAATAACTATAACAATAAAACAAGGGCAACAAAAGGGAATGCATAAATAAATATTTAAAAATACTACTTATAAAGACAATAGGAACTCATGAAGAATACATGAAAAGCTACCATCAAAGGCTACAATAAGAGCAACATTCTACAAGGAAAACTGCAACTCCCCACTCCATCTTCTTCATCTGAAATTTGAATGCTGCAAACAGAAAAAATGAGATTGGATTACATTAATGACAAAATCCTAGGGCCTTGAAACAATGAAGCTTTATTCCCTGCTCACACAATGGTGCTGTCCCTCTTATGGGTTTTCCAGGAACACTGGTGGTGGGGGGCAGCCACAAACACCACAATTCACAATATCATAGGGGGGAATGTGGTATTTTCATGTTTCATAGCTATACTGAGTCAAAAACTAAAGCTTGTTTCTGGAATACACATCCTATAGAACATAAATAGCATTCTGGTTGCCATGCTTAGAGTACCTGTCATGGAAGTGACCCAGTTGATCAATCCTGATCATGTCACACTATTTAGTTCCCTTCAGGTAGCTATAAGATTTTTGTTTTTTATTCAACGAAGGAAAATAGTACCCAAATCACACAATTTCTGAACGAAATTGTAGACAAAAATGGAGCCAACTCTAATTTGATTTAAAACTATGACACTCTATTCTTTATTAGCACTGAAGAATGGGCTTGACTAAATGTGTAAGGAGTTTCCTGAATGGTATAATGAAGGAATAAATTAGTTATATGCCTCCTTCTCTTGTGTCTGCCCTCACTAAGCTTCACTTAGAGCGGCTCTATGGCTCTGTTTCACTTTATCAGAACTGTTTTCATCCAATTTTTACTTACTCAGGTTTGAATTATAAATTCCTACTTATAGGAATTAATAAAATCATTCCTCATGGTTCCATATTATTTTTTATTATTATTGTTATTTTTTGCCACCAGGGTTATTGCTGGGGCTTGGTGCCTGTCCTACAAATCCACTACTCCTGAAGGCTATTTTTTCTATTGTTGCCCTTGATGTTTATCATTGTGTTTGTTATTATTGTTGTTGTTATTGCTATCGTTGTTGGATGGGAGAGAGAGAAATCGAGAGAGGAAGGGAGACAGAGTGGGAGACGAAGACAGATACCTGCAGACCTGCTTCACCACTTGTGAAGTAACCCTGCTGAAGGTAGAGAGATGGGCTTGAACTGGGATTCCTATACCAGTTCTTGTGCTTTGAGCCATGTGCACTTAACCCACTGTGTCACCGCCCAGCCCCCTTCCATACTATGTCTATGATTCAACTTCCCTGTTAAAAATATAGATTAGGCAAACTATGTAGGTATATAGAAAATATCCTGAGATCTTTTTAAGATACCCCACAATGTATTTCTTATGCCTTACTATGCTACTAATAGCTTGTTCCATTTTCCAGGGTACATTTACTTACCCTGGATCTCAGATTTTGCATTTGCCAAGTATATATGGTAAGATAAACAGTTACAAAGGAAATTCACAGGAACCGGGTGGTGGCACACCTAATTGAGTGCACTTGTTACAATGCACAAGGACCCAGTTTCCAGACCCCAGTACCCACCTGCAGGGGGAAATTTTCACTAGTGGTGAAGCAGTGTTGCAGGTGTTTCTCTGTCTCTCTTCCTTTCTAGTTCCCCCTCCCCTCTCCATTTCTGACTATATCCAATAAGTAAAGATAATAAAAAAATTAAAATAAAAAAATTCACTGATGCTTGATGACATTTATTCCATTATCTTTGTGCTCCTTTTGAACGTTTTTATGCCTTATTTTTTTTTTTAATTTTTTATTTAAGAAAGGATTAGTGAACAAAAGCATAAGGTAGGAGGGGTACAACTCCACACAATTCCCAACACCCAATCCCCATAACCCACCCCCTCCCCTGATAGCTTTCCCATTCTCTATCCCTCTGGGAGCATGGACCCAGGGTCGTTGAGGGATGCAGAAGGTAGAAGGTCTGGCTTCTGTAATTGCTTCCCCGCTGAACATGGGCGTTGACTGGTCGGTCCATACCCCCAGTCTGCCTCTCTCTTTCCCTAGTAGGGTGTGACTCTGGGGAAGCTGAGCTCCAGGACACATTGGTGGAGTCTTCAGTCCAGGGAAGCTTCTCATGATAACATTTTGCTTGCCTATCTTCTAGCATGACATTGTGGGTGGGGCTTGATTGTCTTTGCTCCCTCTAAGAGAGCTAGATGCAAATCTACTAATATTTGAGGATTCCAAGAACCCAGAGGAAAGACAGTGGTTGGGGTGGGAAACACTTTGGTCCAGGCCTGAGTTGGCCTCTGGAGAACTGGATGAGTATTTCTTACTGTGAGGAATTTTCAATTCATTTTACAGATAAGATAGCTCAAGCTAGCTAACATCCCTAACCCCCACCCCACCTCTCAAGCCATTAACTCTTTGCTGAGGCTTTTAATTTTACATATTTCAGGCCCTGTCTAGTCAGAGTTGTACTTTTTCTTCTGCTAAGGAGTCTGGGATATGTATTTCCAAGAAAAAGGTATGGAGTATTGAGAAAGGGGACACAGTGAACCTTTCCCTAGATTTGTCTGAGGCTCACAACACAGGCTTTAAAGGAAGAGCTTTTTGTTTGGTTATGCTTTGTATTGATTTTTAATCTCTGTGTAATTTATTTCAAAGTAAGTCTGTTACTTTCAATCATGTTATTTTTCTCTGACACATTTCTCCTCCTCCTCCTCCTCCTCTTACTTCTTCTTCTTCTTTTCACCAGGGTTATTGATGCCTGCTCCTGATGGTCTTTTTTTTTTGTCCTTAATTTTTTTTTAAGTAACAGAAATAAACTGAGAGAGAAGAGGAAGATAGAGAGGGGAAGAGAGAGACACATGCAGCACTGCTTCACTGCTTATGAATTTGCCCCTCTGCAGGCAGGGACCAGGGACTTGAACCCAGGTCCTTATGCGTGGTCATTCGTGTGATCAATTGGGTGTGCCACCTTCTTGCCCCTCTACCACTATTCTTCCTCCTCCTCCTCCTGCTCTTCCTCAATCTTTTCCTCTCTCTTTCTCTTTCCTTTTGTAATTAATTGGGGCTGAAAGACAGTTCATCTTATAAAAGCATACACTTTATGTACATGAGGATTCAGGTTCAAACCTTGAACACCACATGACAGCACCATACACAACAGCTAGAGAAGCTTCATGAAAGGTAGACAAGTTTTTTCTACTTCTCCCTTTCTTCTTCCATCTCTGTATCTCTATATCTACTTGAAATTAAAAAGACACACACACACACACACACACACACACACACACACACAGAATATACTGGGAGTTATGGAGATAAATAAGTATGAAGCCCTAGCACCAAAATTAATTAATTAATTAATTAATATCTGCATTTATTCTCCAGGGCCCTGTTTGATTTCACTGCTCCCAGGCCACAATTTGACCACAGCAAAGAATGAGACAGAAATAGTAAGACAGGGAGAGAAGGAGAAACATCACAGCCACAGAACTTCCCAGTGCTGAAGTACCTTCCCTGCGGTGTCAGATCTTGAATCTAGATCACCTGTCTGTTAAGACACACCCCCGACCAGGTGAGCTATCTCTTGAACATCCTTAACAATTTTCTTTGATGAACAGCAGTGTCCAGCTTTGCTATCTGCTGCTGTGATTTGAAGGGGTTTCCTAAACTCTGTGCAGAGAGGGTAAGATTTCTGAGTTTTGTCTGGCTGCATTCTTTCCTGCAGGGGCTGTTTAGGAAATGTCCACTTCATACTAGTCTGCATAATGACAATTCTCATCCTGATGTTCTTTGGTGCAATTAGGAAGAGTGCCTGTATTTTTGAAGTTGATAAGCTAATAAATGTCTGTTTTGTCTCAGTCTTCCAACATGTAGCTCCTACTTCCTCCCCTTCCTTATGAGACAGGAAAGAGAGGGAAAGGATTCATTTGGTAACACTGCTTGAGTGGCTCTGAATTCAGCCATGCTTGAACTACATGCTTATACTTTTTAGCTAAATAAACTCCTAACTTCAGTGCTTCTCCCTTAAACTTGCATGAAGTGGACAGGATGCCAATTGTATCGAGGAGGGGGAGGGGGAGGGGAGGGGCAGGAAAAGGAGGAGGAGGAGGAGGAGGTGTTGGGGGAGAAGGAGGGGGAGGAGGAGGTGTTGGGGGAGAAGGAGGGGGAGGAGGAGGGGGAGGAGGAGGTGTTGGGGGAGAAGGAGGGGGAGGAGGAGGGGGAGGAGGAGGTGTTGGGGGAGAAGGAGGGGGAGGAGGAGGGGGAGGAGGAGGGGGAGGAGGAGGTGTTGGGGGAGAAGGAGGGGGAGGAGGAGGGGGAGGAGGGGGAGAAAACCACAAAAACTGAAAACAAAACATCTCATTCAGTTCTTGATGTCTTGTTATTTTTAGAGGCACAGAAGAGGGGTGGTCTACATTCTCATTTGCAGATAGTGGGAGTGAAATCAACTGCAGAAACAGAACAGGAAACTCAAACTTGTGAAGAGTTGTCTCTCCCAGGAAAGTCTCTACTCCATATTAAGGTGCAAGTGCTTTCATTTGAAAGTGAATTAGTGAGAAAGATCAGAGAGCCCTTCTTAGTAGAAAACTTCGGATTTCTGATAGGCAGTTCTGATTCCTAGGGCCTTGATATTGTTCACTTTATATGCTGATTTCATAACTGCACATTTTCGTCAGGATAATAGGAGTCTCCACAATTAAGGCAATGCTTCCCCCCCCTTTGATGCCCTTGTTTATCGTCGTTGTTATTGTTGTTGTTGTTATTGCTGTGGTTGTTGGATAGGACAGACAGAAATCGAGAGAAGGGAAGACAGAAAGGGGAAGAGAAAGACAGACACCTGCAGACCTGCTTTACCACCTGTGAAGCAAACCCCCTGCAGGTGGGGGGTGAAGGAGGCTCAAACCAGAATCCTTCCTCTGGTCATTGAGATTCGCGCAATGTGCGCTTAACCTGCTGCTCAACCACCTGGCTCCCAAGGCAATACTTTCTTCCGCTTTTCTCAGTCACTGTTTTCTCTCATTTGAGTCCTAGATAAAGCCAATGTAATCACAATTTCCTTTAACAGTTAGCAATCTCTAATTTGGTTCTTTGTTTTCCTTTAATACTATAAATCTCATCGGAACTGAGATGGGTCGTCCTTACTATAAAACTTCCATTCACATGCCTTTTTTCCTGGTTCTAATTTTCCTATTTTCTTATGTAAGATCATCAATTAACCATCTTTTTTTTGTCACCATCACCTTCTTTCTTCTATCACATAGCTTTAGCTATATAACACCATCTCTTTATCAGGTCTACACATTTATATAAGCATTTTAATTTTTAACTTATTTTATATTCATTTTCTCTTCTTTCTTTTTTTTTTTTTTACTGCCATTAGAGTTATTGCTGGGGCTGGGCACCTGCACAACAAATCCACTGCTCCCTGAGGCCATTCCCCACACTGTTTTTCCCTTCCTTTATTTTATTTGCTAGGACAGACAGAATTTTAAAACGGCAAGGGAGATAGGGAGAGAGAGAGAGAGAGAAACCTGTAGGACTTTTTCGTAATTAGTGAAGCTTCACCAGCAGGTGGAGGCCATGAGGTTTGAACCTGGGTATTTGTACATGGTAAGATATGCACTCAAGAGATTATGTGCCACTACCTGGCCCTGTATTATTAATATATTCTCCTCCCCTCATGAATACAATCAATATCCATTTACCATTCATTGAACATCTCCTGTAAAATAATTGATTTGCTATATCTCTTTTTTTATTCTTCTCTAACATTCTGTAATCTGGGGACTGGGGACTGTATGCCCTTGTACAAATCATTCAACATTAATTTTTTTATATTTATATACTTATTTATTGAATAGAGACAGAAAGAAACTGTGAGAGGGAAGGGGGAGATGCAATGAGAGAAAGAAAGACACCTGCATACCTGCTTCACTCCTTGTGAAGGTTCCACCCTGCATATGGGGGCTGGGGGACTTGAACCTGGCTCCTTGTGCACTGCAGCATGTGCGCTCAACCAGGTGTAACACTACCTTGCCCTTCATTTAACATTTCTGACCCACACTGTTTGAATTTGTAAAACAAGCCCAGAAATATCTGAGTGGAAACTAAAAAACAGACTTACATTTCTTCAAACAAGTTCTTCTTAATAAAAATGGCTGGACTCTGCCACATACATGCCCAATGCTAACTCACATAGCCTTCAAATAAGTACACTGTTTTCAGATCTGTGATGCAGGTTCAATCAGATTCATACAATTCTCTTAAAGTGTTTTAAGAGGAGGCACTCAGAAAACAGAGAAAAACAAGAAATAAGAGTTCCAGAGAAAATAGAGTCAACTCAAGATGCATTCTGACACAAAAATATGAAATTTCAGAAAATACCCCTCTTCTTTCTACATTTCCCTTCAAGGGGAGATCTAGAAAACATTCACTGTCATAAAAAAAAAAAAAACACCCATTTCTTTCTCCCACTAAATTATCAGGTGCAGACACTAATTTGTAGAGTATAATAGGAAGCTGAGTGCCAGGGGTGGTCAAGGTCAGATGCAAATCTGATGGGTTACCTACTACCCAGCCTTCAATTTCAGTTCACTGGGAGTTAGGATTCAACAGGGCTCACATGAAAACTCTGTTCCTCATTACCTGCACATGGAGAAAATTAGAGGTGAGTCTTCTGCCAAGTTCGAAAGCTGCAGTTGAAAGGAAAGGTGCCAGAAAGTGGGTCACGCTGTAATTTGAGGTTATTGTTAATAAGGATGTTGTAAGGAGGTCCTTGAGTCATCTTGGAAGAGTAGAGGTCATAAAACTTGATTATGGGTTTATCTAAGCAAACTAAAACTCTTGAGGACTGTGGGGGAAAAGTCAATATTTATTTCCTGTCTGAGGGAAAAAAAAAACTACTTCTTAAAATCTATCAGCTCAAAAGAACCGAAAAAACTGAAAGCGTGTAGTTTCTAATAGGGTAGCTAATGAAGACTGTTCATTGTAACAGAGTGGATTAAAAGAAACAACAATGTGTTTTTTTTTATATTTATTTATCCCCTTTTGTTGCCTTTGTTGTTTTACTGTTGTAGTTATTATTGTTGTTGTTATTGATGTCGTCATTATTGAATAGGACAGAGAGAAATGGAGAGAGGAGAGGAAGACAAAGAGGGGGAGAGAAAGACAGACACCTGCAGACCTGCTTCACCGCCTATGAAGCGACTCCCCTGCAGGTGGGGAGCCGGGGGCTCGAACCAAGATCCTTACGCTGGTCCTCGTGCTTTGCGCCACCTGCGTTTAACCCGCTGTGCTACCATCCGACTCCCAACAATATGGTTATTAATAACAGTATAAAGCCTGGCAAGTCTTTTGAAGTTAAGTGAGTAGAGGGAGAAACACAAAAAAATAACAAATAGTGCAGGAAACACACTACATTTCCAGAAGGTGGTGGAGATGAGGAGATAGTGTACCTCCCCCTATACAGGGCAGTTTTTCTGAAGCCAATATTACTCATCTGTTATCAGCACAAATCTGATCACTGTAGCATGATGGCTGTGAAGAGGATTCACAATTTGTATAAAAGTTGTACCTTTTAAAATACACCATGCATACCATGTTATTTAATTCTCCTATTAGTCTTGTGATGACAGAATAGAAAAGTGAATGGGTATGATTTTTAGGTATAACTCAGTTATTTGTTCTTTGTCCCCTTCTTAATATTTTGTTTCGTTTGTAATGTCATTACACAGAGTTTGACCAGAGCATCCCAAGACATGGATATACTCTGATGAATTTAACCATTACCTACATTGAAGACACTTGTATGTGTTCTTTTGGGAAAATTAGTTAGGAACACCAGAATATGAATGAGAAATGGTGGATCAGAGAGTCAAAAACTCTGGAAAGAGTTGGTGTCTCTACTTTCAACCCCAAATTCCCCAAAGATCTTTCAGGGATGCTGTGGCAGTTGTCAGATTCTAGAGAATTAAAATGGGGCTCACCTGCTCCAAGTCTTCTGCAGATCTCTTGTTTTCTCCTACAGGACCCTGGTAAGGCAAGACAAAGAGCTCCGCAGCAGTGGGTAAACCAGGGAGCACAGCAACCAAAATGTGCTGGCCAGGAACCCCTGTAGCCTGAGAGAAACACAAAGGTTCATGTAAGTTCTGTTGAACAGGATGAAATGAAACAGTAAGATAATAGACTAAGTGCTTAGGGGTGTTCGTGTGTGTGTGTGTGTGTGTGTGTGTGTGTGTGTGTGTGTGTGTACACACATGTGTGTTTGCAAGCATGAGCCCACAGCACAAAGAGGTTTCTGCACTTGATGGCTAAGAAGGAATATAAGAGACAGCACTGGGCTACTAGCCAGGCTGTCTGAGGTCTGATTCTTGCTCTATAGCCATGAACCCTTAAATATTTTGCTTATCTCCTCTATACTAAGTTCCCACAAATAGAAACATGGGAATAACAGCAGTGCTTGCATTATAAAGGGCAGTTTTGAGAATTGGATTAGTTATATAAGGAGCATTTGAAGTAGTTCCTCGAGATTCAAATGTTGGTTCTTCATCCCAAAGGGTTCAGTAAGTGGACAGTACCATTAAGATGACTCTCACTAAACATTATCATTTGCTTCTTGTGCCTTAACCCTTTCTAATCTTCCTCCTTTGCTATACTATCAGAGGTGATTATCCAACTAGTCCCATCACAACCTTATAATATGGCCCGTAGCATCCCTCTATCACAAACTCCAGCTCTCCATGATCTTCTCCATAGTATCAGAACCTATCATTCACATAGAACTAACTCTTTGTTTTATCGTGCTTTACCATCTGCTAAAATTGTATGTATCACTGGAGCCTGAGAAGGTAACCTTGCAACTCTTCAAATCTGTTGAGACACTTCCTAACACATGGGACTACCCACACTTATGTTCGATGACACATCATTTAACTAAGGAAAAGATAGCAGATTAGCCTAGGGTTTAGGGTATTGGGTACAGGTGTACTTGTATCCATAAGCAAGGGAAACTATATACCTCAAAGTCTAAGTGCTCAATAACGTTTGAAGAGCCTAAAGAAGGTCTCACAAATTCTCTTATTTATTGGACTTAGACCAAATTACCTGGGCAGCCCAGCAGAAAGGCCCAAAGAAGACAGATCCCAAAAACCTAACTCTGGATGGGCTCAACAACTGTTACTCAATTTCTAAACACCTGAGAGAAAGTCTAAGATGATCAGATAAAGAGAGGACTACAAAAGTTGGATAAGGGCAAGAGACTGGACCACTTAATAATGGCCCTTTGGGGCCCTTTGGAATATAACTAAAATATGCCTACTAGCTATCTACAAAATGGAGGACCCCGCCCCAACTCTTCACCTGCACTATTCCAGCCTTTTGGTCCATGATTGGCCAACAATTTGTTTGGCTTTGTATGTTAACTCTCTTTTCAACCACTGGGTTCCAGATGCTAACAGGATGCTGACCACACTTCCCTGGACAGACAAGCCCACCAATGTGTTCTGGAGCTCCACTTCCCCAGATCCCTTCCCCAATAGGGAAAGAGAGAGACAGGCTGGGAGTATGGATCAACCTGTCAACACCCATGTTCAGTGGGGAAGCAACTACACAAGCCAGACCTTCCTCCTTCTGCATCCCACAGGGACCTTGGGCCCATACTCCCAGAGGGTTAAAGAATAGGAAAGCTATCAGGGGAGGGGATGGGATATGGAGATCTGAGTAGGAACTGTGTGGAGTTGTACCCCTCTTATCCTATGGTTTTTGTAAGTATTTCCTTTTTGTAAATATATAGGCTCTGGATCAGATGGATGGAGGTAACTAGTTAATTTTAGCCACAGAAGTTTTTTTCAAGAATGGGAGATACTCTAAGCCCTAATCCAACTTTCTAACCCTTTTTCTCTACTCTGACAACATTCTCTCAGTCAATATTCTTATGCAATTTCAAGCTAGGTACCAAACTCAAGCCAAACTACCACAGTTGTGTGCCCCCAGGAATATACTTAAAATGGATTTTCTAGATTTCTTGTACCCTAAAATCCCCAATCTCATCCTTCTTTTTGGTCCCTGTTCATTAACCATTTTGTCTCCACTTAGGTTATGCCACCTTCCAGACACCAAGTTAACAGATGCTACAATGACTCCATCCGACTTCTCTGGGCAGATGACTTCACCAGTGTGTCCTGGACTCTCACATCTCCAGAGCTCTGGTCCACTAGGGAGAGACAGAAACAGACTGGGGGTATGGATTGGCCTGTCAACACCCATGTTCAGGGGAGAAGCAATTAAAGAAGCCAGACCTCCTACCTTCTGCTTCCTCAAAACAACCTTGATCCATACTCCCTGTGGGGGAGAAGTGATAGGAGGAAGATAAAAGGGTTCTGTACTCCAGCTCCATCAGCAGCCAGAGAGAGAGAAGGAAAAGGAAAGGAGCATATGAAGGCAGTTATGTTGTCATGAGCGGCTGGAGGGGGGAGAATTGAATCAGGAAAAAAGGGGGCAATTATGTGGACAGAGTTGTGGAGATGATGGTTGGCCCATGTCCACAACCTCAGGGTACCTGTAGTGGATTACAGTGGGGAGCCTGAAGATTTAGAACTCTGGTGGTAGGAATGGTGTGGATTTAAAACCCTGTTGACATAATATAAAAATATAAATATAAAAAATAAATATATAAAAGATATAAAAAATATAAAATTTAATAAAAAAGGTAATATGAAATATATTTTATATATTCTAATACATAAAATGTAGTATAAAAATAAAATAAAATAATAATTTAAAAAAATTACAGATATTACTTTCTTTTGTTTGCTCTTACTGGAGCTTATATTGGTCTCTATGCTCCCATGAGGGTTTTGATGGCATTTTATAATAGTTTCCCCATCTTCAAGAGATTTATCTTTCTTACAATTTAATTCAGATTATGTTCCTCTGTTCACATTCTTGCAATAGTTCTCGTTGCCAGTTGGAATAAAAATATAGTCAATGTCCTCTACAGACTGGTCCTGCCCTTCCTGAACTATGCCCCATAACTCACACAGGTGCTTAGCGTGAGTGTTTTGCACATGTCATTTTTTCTACAACATATTTTCTCTACATTTACTGGTGTGATCCTAGTTATCCTTCATGAGTCTTCTTGAAATCTGCCTTTTTATTTTTCAGTACATATTTTCATTACTTTCCAGTTAGGTGACTGTTTTTGAATCTCATATTTGTACCTTTTCTAAAGTAGCCAGAGATTTCATTTTTGGGGTCCTTAATCTGTGTCTGGCATACCAATGAACATATTTAATATTATCTAATACAGCTCTGAAAACAAACCACTGACATAAGTGCCACTTTGCAGGGGAAATCATACAGACGGGGTGCTCAGGGAGTAAACTATGAGCTTAGTATGCTGGTGTTTACTGAGAAGTGTTTTTTCAATCAGCATCTATTCCAGTGAAGGGAAGGAAGTAGAGATGGGTAGAAGAAGTTGAGGTAGGTGGATACCAGCTACAGCTTTAGAAGGCCTCACAGGGAGTAAAAATGGGCCTTTAGACATGTCTGAGATTGAGGGGAGGGTGGTGGTCTGGCTTTACATATTTGCATGAGTAAATCACAGACCACCTTGAAAGGGACACAACAAAGCTCTGCACACAGCACTCTTAGTAGCTAAGGTAACAACAGTCTTTGAATGGGGATCTGAGCAGTCTCTGTGTCTGCTTTAGGACAGAGAATGAGATGAAAGAAGGTGGAATGGTGATTTACAACCACCTAGGCACTTACTGGAGATGTTCACTATGGAGCTTTGGTCTGACCATAACCTTAGGTTCTTTTTTTTTTTTTTTACCTTGTGCACTACAAATCACCTTACGGCAAAGAGACAGAACCTTTTTTCTTCTAAGGGCTATATGCATATTTACAATACTATTCCAGGGCCAGATAAAATTATCAACTTAAAAATTAGCACTTAGGGCAGAGAAGATAGCATAGCACGTATGCAAAATGACTCTCATGTCTGAAGCTGGGAGGTCCCAGGTTCAATCCCCTATACCACCACAGACGACAGAGCTGAGCTGTGCTCTAGTTAAAAAATTTTAAAAAATAAATAATTTACATTTCTAGACCATATATAGCATGTTAATGTTTCCCACCTCTGTCACATGGGGTCATGTTTTCATATGTATTAAGTATAGACACTGAACTCAGGCTCTTCACTACAATTTTGTGGTTTCTGTCACTTGTTAGCTACAAAAACCTTAAGCAAGTTGCTTAAGTTCTCTAAACCTCAGTGGCTTCATCCACAATATAAATATAACAATATGTCTCTCTATAGGAAAGAAATGCTCTAAAAGAACTGGGACAGCGACCAGGTGGTGGTGCATCTGGTTGAGCACACACAATGCATAAGGACCTGGGTTTGAGCCCTTAGTCCCCACCTGCAGAGGGAAAGCTTCACCTGCGAGAGATGAAGCAGGGCTGCAGGTGTCGCGCTCTCTCTCTACCCACCTGCTACTAACCTTTTGATTTTTGGATGTCTGTATCTAATGAATAAAGATAATTAAAAATAAAAAAGAACTGGGACAGAAAAGGATGACCAGTTACCATTACTGAGTTTTCACAGTATTGCTACACTTGCTCCTTGAGGGGTTAGAGCCTCAGGTTATACTTAACTGATTTTACATGTAGTAATGGCCTAATTGTATAGAAATGTGCTATACGATTATTCTAAATTTCCAAGTTCTCTAAACAAAAGTTTCATGAAGAATAAGAACCACGTGTTCATTCACTCCTAGTGTACTTTTGACCTCTCTATATCCTTAGGGCCCAGCTCTGCAGATAGCAGATGAATGAATCTGACACCCATGGGTTCCAGATTTTTCCTATCATTTCTTTGCACAGGATCCCAACTCCATGATGATAGGGGGAAACATGGAAAGAGGGAACTGCCCACACTCACTTCCACCAGAGACTTTTTTATGACTCTGCTGATGTCCCTCCTCCATTCAGGGATATCTGGGTTGTAGTCATCCAGGTTTGGAGAAAAGGACAGGCGAAGAGATCGGAATTCCTCTGGGAAGACAGAATTTGGGTGATTACTATAAGTCATAGTACTCTCCAGAACTGTGCTTCATTTTATGTTGTATAGAAAGCTCTAATACCATTTTCTACAGACTTACCAGAGATCTTTCTAGAGGACAAATCTACTATCCCATCCCATTATGTCCCAGCTTCTTATTTTCTAGACCAAAGCTTATGCCTAGCCCACTGTTCCAACTTCTGGTCACTGTCACACTCCTGGACACTAACTGTCTAGAGAGTCCTAGTATGGCTCTAGTGTTAGGTAGACACATGCCCCTGGCTCTCTGCATCCATAGTTCCTCCTTCAGCACTGTTCATGCACAAAACATTCCTACTTTAGTTCATGCTAGAAACAAGTAATGATCCTAGAAATCATGGCTTGCATGCATGTAATTGAAACATACAGTTATGAAAGTTGTGAGCTGTAAACTCCATCCTAGTTCTTACAGCCTGCAACAAGGCAGTACATGTTATGTTAAACCTTCTGATGATAATCATGCCTCACTGAGCAAAGGGTTATGACAGCTAAGGAAGACACAATGTGAAAGTATGACATAATGTAAAACAGGGTCCCAGAATACAGAGTGCAGGTCACATACTGCATACTCCATGGGAGTCAAGTACAACACACACACATTCCTGAATTGTTTATGCTTGGCTAACTTGCTTTCTGTGATGTAGCTGTATTAAGCACTAGTAAAAAGAGAAAAAAAATAGCCCAAACTTTAGATAGGGGCTGCATCCTGGGCCTGTCTGAGGGGGAGACTTTCCCAGGTGCAGTCAGTCCCTGCACAATTACTCACTACATACTGTGTGTGAGTCTCTTCTTTCATTCTAGGCTGTGATCTGGACCTGGAATTTGCAACAAGTTCATATGTTTACTCACCACAGACTATTGCTCGCCATGTTTTAATGTTCTTTTACATGGCATTACAATGTTACAGAACACTTCAAATATTAAGCTATGGCTATATAATAATTGCATAATTACATAGTTGTTAATAGTCTTACTGATGTTATGCTTTGTTTACATGGACATTTCAGTTAATACTGTCTTAGAAGAAAGTATCCTGGGTCTCACACAAGTGTGATTTCTCTACTGTAGGCATTTGCTTTGTCACTCAAATAGACAGAGACAGAGAAAGGAGAGACCACAAGAACAGAACTTCCTCAGGTACTCTAACATTTCTCATGTGGTCCTAGGACTTATTTCTCATAAGTCTGCTCAGAGGACTGGCCGAGAGTACATGGCAAAGCATTTGCCCTACCCACTGAGCTCTTTCGAGACCTCATTTAATAGAATTTTAAGCTGCCCAATTAAAATAAGATTTCAGTTATTTTTATAGTCCTTCATTTCATCATCCTCTAGTAAGTAGACAGCATTATAAAAGAAAAGATTTTCTGATAGACTAGGATATGGGTAGGGAACCATAGGTGCTTGGTGTTCCCATCAGACCATGAGGCTTACATGAACCCTCATGAAAGATAGGAGAGGAGAGGAGAGGAGGTTGAGAAATTGCTCTGTCATTTGAAGAAGAATCTTGCTAACAAGATTCCTGAATGTCCTCAAACAAAAATTACTAAGAAGAGTCCTCTCTGTCCTAGGAATGGGTCCATCTTCATGTTCCTGCTTCTTTCTACATCAGCACACTTCTATTGCTCCTCAGTCCAGCATGTTCTGTCCCTTTGTATTATGCAGCCTGTCCTGGGGGGAACAGTACCCTCTCTTCTGCCATTGGACACCCTTCATCATAAAGTTCTGTCTGCCATCTTCATACTTCTTGCTCTTTAGAATAGGTTGCTTTTCCTGTCTGTCTACCACACTAATACTTAAACTCGGTGAGGACACGGTCACTGTATTCCAAGTCCTTTGAGACAGTGCATGGCCTGTGGACAATAAATGATGCACAGATCATCAGAAATCTACCACAAGCTGGACTGTGTACCATTTACTTATTAGAGTGTTGTTGAATAAACAAATGCATAAATTATAGCGGAGGCTCTCGTTAAATTATACATTTACTTATTCAAATACACATTTCTTTCTTCTTTTGAGCATGTCTTTGTGTTCCTGTAGAGGCTCACAGCAGTGGCAGTGCCGATTACACATTCAGGAAACAGAAAAGCCTGCTTGCACATTTTCTAACAATGCCAAAGGCTTATCAAACACAGACTTTAAGGGCTCTTGCATTGAAAGGTGTGTACAGCAGCTAGTCTGTTCCAACGACATATTTTTTGAAGATTACCTATTTTATGAGTCACTGGTTACCTATGTGAATATCACCGCTTCAGTTCTCATGGAGAATAATAAACTGCATATTAATTAGTGGCAGGGTGAATGGCCACACTAAGGACTCACACACTGAATCCAAACTCCTCTCTCTCTGAAGAGAGCAGTTTATGCCATATTCACTTCCTCCCCAAACCTCTTATCAAACTGGGGAGACTTCATTTACAAGAGAAGATGTTTATCTTAATAAAAGGACACAAATGAGAAATGGTGCAGTTCTCACTGTAATTACCTCACTTTCTAAATAGCAGGGCAGAAAGGGAGAATGACAGGAAAAATGTTATACTTAAGTTAGTTCAACAAATAGGGGATGGATGTAGGAGGACTGAAGAGCGCATACTCTATGGTTTTTTTGCATCTGCTGAGAGAAAAAAATGTCGTGTGTATGTGTGTGTTTAAAAGCAAATTAATAATAAAAAAAACAATATGACTTAGGCTTTTCCCCTCCAGTTTATTATAATCTTATTATATGTCTTTGGGTAGATGGACTTTCCTTTTACAACTCTTTTAATCTATGATGATGTTAATACTCACCTCAAACTTGACTAAATTTTAGAGATATTTCTTCCAGATTGAAGACTCTTAAGTCTCCCTTTCTTAGGAGATTCATTTAGTAATTAAGAAGCCTTGCCACTATATATTGTAACCTTTGTACAACCCAGGAATGCTTTTCTTTGGAACCTAAAAATTATCTCATTAAAATGCAACCATAAAAAGGGGGGACACCTCTCTTTCTGTGGGAGTATTAACTTAACACCCATCAGCACAATTAGCACACGCAGAAGACCTGATCACATTGACAATTCCCTCATTCCTAAGTGTTGTCAGTAATTTTCCACTTAGCTCTCCTCAGTGCAAAAATCGTCCTTCCTTTTGTCTGAGCTGAGTTCAGTCTTGTCTGTTTAACTCTGTAAAATGCAGTTTTCCTTTAATAAGTCATACCTCTCATTAAACATTTCTAACTATATATAAGAAACTCTGGATAATTCATCTTACTGCAGAAAAACTGAGGATGTATGATAGTTTGTAAACTTGATTAGAGGAGGAGACTACATTCTCTGACCAAGCTTTTAATGGAGAGACTTTTTTTTTCTTTGAATGAAGAAACTCTATTTTACTGGAAGTGATGCACTGTTGAGTAATAACTTTTGAGATAGTTGGATGAGGAATAAATCAAGCATAGCAATAAAATAAAAAGTGGCCAGAAACATTCCTTTCAGATACAGAATTTATGAACTCTGTTTGTATTTTATACTACACACACACACACACACACACACACACACACACACACTTGCAAAACAAGAAAAGTGATAGCTTATTTCTCATAACTCTGCTCAGAAGACTCAGTAATATACATAGCTATCAAATGCTTAAAACAGATATTTTAAAAATGTTATCAATAGTAATTACTACTGCCACCATTATTATTACTGGGCTTGTCACTAAACAGAAGAATGGTTTTTTACCCTGCAATTTACAATTTCTGGGTCACAATGCTATACTGTAAAATGGCAATTTGCATCAGGTTAGCTTGAAGACCTTTTGGGGATTTAAAGTTCTCACTAAGATTCCAAGGAGGCCATTGATAAGAGAGTCAGGAGTTATCAGTGGTCACTGACCCAACAGACATGGGTCAGTGTCCATTAACAACATCTGTGAGACTCAGAAACGAAAGGAACAAGCACACCAGGTGGAAAATGAGATGGGGGAAGATAGCTTAATGGTTATGTGAAGAGACTTTCTTGTCTGAGGTTCTGAAGTCCAAGGTTCAACCCCACTCCCCAGCCCCCCACCATAAGCTAGAGCTGAGCAGTGCTAAAAAAGAAAAGAAAAGAAAAGAAAAGAAAGGAAAAGAAAAAAGAAAAGAAAAGAAAAGAAAAGGCATGAGAGGCAGTTAGTAGAGTAATTTTAGAGGATGACTCCTGGGCCTGGATGGGCTGGGTTGAAAGCCCAGCTCTACCATTAACTCTAATGGCATATTTTGTCATGATAAAATAATAATAATTGCTGGTCATCATTTCTCCTTTGGCTAATTCTGCTTCTGTTCCCCTGCACTGCTTAACGCTGTGGTCTATTTACATAATCATTGTTTTGTTTGAGACCCGCCCTGGTTTAACCCCATTGGTTTAATCCCCACTGGTTTAATCCCCACTGGTTCAGGCTCTTTTACCACTCCGCCCTCTTATCCTATGTACTTCCTTTTTCCACCCTGCTGCTTCCTTCCTGGAAATTATGAATGCAGATTCTTTTCTGATCAGTAAACATTTGATTGCATTCCCTCTCAGCCACGAGAGTTCCTGGTTCCTCTCCCACATCGCTGAGTAGGCAGCAGCCTAGGTTGGCTCCAGCAGAGTTCTCTCCAACCCAGAGAGCACATGTCTGGGAAGAAACAACCTCAGGCTAGCCCGGCAAATAATAATGTACTTTATCCCAAAGCTGTTAAGATGATCAAATGTATGTCAAAGAAACAGAAAGGAGTTGGAAAAGGGAAGTAAAATCTCTCCTTTATATTGACATTCTCACCAGTAGGGACTCGTTAAGAAAATGATAGTCCAGGCTTACTGTTACTATAACTCTTTGGGTTAGCCAAGACTCTTTAGGAAGAAGGGAGGAAACACCATTAAACCTGATACCTCAACGTGCCAGTAGGCTGTAGGTAAGAGTGTTTTGCAGAAAACTGAGAAATTTTACATATATATTTCATTAGTTCTGCTAATAAAAGTTAATTAATTAGTTGAAACATAAAAAAATAAAACTGACTATATCCAATTTCCCTATGTAATTACATACTGTTCTGTATAGTTGTTTATTCAATGCAATACCCAGTCTTTGTCATCTACAAGTGTAACCTCTCTATCTTATTTAATTTAACAGACTTTTTTTTTTTTAATGTTACAGAGATGTGGGAGATATTTTCAGGGAATTTAGACACTGGTAAATTCTTCTTAACAATCAAGACTTCTAGAGTTGAAATAATTTTTAATTTGCCTAAATATGAACCCTTTTCTTATTCATTCAAACACCACCACAACATCAAATGTAATGAATTATTCCAACACATAATGCAACTCACTCAACCTTACCAAAGGTAAGTGAGTGAGCAGCCACTACTGGATTAGAGTCACCATAAGAAGACAAGGCAGAAGAAGAAAAAAATAATAATAATAAGAAGAAGAAGACAAGGCAGTAGACTCTCAGGGGGTCTGATGACTGCCATTTCACAAGTGATTCACTAATGCAGTAAAGCAAACTTGATAACATTCATTCCCAATGACTGCCCTCTTTCTCTAGTTGAGGTCAGAAGTCAGGATGGCCCAAAGAACTGTGGTACTTTATAACCTTATCTGAGAGCAAAAGCACTGAAGGAAGGTACCCACCATACACGGCTATGGTCTTCGTATCCTGCAGGATGGCACTGCCTGCGGACACCTGCACTGTGATGGTGTTCATCCCTTCAGAAGTAAACTTGAAAGAGATGCTTCCTTCCAAGGTGATTAGAGGCTGAAATAAGTGAAAGCATGTAGTGAGGTAAGAGCTGTTCAGTTAGCTAATCCAACAGTCACTAGTTCTGAACCATCTCCAAGCTACTTAAAATAGCCAGGGTTCTTCCCAGGGCACCTCATTCCATTCACATCTCCCATATTCTCAGTTCCAGGTCAGAAAAGGCTGTTAGAGTCATGGTTCTGAGAAACTATATGTATTTCTAGGGCATTTGACATTTCTCTTCTAGTATTATCCTGAATTGCACTCAGAAGGCCAATAGATTTTGCTTGCCAGTGGCATATATCTCTGTACTGATAATGTACTCATCTCAAGAGCCTTCCTTAATACAAGGCAATATTCAAATAAAGAATACTCAGTGGCCGGGCGGTAGCACTGGGTTAAGCACACATGATGCAAAGCACAAGGATAGGCACAAGGATCCTGGTTTGAACCCCTGGCTCCCCACCTGCAGGGGAGGGGGTCTCTTCACAAGAAGTGAAGCAGGTCTGCAGGTGTCTGTCCTTCTCTCTCCCTCTCTGTTTTCCCCTCCTCTCTCATTTTCTCTCTATCCAACAACAATAACAATAATAACAACAACAACAATGATAAAACAACAAGGGCAACAAAAGGGAAAAAAAAGGCCTCCAGGAGTAGTGGATTCGTAGAGTCCCAGCAATAACCCTGGAGGCAAACTCAAAACAGGAGTTTCACATGTGCCCAATTTTCAATAAGTCATTGAAGATATAATAGCTGCTTGTTAATCTCCAGGGGGAGACCATTCATATGAAATTGCACTGGGATATAGCAACCATAAGTACAGAAACTAAATGAGAGTTAGAAAGAAGTGGACTGGTATGGCCTGGCTTCCTCCAAGAAGCTCTAGCAGCAATTTCCTGAAAGTAGCTGCTATGGAAACAAGTACTAATTGGCTAGTGGTTTGAGGACTTGGGGAAGAAAAAGAAGAAGAAGGAGAAGGAGAAGGAGAAGGAGAAGGAGAAGGAGAAGGAGAAGGAGAAGGAGAAGGAGAAGGAGAAGGAGAAGGAGAAGGAGAAGGAGAAGGAGAAGAAGAAGAAGAAGAAGAAGAAGAAGAAGAAGAAGAAGAAGAAGAAGAAGAAGAAGAAGAAAAAGATTTGGCATAGTGCCAGTCACGCAATCAGATGCTGGGGTCTTGGAGGAAGAGATGATTAGCCTTATAACCTCCCTCGACTCACTCCCCACAAGCATCCCTTGCCTGTCTTTTCCTAATTAATTTTAAAATCAAAATTCATTTAACTCCCAGTATGGCAGAGGGAAGACTATAGCCTAGCACAGAAAGTCTATACAGCATCGTCTACTGAGAATTTGTTTGCCAGATAGAAGAAAAAAAAATAATTACAAAAGAAGATGGCAGAAAGTTCTCTAGTTCTTTCACAGTCTAGTAGGAACTTTCAGGCTAATGGTATATTTCCCTGTTTTTCTACTGTGAGTAATAGGCCCAGTTTGGATTCAATTTACATACACAGTTTCAGAGCAAACAAAAAAAGGCCTTCTTCCAGCTGTTACAGCAGCAACATAGGTGAGAGATTCCTCCCATTGTCAGTCAGGCTCATAGCAGGGCCAGGGGAGATTTTCATATTGGGCTATGTGCAAAATATATGACTTCACCAAAAGCCAGAATTCTATTTTTTAAATACTTATTTATTTATTCTCTTTTGTTGACCTTGTTGTTTTGTTGTTGTTGTTATTATTATTGTTGTTGTTACTGATGTCATCGTTGTTGGATAGGACAGAGAGAAATGGAGAGAGGAGGGGAAGGCAGAGAAGGCGAGAAAAAGATAGACACCTGCAGACCTGCTTCACCCCTTGTGAAGTGACTCCCCTGCAGGTGGGGAGCCAGGGGCTCGAACCAGGATCCTTATGCCGGTCCTTGTGCTTCGCGCCACATGCACTTAACGTGCTGCACTACCGCCTGACTCCCCAGAATTCTATCTTTATTGGGATATACAGTATATCTATTTATTTTTTATGTATTGACTTATTTAGTTGTCACATAGATTGTCATTTGGAGTTCAGTGACAGTTTATCTCCACTGTTCCTGGAAGCCATTTCTTTTAGTTAGAGGGTGAGAGATAGAGAGGGAGAGGGACAGAGATAGAAGAAAGAGAATACAGCACTACTCTACCACTTGTGAAGCTTCTTCCCAGCAGTTGTTACCACCGCGTGAGAGCAAGGTGCACAAACACCAGTCCTTATGCATGGTAACATGTACACTTTACTAGGTGGATCATCTCACAGCCACGCCATACCAGGGCCCCCAATGTGCACATTTAAATAAAACACCTTTCATCTGAAGAGCAAAGCCACTTAGAGGAAGTGGTAGGCTAGGAGAAGGTTGGCTTCCAGTCAGGGGAGTGTGCCCTGGTCCCTTTGGAGAGCAATGATTTGGGGTATTAGCCCTGCTGTCTAAATGACATTTGGAAATATATGTTAATTTCAGAGAATGGTAAATTGAAAATGGAAACAGAGCATACATCCTGGTGCAAGAGGAGGAAAGATTCATGACAACAACCGAAGGCCCTGGATTTGGCTCCAGCATAGAGCAGCTGACTGAAATTGGAGCAAGTCACTTTTCTGTGCCAGCCCTGTCTATCATCTGTAAAATGGAGGACTCTGCCCAAATGAGGATTAGAACTCTGCTGTTTTCAAAACTGTGTGTGGCTTTTGATTATAGGGAATGGGGAAAAGCAAATGTAAAGCCAGCCTAGAGAGAGCTCTACAGAGGGGTGACAGGACACCTTGGAGGCTGGACTGTCATATTTATCTGTTGCTTCTGCCTCTCTGATGTCCATCGCCTGTCTGTTTCCCTTTTGGAGGGCCACCTTCTCCCTTTCCTGGGCCATGCTGTAGTGAGGCTGACTTCAACACCTCTCTCTCCACCCCTTACACTGTGATTAAAATCTTGCTAATAATTCTCAATTCCAGGATGTCTTGGAGATTTGGGGGAAGCTTATTTTCTCTTCTAACTAAGCTGAGATCTCTGTTAAGGCTCACTGCAAAGGAAAGGTTGAACCTGAGAGGGAGACAGACATTAAGAGGTAGGGTTGGTGAGGAAGGAGAGACAGAGACAGAGAAGGACTCCTGGAAAACAATGATGATATCGTGAGCATTAGTTGCTTGCTTTCCTGCAGCAAGAGTCAGTCCTAGGAGCTGCCTACATTGTTTGCTTGTTTGTTTGTTTGTTTTTTTGGTTCCCATGCTTTTACCTGGGGCCAGGTGCCATCATTCCTAGTTGTCATTTTTTTTTTCTTTTTGATAGAGGATGGAGAAATAAATAAATAGAGAGATACAGAGAAAGAGATACCTACAGCATGGCTCCATAGCTCTTAAAGTTTCTGTCCATGCAGGTGGGGTCTTGAGCATTGATCTTGAGTTCCTGCACGTGGTAATACCTATGCTTTATCAGGGGAGCAACTGCCTAAGCCATCTTAATCCTTCCTATGTGTCAGTCAGCTGGAGCAGAACAGGCACTATTCCAGGAATGATATGTTGACCCACCTCTGTGTTATTTCCGTACCACCACACATAGGTGAGGGTACCCACTTGGCTGGGCCACAGCACTGCAGTCGCATTGACCTCTTTGTTCTTTGTGGTGACAAAGGGAAGAGACAGGTGGACATGTTCCAGGGGACCTGCGGCACAAGAGAAAAGAAAAAAACTAGCCAGAGAGAGGGACAAGCTTCCTCTATTCTGCATACACTGAATGGAAGACAATCTGTGTTCCTTCAGGAAGCCTCCAAAACCTCTTAAGTCTTATCTTCTAGGACACTTTCCCTACTGTGGAGAAACATATGTATTGTGAACAATTATATCTTGCCATTTACCAACCTTTCTTACAGGCCTAAAACCTGAGTTATTCATGTGTAAAAATTGAAAAATAACATACAAGCAATTGATGAAGTCCTTAGATGAGCAGGAATAATATGAAACTCCTCAGGACACTACAAAATCTTTCTTAAAGATTTTATCTTTGGTGGAAAACTAGGATCAGGAAACTTGCTTAGAATCTATATTGGGGAGATTTGTTTGGCTAAATCTCTAAATCATTCAGCACATTAATGCCCTCTAATATTTACTGGATCTTCTTTTTTTTTTTTTTCTTTTCTTTTTCCTTTTTTAACCAGAGCACTGCTCAGCTCTGACTTATGGTGGTGCGGGTGATTGAACCAGAGACTTTGGAACCTCAGGCATGGGAGTCTCTTTGCACAACCATTATGCTATCTACCCCTGCTATATATATATATATATATATATATATATATATATATATATATATATATATATATGATCTTATGTTAATTTTTTTATATATATAACCAGAGCACTACTCAGATCTGGCTTATGGTACAGTGGTGCTGGAGAGTGAACCTGGTGACCTGGTGAAAGTCATTTGCAAAAGGACTTTTTGATATCTCCCATACTTTTTGCTATCTCCACTATGATATCTCCCAAACTCTACTGGCTGGATTTTAGATATAGTTTGAGTGTATGTAAAGGTGACTATATATGAATGTGTGCCTGAGTTGGACTATGTGAATGTATGTAAGGACACCTAGTTAGGCACCCATGTCACAGCTGTACTCAGGGTGGTGGTGTTTGTCCAGGACAGAGGCACATAGGAGTGGGTAGAGAGAATTCTGTGTTTCTCAGGAATTCCAGTTTTAAAAATGAGATCATCCTATCTCTGGAGATCCATCAGGCCTGAAACTTGTCCAGATCTACAAAGGGGAATATTGGAAAAACTTCTATCATTCCTGCCATTTTTTTCTTAAGGTGCAGAAGAAAACTGCACCTCAGACTTCTCTGTCTGACTTAATCCCTGCCTCTTTTCCCAGTTTACCTGTAAATGTGTTTCCTAGAGTATTTTTTTTCTCCTTTTTTCCCCTTGGCTGGGTAATAGCACCACATCCTGACATTAAGCTCGAACTGCATTCCTCCAGCTCCAAACCCACCTTCTCAGTGCTAGATTCAATTGGCAGTTAAATGTTCCTAAGGAACCACTTTTACCTATTTCAGTATTCTCTGTAATGTGTTGATCAACAGGCATGTTACCCAAAGACTGAGCTTAGAATCAGAAAACCAATCTAGATTCCATTTATCTATTGCCTACATCGCCGATGAAACCAATGATCTAGTTGCATTGAAAATTTCAGATCCCCACATCATTTTATATTTATTTACTTGCTAAGTAGCTAATGAGGTTGGCACCCGGTTGCTCTAAAGCCTTTCTTTTAAGCATATCTTTTTAAAACAGAGGGTGAAGCCTGTCCTAGTGGAGTTTCTGAGGTGAAACTTCAGTACTTGAAGGCCCCTAACAGGATTGCTGCTCTAAGGGAGAACTGAACTAGCTAGCTAGAAGCTGCTTCACCAGATAGGTGTGTGCGATGCACTAAAATGTCGGCAGGTGGCGCTGCATCCTTCCATAAGAATCTTAGCTTAGGTGATTGAGACAAACAGGGATTTACTGTGAGACTTGGTTTTCCCTTTACTCTTCCTGTTTAGTCCTCTTGTGCTGCAGAGATCAGCTGGTGTCTGTGAAACCGAATATTCTGTGTGTACAGGCTTATCTGATCACTAGGTCTGGACCAGCCTCTGGCATTTTTTGGAGACCTGCTTTGATCACCTAATTAAATATTATTCATCATTAGTGCTGTTTGTCTGAAGTGCTGAAGAAATCCACAGGAGGAAACAGAAATGTAAAGATGAAATCTTAAAACAGAGTGGGATCATATTAAACATCCAAGACCACACTTCAGAAATTCTAACCATGAAGGTCTGAGGTAGGGCCCAGGCACTAACTACATTTTCATGCTGAACTTCTAGGGCAGGTGTTTCAATTCATACACTTTATAAAACCCAGGTTTGACATTTGTTGCCCATTATCATAATTGTGTGAGTGGTTGCAATGCTCCACAGGTTAAAATCATGATCACTTTACCCTAAGGTGAGGACAGAAAGACATCTGCAGATGATTCCCCCACAGAAGAGTTTGAGGACTAGAATATTCACTCCCATCTTTTTTTCCACCTCTCATTGTGCAAGTTTGCACAATCTTCAGGGATTTTTTTTCTCTTTTCTTTTCTAAAAGACCAATTGAGATAGGGCAACTTTCTGAGCAGAAATATGCACTTCCTCTAACTCCTCTCCCCATCCAGCTGAAGGCAACACTGCTGTATCCTTGTCTCATTAGTTTGCAAACTAGCAGAGCACAGTGAATACCATCCCCACGGAATTTTCAACTGTCAGGCTACAAAAGATTACCCAGCTGCCCAGGGAGGGCTACTGGCTCACTCCTGGAAACATTACAGTGGGAGCATCATCTGCATTTGTTTCTGATGACCTTTGCAATCCTATACGGGGAAAAAAAAAAGTCCTTTGATTTAGAATTAAACCACTTCTGATCTGGACAGCAAAGAGAGTGTGTGTATTTTAAACAGGTGGTGAAGCTCCCTGTGGGAGCCCTGGTAGGGTTGGGGGGTAAAGAGTGGGGGGTAGAAAGGGGAGGAGGAATGAAAGACAGGTTTAGTGAACTAAGAAGGTGTTGCACAGATCTGCATTATGATGATGGGAGATCAAGTTTCTCAAGTTGACAAGGGGAAACATATTTAGTTTTTTTAGAATCTTTGGTAAACAAAACGTGCATTTCTCATGTAAAAAAAAAATCTAGGCTCTGAGAAGCAGTATAACCTAGTCAGGTGTTCTCACCAACACCAGGTTTTAACAATTTGCAAATATCACAAGAACACTGTCCCAGCTGATCCTATACCCTTGCACCATGACACCTAAAACTGCTTCTGAAAGCTTTTAGGCTTGAGATTGACAGGAAAAAGTCAGTGATGGTCTTGTTCTAAAATAGGATCAAACACACAGTACTTCTCCAGTCCTTTTTTCCCTCTGAAGGAAAGTCCAATGTGACTCATCCTGGTAGAGGAGGGGGAATAAGCAGAAGTCATGATGATGGTAAAATCAATGGGTCCTTTCAGAGATGGGTACTAAGAAATTCCTCTCCACTATTCCAAGCTTGGGATCCATGATTGCTCAACAATTTGTTTGGCTTCGTATGTTAACTCTCTTTTCAGTCACCAGGTTCCAGATGCCACTAGGATGCTGGCCAGGCTTCCCTGGATTGAAGACCCCATTAATGTGTCCTGGAGCTCAGCTTCCCCAGAGACACACCTTACTAGGGAAAGAGAGAGGCAGACTGGGAGTATGGACCGACCAGTCAACTCCCATGTTCAGCGGGGAAGCAATTACAGAAGCCAGACCTTCCACCTTCTGCAACCCTCAACGACCCTGGGTCCATGCTCCCAGAGGGCTAGAGAGTGGGAAAGCTATCATGGGAGGGGGTGGGTTATGGAGATTGGGTGGTGGGAATTGTGTGGAGTTGTATCCCTCCTACCTTATGGTTTTGTTCATTAATCCTTTCTTAAATAAAAAATTTAAAAAAAAAAAGAAATAATGTAAGAACCTGCTTTTGATGTGGATTTTAAATATATCTGAGGCTTTTTTTTTTTTTTTTTTTACATTTCTGTTAGTTTGTTAGAGACTTGAGAGGGACAGTCAGAGGGTGGGAGTGTAAAAGAAACTACAGCACTGAAACTTTTTTCAGTGCAGGAAGGAATGGGGCTCAGACCTGAGTTGAGCACATGGCAAAGCAGAACATTATCCAAGTGAGTATTTCACTGGCCCACAGTTGTTGTTTTTAACAACCTTACTTTTATAGATAGTACAAAGGAGTTAATTCTTATCTCCATGGCCATGCTGACAGTGGGGTTACAGTCTATGAGATAGGACTGATCCAATCAGTTAACCCAAGCCAAGATTAACAAAATTAAAGTCAGAACACAAAACTGTTCAAATCATCTTCTACTAAGGTTAGCATGAAATAATTTTAGTCACTCACCAGGTCAGTGAGAAAAAAAAAAGTGAACTAAGAGCCCTGCTTTTAGCAACCAGTACTTTAGTATATAGGCAAGTTTTGTGCTGTTTTTCTTTATACAATTTATAGTAAGTCTAGAAGAGGATTAAGTTAGGGAGGCATTATTCAAGGATATGGCTGTGTTTGGAATAAAGAAAATCTAGAACAATCAGAAGGGTAAATGGGAAAATTAATCTGAACAAGAATAGTGATAGAAAGTCACTGCAGAAGGTAGATAGCACAATGGTTATGCAAACAGACTCATGCCTGAGGCTCCAAAGTCCCAGGTTCAATCCCCTACACCACCATAAGCCAGAGCTGAGCAGTGCTCTTGTTAAAAAAAAAAGAAGAAAGGAACTAGCTTCAATTTAATTAAACTATTTCTTCCTTTCTCTCTCTCTCTTTCTCTCTCTCTTTTTTCTTACCAGAGCACTGCTCAGCTCTGGCTTATGGTGGTGAAAGGGATTGAATCTGGGACTCTGGGAGCCTCAGGCACAAGAGAATCTCTTTACATAACCATTATGCTATCTACCCTCCAAAAGTAAAACATTTTTCTACCAAAACAAAAAATCATATGCTAATTTAGGGTCCCCATGACACACATTTTACCAAACATAATTTAGGTGTCCTCATTGTCTCATATTTAGAGCTACATTTAGAGTCTCCTCCAAAGGGGCACTATTTCCTGATATTGTTTCCTAAACATGGTTTACATTATTTTCATTGGTATTCTAACAGCACAGCATTCAAATGTAAAAGTCCATTAAAGATTATGTAAGCAAAGGTGTAAAAGTCTAAAAGTATCATTATGGCTGGAGGAGATAGTATAATGGTTATACAAAAAGACTTTAATGCCTGAGGCACCAATGGTCCCAGGTGCAAACCTCAGTACCACCACAAATCAGAGCTGAGTGATGCTCTCTGGTAAATTATTAAAAAGCAATAAACAGGGTGGGGGTAGATAGCATAATGGTTATGCAAGGAGACTCTCATGCCTGAGGCACCAAAGTCTCAGGTTCTATCACCACCATTAGCTAGAGCTGAGCAGTGCTCTCATAATAATAATAATAATAGTAGTAGTAATAATAATAATAATAATAGTAATAATAATATAAAATAAGAGTATCATCAATAGTGATATAAAACCTGGGAAGAGAAAAACTAATCAGATGGGGAAAATCTTTTGGTCTGTGCAAGTTTTAGAGGATTAGGTTTAGTCACACACGGATTTTCAGCAAGTCTCTCAGGCTCAACTCAAAGGCATTTGGAAAAGGCAGATTAAGTTCAAGGAGAGCAACATGAAGCAAGTCAGAGTCCAGAATTAGTTACTTTCCATTCTCAGATTTGCTTCTTTCTTTCTCAACACTTAGTCCCCTTATTCTCCTTTGAAATCTGAAATTTGGGGCTCTATATTAAAAGGACACAATCTTTAAAATATGTCATAAACCAACAACAGTAATAACATACAAGTTACATGTAAGTACAGGACGGCGCTGTCAGACCCCAGACTGTTGTCCACCTGTACGGCCACTCGAAAAATCCCCACATTGTGATAGACATGCTTGATTCCATCCTCCATGGAGCTGAGGTTGACGTAAGACACTGCAATGCCATCCCCAAAGTCCACCTGGATGAGCGTTCTCTGCACATCACCCTGAAAAACAACATCAGAGGAGAGGGAGTCAGTGGGTGGCTGCTTCTGCATCTGGAAATGGGGTCTGTTTTGGTCCCTTGTTCAGTGATAATGGCAGCCCTGGCTCCTTCCTACAGCTGGGAGCATCTGTCTGTGTTGATAGAATCACAGTGACTTCTCTTGGTAAACAGAAGGTTAGTAAGATGGTTGCTCTCCAAAAATGAAGGGCACTGACTACCAAAAATTTCATGTTTTGAAAATTAAGAGTTTGATTAGCTGCTCTAATTTGACATTCAGTTGCATTGAAGGTTCTGTTTACAGCCTTGCCATGCACATGAATAGAGAAGGTGTTCATGCAGCTTTACAAATCTGGCCTAGTTGACATGATCATGGACTATTTTCTGTGTTAAGAGTTCAGAATTCCTCTTGGCCTGCTTTTCTAACCATGCTACAAGAAAGATGGATAACACCTTAGTATTGGACTAAGTCCTATATTTTTAATTAAACATTTTAATATATTTATTCATTTATTTTGGAAAGATACAGAGAAACTGAGAGAAAATAGGGGTATGTTGGGGGGAGACACCTGTAGCACTGTTTTGCTGCTTGTGAAACTTCCTCCCTGTAGGTAGGGACTAGGGGCCTTGAACCTGAGTCCTTGTGCACTACAATGTGTGTGTTCTGTCAGCTGCCAGTGCCCGGCCTTTTCAGACCTATTGTCATTTAAAGTGACTAATGTTAATCCTCTCATACTTTTTCCTTTTATGCCATCAAGCTGTTCCTATGTCATAATTCCTACTGTCTTGTTCAGAAGAGAGAATCAAGCCATGCCTACTTATTTTACAGACGACAAAGCTAAAATTAGGCAAGGCTAAACTACCTGTTTAAGGTTAACATAACCAGTCAGTGGCAGTCCTGGGATTCAAGTGCATCTCTCTGGGATTTCTTTTCATTGTTTATCAATAGATCACAGAGTCACAGGTAAAGCATAGTGATGTCATCAGATTTCAAGTCATGCTGGATGTCATCATCCAAGTCATCTGGCTTTTTGGGTCAGGCTTCATCACCAATTCTCTTAAACAGGCACACTTACTGTCTTTTTTTTTTTTTTTCCCCTCCAGGGTTATTGCTGGGCTCGGTGCCTGCACCATGAATCCACCGCTCCTGGAGGCCATTTTTCCCTTTTTTTGTTGCTCTAGTTGTTGCAGCCTCGTTGTGATTATTATTGCCATTGTTGACGTTGCTTTGTTGTTGGATAGGACAGAGAGAAATGGAGAGAGGCGGGGAAGACAGAGAGAGAGGGGGAGAGAAAGATAGACACCTGCAGACCCGCTTTACCGCCTGTGAAGCGACTCCCCTGCAGGTGGGGATCTGGGGGCTCGAACCGGGATCCTTACGCCGGTCCCTGCGCTTTGCGCCACGTGCGCTTAACCCGCTGCGCCACCGCCCGACCCCCCACTTACTGTCTTAACACAAAACACTATTATGAAAAAAGACACACTAGTAATTATAAATTCTAAACATTTTTTAGGATTTTATTTATTTATTAAATGAAAGAGATAACAGGAAAGAGAACCAGAATATCAGTGTGGTGCATGTGCTGCCAGGGATCAAACTCAGAACCTCATACTTGAGAGCCCAACACTTTATCTACTGTGCCACCTCCCAGACCACATAATTATAAATTCTGTACCACTTATTTCACACATAAATATAAAACAATGCAGCTGTAAAAGAGTTGCAATATACCTTTTACAGCTTGATCAGAATCACACATTTCTAAATTTCTCACACATGCCCCCAAAAGTATGTTTTATCAAACCCCAGACCAGTACAAAGGCCTTCAAAATTATAGTTGAGATTTTTAAAGAAGTTTCTAGGACCCAATTGATAAAAATCAACTTCCTTCACACATAAACCATCATCTAATATTTTTTTTGTTGCTTGTTTATTTTGTTAGTCTTAAAATTCTATTTTGGCGGGGCCAAAACTTTTGATAAGTAAATATATTATTGAATAAGTAAGGCTCAGAAGGTATATATTTTGAAAAGGCCAAATGTAACATGCTGACATTTACAAATTAACTCACAGGGAAAGAAAAAGCCATCTAAATCCTATGAATCTATGTGAACCTTCTGCTGTATGCTCAGCCAAACATGCGTGTGTACATGGAGGGGCACACATGGCAGCTATACTCAATAAGGACTTGGGAAATATTCCTAGGGAAAAGAAACTTCACCAAATATTCATAAGCCCAGCCATTATGCAATTACTTGAATTCCCTTCACTCTATGTTTTCCTGGGTTTCCAAAAGAATTGCTGTTGCAACTACAGTCATGAACATAAAGCAAAAGCCCATCCTTTAATCCACTAACAAAATCATTTGGGATAGGTGTTCCATGAGGAATATCAGAAATAGTCATGATCATTTGAAAAAATAAAACAAACAAAAACCAGAAGTAAGCAAACTGTTTCAAAGACTTTTTTGAGAAATATGGTGGTGTTGGGATAGGGTCACATCTTGTCTCAAGATCTGGATGTTGGCTCAAAGCTGGCACCTTTTGCGCCTGCCACCCATGGCTCATGCAGGTGCTGAGCTGGCACATTCGATGTACCTACTCATGTTAAAACAGACTTGGCACACTTGGTGGAAGAGTGATTGCTCACTTTTAAGATGATTGCATCAATAAGGGTATCTGCCTATTCCCCTAAAATAGATCTACTAGCTTTTTCCAAAATGGAGACCCCCAAATCTCATTTGCTATATTCTTTCCTCTAGGCTCCTGATTATTAAACAATTTACTCTGCTTTATATCTTAATGCTTTTCAGTTACAGAGTTGTAGATGCTACCTTGATGCCAACCAGACTTTCCTGGACAGAGGACCTCACTAATGTACCCTGGACCCCCACCTCTCCAGAGCTCTGCCCCACTAGGGAAAAAGAAAGACAGGCTGGGAGTATGGACCAACCTGCCAATGCCCATGCCCATTGGAGAAGCAATTAAAGAAACCAGACCTTCCACTTTCTGTACCCCATAATGATCCTGGGTCCATATTCCCAGAGGGATAAAGAATATGAAAGCTTCCAGTGGAGGAGATGGGCTACATAGTTCTGGGAATAGGCATTGTGTGGAATTGTACCACTCTTATCCCATGGTCTTGTTGATCATTATTAAACCAATAATTTTAAAAAGCAGGCTTAAAAAAAGGAGGGGGATGCAGTAATTTCATCTTTGAATGGAAAGAGGGAATGATATATATTTATGGAATAATAATAATAATATGTTCATTGATTTGGGATGAAGAAAGGATATAGTAGAACTAAAGCTTCTCCTTAGACACCGCTTCACTACTATCAACTCAATGTAATCTGATATATGATTAATTATAATACTATTTTTTTTCTCCTCAAAGTACACAGGGTTCTAGTAGTCCTTAGTTTCATATACCAAGGTAATATGTATTGGCAAAGGCTTCATCTGGGCATATTGGGGAAAGTCTATCTGATTCTTTGGAGAAACTGATTTAAAAAAAAAAAAAGTACCTGCTATACTGCTGGTGTAATGCAAATGTTTTTGGAAGATGGTATGGAGAGTCCATAAACCAATAAAAATGGAGTTACCCTGATTCACTAATACCACCCGTAAGGGTTTATCCAAAGGGCACTTAGACATCTGAAGGGACATATGCAACCCTATGTCCATAGCTGCATTAGTCACAATAGTCAAAGAGTGGAAGCATCCTAAATGACCACCAACTGATTTCTGATTAAGGAAGTTATGGGATAAATACTTCATGTTATACTACTCTGTAATATTTTGGCCTGTCTTTGACTTTGACTCTCCTGACAAATTTTCTTTCTTTTTTAAAATTTTTTTTAATTTATTTAAAAAAGGAGACATTAACAAAACCATAGGATACGAGGGGTACAGTACACTCCACACAATTCCCACCACCAGATCTCCATATCCCATCCCCTCCCCTGATAACTTTCCTATTCTTTAACTCTCTGGGAGTATGGACCCAAGGTCATTGTGGGATGCAGAAGGTGGAAGGTCTGGCTTCTGTAATTGCTTCCCTGCTGAACATGGGTGTTGACAGGTTGATCCATACTCCCAGTCTGCCTCTCTCTTTCCCTAGTAGGGTGGGGCTCTGGGGAAGCAGAGCTTCAGGACACATTGGTGGGGTGTGTGTCCAGGGAAGTCTGGTCAGCATCATGCTAGCATCTGGAACCTGGTGGCTGAAAGGAGAGTTAACACACAAAGCCAAACAAATTGTTGAACAATCATGGACCTAAAGGATGAAATAGTGCAGATGAACTGTTGGGGGTCCTCCATTTTATAGATAGCTAGTTGGCATATTTTAGCTATATTTCAAAGGGCCTGTAGCTATACTAGTTTTTTTTTTTTTCTCTGAGCTGAAATCTGATATGCAGGTGGATCCAAATTATTGTCTGGGAAGGTGATGTCATGGCTGAAAAGGGGACAGAAAGCTGGATCAGGGAAGAGAGTAGCTCCCTAATATGGGAAAGAGGTATAAATAGTGTTGACTGTAAACCTCATCAATTTGATTTGGTCTGGGTCCCATATTCAGCTTAGGAGCCTCTGCATCCCTGTAGATCTAAGCTCACATTTTGTGGTCATGAGTAGGAACATTCCAAGCTGCTCTAATATCGAACCATCTTCCTCCTGACAAATTTTTACTTAGAAGTGGATTCAACTCTTATTTCAGTATTACACTTTCTTTCTAGTGGAACAATATAACAATCAAGCATAAAGAAGTGAACATTTTCTCTATTCTTAGTTTTTGGGTGCCTGTTTATTGAACTAGTTGCTTTATATCATACTGCCTTATAGCATATGCTATCATAGCATCATTCTGTCCTGCCTGGACAGACAACCTCACTAATGTGTTGTAACCCTGTTATCTTATAATCTTGTTAATCATTACTGAATTACTAATAAAAAAGTATATAAAAACAGAAGTGAACATGGAAAATAGAAGTCATTGTCCTCATTACTCAGGAAAATCTTGTGTATAATTGAGAGGAACTTCAGTCAAATAAATCATAAGCTCCTGGACAAAACTTTGAACTGACAAATATTCAGACTAACATGGAATGTCCTTTAGATACAAAGCCATTCAGTCTCACATGCCCTAACTTAGGTAAAGAACTGAGAAAACTACATCAAAAGAAGTAGCCCATAAAGGTACAAAACCCACACAAAATCCACATGGGGATTTCGCAAGGGTATCACTGCTTTGTGTAGTAGAAATCAGGTTACTACAAAGAAGTCAAAATAACTGAGGGAGTCAAAGGTATGTAGGTTTATTGGTTCCTGGAGCATGGCTTCAGAAGAAAAAAAGAGAAACAAGTGTTACAGTCACTCAGTACTCACAGTCTCAGTACCAAAATGAGACTCCAAGACTCTCCCAAAGGTAATGAGGACCCAACACAGATTTTAAGTAGGTTCATATGTCAGATAATAGTTCCTGCAAATGTAGATAGAAGACCTGACTTCGTTCACTGAACTGAAAGCCTGGTAAAGAGTGAAGTATCTTACTCCCTATCAAAGCTGACTGAAATTCTTTACAAACACTTATTCTCTAAAGCCCTAAAGGTTACCAGTCACCAAATGTATGTGAAATGGTACTGAGGGAAGAGAAAAATGGAGTCTTGGAAAGAGTTTCTAATCCATCCAACCTGAACTACAGACTAGACCTCTGATTAAAGTCAACTTATATCACACAACTCATTCCTTTCTTCTTTGTAACCAGAAGCAACAAGAAGGAAGAAATGAAGTGGCTCAGTTGCCTTGCTAGAGTCAAAGAGAATAAAGCTGAATGGAGTAAGGAATAATACATGAGAAAAATCTCTTAAGTCACTACAACTCATTGAAATTGGCTCTCTTTCCTTTGTGTGGAAGAAGAAAACAACTGAGACTACTGAGTGAGATCTGAGCTGGCTTAGAAACTATCTACCTAGCCTTAGCACCGCCTGCTAACTCTTTGTGCTGTTTCTAAAGGCACATATTTTTCTCCATATGAAAAATGGGTCAAATCCTTTCATGAATTCAACAAACAAGGATCTCAAAGAAAATTTTTTCAGGAGTTATTTTTTTCTACCATCTGATGATGGGGAGCATCTTCAAGTATTTATGAAGTGTCATTACATTGTGGTTACTTTTATGCTGCCATAAATCTTTGAATGTATGTGAAATTACAGATCACTGAAATCTATCTAACAAGAATGGAGCTTTCATGGTTTTGGAGTTAAATCACACAGAAGGAATTATAATCATGATTTTTTCTTATTAAGTTCCAGTCTTTGTATGTAAATTGAAATATTAAAACAATGAGATACAGATCAAAGTTTAATTTTAGTTCCTTACATCAGATTTAATTTAAAAGTCTTAAATTATGCAATGAATTGCATTTCTTTATTCTTACAGCTGTTTAAAACAGATTTAATTATCTTCTGAAACATTCAAACAGTACAGTCCTCTCAAATAAATGCCTTCCAAATTGGTTTTGTTGAGTTCTTGAAGACTGATTAGCCCCTTTGTCATTCATCATCTGTGTCCAGGTTCTTGCATTAGATTTCTCAGTGAAACTGACTTATTATGTTGAAAGTCTATAGGCTCATTAGATTCTCATTAGGAGTCCAGAGGGCATCCATCTTGAGTCTTCAGATCTACCTCCTAGTGGATGCTGGAGTCGCACCCAAAGCATACATAGTACCTTTCATTGGTTTCTAGAATTCAAATGTTTTTGGGAAATAATTGGCTTTCAAAACACAACTTAAGGGACTCCTCTCCTCCCCTTCTGGTTGATTCACAGAACAACCATTTCATCTCCTTTAGGAACCAATGGTAGATAAATTGTGTGTGTGTGTGTGTGTGTGTGTGTGTGTGTGTGTGTGAGAGAGAGAGAGAGAGAGAGAGAGACAGAGAGAGAATGCATGTGCACACACACGTTACTTCAGGGCTATTGGATTTGCCTCAATGAGTCTGGACTGTAAGAAAGTTTGGATCATATACCTTGTTGCTTCTAGTGAAGATTCTTTCATTAAACTATATTTGGAGAGAACTCTGAAATGAACAGGGCTGAGGGTCCTGAACAATAAGGCTTTTCATTAACTTCAAGAGAATTAATTGATTCTCTGTGATTCAAGATATGAAATCTGGAATGAATTTGTTATGAAGCCATTATTTTCACCTAATTGTGGAATGTTCCTTTACATGCTATTTGCAAGAAAGTATTCCATCCATTTCTTGTACATCTTAAATCTGCAAAATTTTGTATCAGGCACATATCAATATTATTATACAATGGGTAATGAGCTAATATCAGTATACCTAGTCTTTGATAATCCTTTGCCCATAAATATTCCCTTCTTTGCTCTAGTTTTTACAATGCTTATGTTGATATTCTTATGTTAGAATTAGGACATGCACTAGTATAGAACAAAGGAAAGGATTTAGATTTCAGATGAAGACTCTAATCTGTTTCAATGTCATTCAAATTTAAGTCTTTTTCCTTTAAGCATGGGTTTTACTTCTACACTCCTTAGAGAAGCCTGTTCAAATCCACCCAAATCCTTTGAGCTCTTATTAAATATTCAAGTTGAATAGAGATGCTAGAACTGCAATCAGGAATGGCATATTTCTCACCTCAGAGATATTTAATTTGCTACAAAAGAATTCCTATTTAGCCTAAAACATATGTGCTTTTGTGCATATATTTATACAAAATTAAGTCTACCAATTTCTTTTTAAATACAAATATGCATAATACACACATGACAGAAATTGATGAGGTATTTGTTGATAAACATACATGCATTTGTATTTAATGAAGCAATTACTGACTCAGGTCTCTAATGCTTTGTTATACATATGAGAGGAAGTCTATAGGGTGGAGGTGACTTCCTTAAAAGTAAATGAGAACAAAGGAAGGGGGATTTCATCAATTCCAGCCTAACACCAACCTAATTTCTCACTTTAAAGAGAAGACAGTTTGGGGTCAGGCGGTAGCACAGCTGGTTAAGTGCAGGTAGCACAAAGTGCAGGGACCAGCCCCTGGCTCCCCACCTGTAGGGGAGTCGCTTCACAAATGGTGAAGCAGGTCTGCAGGTGTCTATCTTTCTCTCCCTCTCTCTGTCTTCCCCTCCTCTCTCCATTTCTCTCTGTCCTATCCAACAACGAATGGCATCAACAACAATAATAATAACTGCAACAAGGCTACAACAAGGGCAACAAAGAGGGGAAAAAACGGCCTCCGAGCAGTGGATTCATGGTGCAGGCACTGAGCCCCAGCAATAACCCTGGAGGCAAAAAAAAAAAAAAAAGAGAGAAGACAGTTCAAAAGAGACTCAACATCTAGAGGAGAAAGTAGAACCACTACTAAACCCTGAACAACTGAGGTGTAATATTTGATGCATGAATGACAATTATGCCAATTTAGGAAGGTGATTCTTTTACCTACTTTGACATCTGGGGTGGAAAATCTCTGACTCATATCCACCCAATCATGTAATCTGTCCCTGGCTCATTTAGTACCTGGCAGAACTGTTGTTTGAGATGAGTGAGAAGCATGACACTTACATTCCTGTTGTGACGACCTGGCATAAGGTATGAGGACAAGAGTCAGCACCTATATTTAAAGTATATTTAGTAGCATCAACTTTAAATACAAAGAAGATCCTTCAGTACATGGGGAAGAATATACAGAGCTTATATGTTAAAAAAATTACATGTCAAGAAGTTTTGTTTCTTTTGAATTTATTATATTCTTAATTTAGCCTAATATATAACCAAGCCTCTGGAGGAATTGGGGTAAATCAATGGTAAAATCGATGTACCTTTTCTATGACTAACTTATTCTTCCTCCCATGCCAGTACATGTTCCAGCCTGCTTTTATACCCTGTGTTTTCTAATACTCTTTTGATTACTTTCAACCGTTCCAGAATTACCGCTGTCTTTCAATAGAGGTATAACTTTGCACATAGAGGGAAATTCAAGAGAAGACTTGACATCTTTCTTTGCTGAAATGGTTCAACAAACTTATCTCAAACTATGAATCGTCTTAGAAAACTCCAAAGGAAAACACTGAATTATATATTCAGTGGTTTGCATGAATATAGGAACAACCATAAACCAGGCTGGCTTTGGCACATTATTTTGCCTATTCCTGTTACTCCTTTATCTTTGTCACAATCTACTTTAGTCCAACACTTAAAACTTAAAGTTTTAAGGGAACCTTAAAAACTCGCTGAAGTTCTTTCACAAAAAAATAGTCCTTTCTACAGTTAACAATATTTATATACCTTCCCCATGTTTGGGAGCTACTCTCTTCCCTGATCCAGCTTTCTAGCCTTTTTTCCAACTATGACAACAGCCTGGGACTATCTGCATATTAGATGTCAGGCTTAGGCAAAATCTAGTAAAGTCATGGGATCCTTGGAATATACCTAAAATAGACTTACGAGCATTTTCCAAAACAGAGACTCCAAATCTTCATTTGCAATAATCTTGCCTTTAGGTTCATGATTAGTCAACAATTTGTTCTGCTTTATATCTTAACTCTTTTTCAGCCACCAGGTTCCAGATGCTACTGTAATGCCACCCGGACTTCCCTGGGCAGAAGGCCCCACCAATGTGTCCTGGTGCCCCACCTCCTCAGACCCCTGCCCCACTAGGGAAAGAGACAGGCTGGGATTATGGATGGACCTGCCAATGTCCATGTTCAGTGGGGAAGCAATTACAGAAGCCAAAGCTTCCACCTTCTGTAACCCATAATGATCCTGGGTCCATACTCCCAGAGGGATAACGAATAGGGAAGCTATCAAGGGAGGGGATTGGATATGGAGTTCTAGGGTGGGAACTGTGTGGAAATATACCCCTCTTATCATATAGTCTTGTCAATATTTCCATTTTATAAACAAAGATTAAAAAATGAAAACAGTCCTTTCTATCAAAGATGAGTTTCTAGATCTTTGAGTTTTACTCCACGTTCTATATAGCTGCACTATCTTAGTAAATCACTTTGCCTTTTTGTTGTTGTTGTTGTTGTTGTTATCATTTGTTTTGTTCTGTTTTATTGAAGGGGTTAATGATTTACTGTGTAGTTGTTCACACATAAATACAAATTCTCATCTATCCATGGCAGGTGTCTGCAAAGCACTCTTATTCCCACTTAGGTTCTTTTCCATTATCATATAGCATCTGAGAGCCCCCCTACCACCACCACCTCTCCCTACCTTTTTCCCTTACAACTCCCCGATAGTCCTTTGCCTTGGTGCAATACACTCAAATGGCCCAAGTTTTACTCTGTGTTTCCCTTTTCTGATCTTGTGCTTATGTTTTGCCCATGACTTAAATATTCCATATTCATCCTTCTTTTTCTGGCTTACCTCACTTAACGTCCCTCCAAGTTCCATTCAAGATAAGATGAAGAAGGTAACTTCATCATTTTCAATGGCCGAGTAGTATTCCATTGTGTATATGGGCCCAGAATGCATCCGCTGCACCATTCTGCTAGTTTCATTGTGTATTTATACCACAATTTTCTCAGATACTCATCTAGTTAGACACCTAGGTTGCTTCCAAGTTCCAAACTGATTGCTTGTTTGTATTTAAATCTGAGTGTTGATCAGCTCTAGCTTGTAGTTGCAAGAGACTGAGTTTGGGACTTTGAAGCTCCAGGCATGAAAATCATTTTGCAGAACTATTATGCTCCTTGTCACCTAACTTTTGACATCTAGAAAAAGGTAATGATGATAATATCAACTCACAGAGGGCTGCCGAGAGATCTAAGTGTGACAACACAGGAAAGCACTCATAAACTGGACTACAGTCAGTGTTCAGCAAGTCTTGAGTATCTGTTGAGTCACATTTCAGTGCTTATTGGCTTCTCTGAGATACACTTCTTTTCTTTATTCTGCATCACTCATCACACTCACCCACAGTTATGTATCTGATTGTCAGAAAAGCCTTGACAGTTTTTTTTTCTGTTTTTCTATGCAAAAAATGTGTCATGACTTTTCTGACAACCCAATATATACTCCAAAGATCAATAGAGAAATGGAGGTTGTTTCTGTAAGGTGAAACTGGTGAAACATTAACGCAGAATACCATAGTTGGATGTGAGGGTCTCTTGTTGGAATATTTCTCTCAGCTTGGTACCCTACACAGGGAGACAAAGCATCAAGGGGGCAGGTCTGACAGTTGAAGGCCGCAGACTTCTGTTGCTATAGCTCTGCCCACTCAAGTGGAATGAACTGACTTGTTACTTTATTTTTCCCCTTTCTTCTACCCAGAAGGCATGAATTTACACATCTTAGAACCAGATTCTCCAATCTGCTCTCACATCACTCAGCCAAGTTTGAGATGTCTAGCAATCTTTGTTACATGGAAAGCGAAGTTGAACAGATGAGAGCCTGGCCTCTATTCCTTCCCTGGAGGGTATACTCCATCATTTATAGGAAGGCCCAGCTATCAGGAACAGGCTATTTTTTTTTTCAGATCTTTCTTTATTACATCCTTATAGAGGGTAACGTGAATGCCAATGACTGCTTAAACATAAACTTCAAAAGCAATGCTCTTCTGAGTATCATAACCAGGAATTTTATATTCAGGAAGTCAGGGAAATGGCTCAGCAGGTATAGCATATGCCTTCTACAAGTAAGATCTGAAGGGTTTAATACTTAGCATCACATGAAAACATGATGACAGACAAATCCATGGATGATAGAATGGTACTTTGATCTGTCTACCTCTTCCTCTCTCTGATAAAAATATAAAGTTAAAAATTAAATAACAGACGTAGCTCAGAGACAAAGAACATACAGTAAGTCCTGGGTTTGATCCACAACAGCATATAAAAACACTCTAGGCAATCCACAATGACCCTGGGTCCATACTCCCAGAGGGATAGAGAATGGGAAAGCTATCAGGGGAGGGGATGGGATATGGAGATTGTGTGGTGGGAATTGTGTGGAACTCTACCCCTCTTATCCTATGGTTTTGTTAATGTATTCTTTCTTAAATAAAAAAAAAATTAATAAAAAAGTAAATAAAAAAAACACTCTAGGAATGTAGGAATGGGATCCTTATACTTACTATGTAAGTAAACAGAAGGTATGGGATTGATTTAGGAGATAATCCTTCCACAAGAGCTCCCTAAGCATATCCTTTCTTTTTCCTAAAATTCTAAATTAAAAGTACTATACCTCATTTGAATTTCAAAATCATTTCCAAGTGAGAAACTTTGAACATAATATAATGGAAAATATGCAAACCCCTAAGTACAAGTCTTGATTTTTTTTTTTTTTTTTTACAAAATAAATGCTTCTATTAAGCACCAAGTAATTGAATATTACCAGCACTTCCAAATTTTCCTGATATACCTCATCTAAAATCAATAATTTGTTTTACTTCAATCACCCTAAAATGCTTTCTTTACATCTAATTAAACATAATTTTTTTTATTTGCCTCCAGGGTTATAGCTGGGGCTTGGTGCCTGCATTACAAATTCACTACTTCTGGTGGACATTCTTTATTTTTCCCATTTTATTGGACAGGACAGAGAGAAACTGAGAGAGGAGGGGGATATAAAGAGGGAGAGAAAAAGTCAACTGCAAACCTGCTTCGCTGCTTGTGAAGCGTCCCATCCTTCAGGTGGGGCACCAGGGGCTGGAACCCAGATCCTTGCACATGTCTTATGCTTAGTACTATGTGAGCTTAACTGGCTGCACCAGTGTCCCACTGGCTAATTAAATTTCTTTTTCAGTATGGTTTTTCTAATCCAATAGTTTTGATTCAAACTTAACATGAAATAATAGCTTGGTCTTTTTCATAGTTTTATAACATTTGCCAGTATACTATTTTTTAAAAATAAAGATACTGTTATTTTACAAGTATACTGTTCTCTTTTTAATTTTTTTTAAAAATTATATTTATTTATTTATTTATTGGATAGAGACAGCCATAAATCAACAAAGAAGGAGGAGATAGAGAGGGAAATAGGAAGAGAGACACCTGTAGCATTGATTCACTTACAAAGCTTTCCCCCTGCAGGTGAGGACCAGGGGCTCGAACCTGGATCCTAGTGCATTGTAACATGTACACTCAACCAATGCACCACCTGCAGGCCCATCTGTTAATTATTTCTCCTTTTTATAGGTGGATGTTTGATTTATTTCTGATGTCAGTCTCTTAAGATAGCTCTGGGTATGCATATTATTTTACATGTATGTATTCTGAAATATATTCAGTGAGTACATATCTAGAAATAAAAATCCTGGGTCACAGATTGTGCAGATGTTCAACTTCACTAATTAAAGACAAATGAGTCTCCAAAACAATGGTGGCATGCTACACTTCAAATAACCTTGTGTGGGGGCTGGGCAGTACCTCACAAGGCTGAGCATTACCATGCTCAAGGACCTGGGTTTGAGCCCCCATTCCCCATCTGCAGAGGGGATGCCTTATGAGTGATGAAGTTGCACTGCCCAACTAGGGAAAGAGAGAGACAGGCTGGGAGTGTGGATCAACCTGCCAATGCTCATGTTCAGTGGGGAAGCAACTACAGAAGCCAGACCTTCCACCTTTTGTACTCCATAATGATCCTGAGTCCAGACTCCCAGAGGGTTAAAGGATAGGAAAACTATCAGGGAAGGAGTTCTGGTGGTGGGAATTGAACCCCTCTTATCCTATGGTCTTGTCAGTGTTTCTATTTTATACATAAATACATAAATAAATAAAAATAAAGCCTATATATGACAAGCCTTGTATAGCATCACAATCTATGGGGAGGAATGGAAGTTTTCTCCCTAAAATATGGGACTAGACCAAGATGACCATCATCACATTGGCCCAGAAGTTATCAGTGTAAGCAGACATAAAAGAAATATCTAAGGAGTCCATATTGGAGAGGAAGAAGTTAAACTATCACTATTTTCAGATGGAAGTTATATTATGCTCCCTGACTTTATATTACAAAGAAACAGTAATTAAAACAGTGTGGTACTGACACTCAGACCAATGGAATGGGGTAATTAACCTAGTAAAACTACATATATTTGGACAAGTAATGAATGACAAAGGGGTCAAAACCACCCATTGGAGAAAAGAATGCTATACAGGAAAAAGGCTAGGAGAACTGGACAGTCATATATAGAAAAATAAAATAAGACTGCCACATAACACCATAAAACTGTTAACTAAAAATGCATCAA
The DNA here is from genome assembly GCF_950295315.1 of Erinaceus europaeus. Taxonomy (NCBI): domain Eukaryota; kingdom Metazoa; phylum Chordata; class Mammalia; order Eulipotyphla; family Erinaceidae; genus Erinaceus; species Erinaceus europaeus. Next base: position 21,337,133 of record NC_080175.1, on the reverse strand, counting down.
ATATCTGGATATTAGACCTCAAACTGTAAAATACATAGGAAAAAGCATTGGCACTCCAGATAAAAACACTTGAGAACCTTAGCATCAAAAAATACATTCAGAGATTCATCCTTAAGGCAAGTGAAACTAACTGAAGACTAAACAAACGAGACATCAAATTCCAAAGCTTCTACACATAGTAAGAAAATTCCACATGGATAAACAAGACACAAAGCAACTGGGAGAAGATATTTTCCCAGCACACATCTGAAAAAAAGGATTGATATCAAACATTTATAAAGGTCTCATACAGATCAACAACAACAAAATAACCCAATAAAAAGGTGGACAAGACATCTGAATAAACTGTTTTCTAAGAAGAGATACTTTACCCATCAGTAGATAAATGCAAATTTGAACCATACTGTGAAAGTAAAACTAGCTAATATCAAAAAAAAATTAAGAAATGACTTTGTTCGAGAGAATATGGAGAAAAAGGAATTCTGGTACACTACTAGAAGGAATGCAAATTGGTGCAACTCCTATGGCCAACAGTATGGGGAGTTCTTAAAGCCATAAAAATAGAAATGCTTTATCCAGAAATATTACTCCAAGGCATATATTCAAGTCACATGAAAACACTAATTTTTATATAAATATTTATTTATTCCCTTTTGTTGCCCTTGTTGTAGTTATTATTGTTGTTGTTATTGATGTCGTTGTTGTTAGATAGGACAGAGAGAAATCAAGAGAGGAAGAGAAGAGAGAGAGGGGGAGAGAAAGATAAATATCTACAGACCTGCTTCACCTCTTGTGAAGCGACTCCCCTGCAGGTGGGGAGCCAGGGGATCAAACCGGGATCCTTCTCCCCTCCCCACCCCCGTCCTTGAGCTTTGTGCTACCTGCGGGTAACCCGCTGCACTACTGCTCAACTACCCCATGAAAACACTAATTTGAAGGGACATGTGTTCATAGCTGCAGTATTCGCAATAGCCAAAGAGTGGAAACAGCTTAAATACCTATCAACAGTTGACTGGGTTCTACAATTTAAAAAGATGATATTGTATCTTTTGGGACAAAACGGATAGAAGTTGAAGTGATTATTCTTATTGAAGTAAGTACAGAGTCTAAAGACAAATCGTGGATAATCACACTCATATGTGGACTACGAGAACTGAAACACATAGACTTTCAAGAAAAAAAATAGACAAATTATATGACTTTGTGAAAACTATGGTGCTTATCAGTAGGTAGAGTGTGACACAGAATTTTAATGGTAGTTGCAGGGTAGAAATATAGAACTAGTCCCATCTAGTCTTAGAGTCTTATAAACTGTTATTAATTATTTTATTAGGAGAGAGTCAAATAGAAATAGAGAAGAGAGGAAGAGAGAGAGATTTGCTGCATACATCACCAATTATGAAAACTCTCCCTCCTGGAGATAAGGACAAGGGGCTTGAACTTGGATCCTCATGCAAGGTAACCTCTGTGCTTTACAGGTTGCACCACTGCCCAGCACCCAGTCTTGTAAAATATTTGTAAATCGCTAACAGAATGTTAAAAAATAAATAGATAAAGTTTTTAAAATTCAACTTGCCCATACTCAGTATGTTGCCATTTATTTTTTTCTTCATGAATTCTTTGTTTTTTTGGAGGTAGTTATTTTCTTTCTACTTGAAGAAGTACTATACATGATTATTTTCCTAGATATCATCTTATATGACTCACCTTGACTTTTGTTTATGTGAAAAATTTCTTCATTTTAGCTTTATGCTTATATTTTCTTCCCTAGAACTTCAAAGGTCTCATTCCATGTTTTTCTGAGTTGCTTCTTAAATTTTGTTTTGGGTTTAGATTTCAGTGGTTTGAAAAACATTTTTTAAGCTTCATATATTTATTAATGAGAGGAGAGGGAGAGTACCACTCTGACATATGTGATGCTGGGGACTGAACCCTTGATTGTTGTTACATTCACTGTCCTACTTGCCAGGCTTCCCTACAGATAAGTTGTTGGCATCATTTAATGAATAATTACATTAGTGTGAGGGTAGAAATCAGCCTAAACAATTAAGAGACTATAATGATTTAATGGTTTAGAGAAGTCGGTTTGATTCTTAATTCTAATTTGTTCTGGGAGTCGGGCGGTAGCACAGCAGGTTAAGGGCACATGGTATGAAGCGCAAGGACCAGCATAAGAATCCAGGTTCAGGAATCAGACTGTGTTCAGAGACTTCAGGTGTGGAATGACAACCCTTTAGTTTCATTACTCAGGTGAGACCTTTCCTTTCATAGTATTGTCTAATTCCATTCCAGGCGGTTCACTTCCTAACAAAGTCCCAAAACCTAGATATAGACCAGGTCCCGTGAGGTAGAGCATATGTTCACACGTATCCATACACTACGGCAAAATATATACCTGAAATCAAAAGTACACAGTAGTCTGCAGTGAGGACCCCCCAACACTTCATATGCACTATTTCAGCCTTTAGGTCCATGATTGTTCAACAATTTGTTTGGCTTTGTATGCTACCTCTCTTTTCAGCCACCAGGTTCCAGATGCTAGCTAGCATGATGCCAACCAGACTTCCCTGGACAGACAACCCCACCAATGTGTTCTGGAGCTCCGCTTCCTCAGATCCCCGACCTTACTAGGGAAAGAGAGAGGCAGACTGGGAGTATGGATCAACCTGTCAACACCCATGTTCAGCAGGGAAGCAATTATAGAAGCCAGACCTTCCACCTTCTGCATCCCACAATGACCTTGGGTCCATACTCCCAGAGAGTTAAAGAATAGGAAAGTTATCAGGGGAGGGGATGGGATATGGAGATCTGGTGGTGGAAACTGTGTGGAGTTGTACCCCTCTTATCCTATGATTTTGTTGATGTATCCTTTTTTAAAATAAATTTTAAAAATTAAAAAAAAAAAGAATCCCAGTTCAAGCCCCTGGCTCCCCACCTGCAGGGGAGTCGCTTCACAGGTGGTGAAGCAAGTTTGCAGGTGTTTATCTTTCTCTCCCCCTCTCTGTCTTCCCCTCCTCTCTCCATTTCTCTCTGTCCTATCTAACAACAACAATAATAACTGCAACAACAATTAAAAAACAAGGACAACAAAAGGGAAAATAAATTTTTTTCTTTTTTTTTAAATATTTATTTTATTTATTTATTCCCTTTTTGTTGCCCTTGTTTTATTGTTGTAGTTATTATTGTTGTTGTCATTGTTGGATAGGACAGAGAGAAATAGAGAGAGGAGGGGAAAATAGAGAGGAGGAGAGAAAGATAGACACCTGCAGACCTGCTTCACCACTTGTGAAGTGACTCCCCTGCAGGTGGGGAGCCGGGGTTCGAACAGGGATCCTTATGCCAGTCCTTGTGCTTTGCGCCACCTGCACTTAACCCGCTGCGCTACATCCCGACTCCCGGGAAAATAAATTTTAAAAATTAAAAAAAATCTAACTTGTTCTTACTCCTAAAAAATTATTTTTTGTTAGCCAGGTCTTTGATCATAGATGTAACTTGAACATAATTTTTATCTCCTGAAGATGAAGTATTTCTTAAAACTACAAATGGCTTTACTACTCTGTTTTTCTGTGCCACTCAGGAATATTTAATTCCAGAATTAAGGGTGATGGTGGTGGTAGTTACAGGTAGTACAGTTCTCTTATTTTTGGGATTTGGTCTCACTAGTCTTAGTTACCTCAGAACTCCAGAACCCCAACATTTATCTTCCCATTCTCAGGAGTTCAACTGTTTAGTCTACACTTTGTGGTTGGTCTTTTAATGGGACCTGGAAACCTGACCATAGTTAGATTATGCTATCTGATGTATGAACTAGCAAATTTATTGAGAGGAAAATAGAAATTATTAGACTCATCAGCTCTCAATAAATTCCCATCTCTCAAGAAATAAATTTGGTTTGTTAAATGTTTTTGATTGTTCTCTCATGCTCATCTTTCTCCCTTTTGCTATTTCACTCTTGTTCTAAATATACACACATAAATTTGGTTTGCTGCAAGCTATTCTGTCATAGCCTTAAGCATAAGTCCCCAAAGATCTATTTCTGTGAAATAGAAGCAACTTCAATTGACTGTATCTTTCTAGTCCTACCTGAAGAGTTTTAAAGAATCTTGGAATTTAGAAGGCTGGGTAGGATGAAAGGAGATTGTCTTTCTTTTTTGAAATATTTTTATTTATTGGATAGAGATAGAAACCAAGAGGGAGATAGAGAGACACACACTTATAATACTACTTCCCCTCTCTTGAAGTTTTTCTCCTACAGGTGGAGTCCAAAAGCTTGAACTCGGGTTCTTGCATATGATAATATGTGTACTCTGCTAGGTGTGCCGTCACCTTGCCACCTGGCCCCAGGAGGTGATATCAATGAACTAGATAACAGAGGAAATTTTTTTTTTTTTAATTTAGATCACTGGTTCTGTAACCTATACTTCAGCCAGAAGCATCAGCATTATCCAACTCAGTTTCAAATTTAGTATTCCACAACTGATATTTCTATAGAAATTATGGTAATAGTAATTTTGATTAAGCCTGAAAATATTAACACTTTTATCTCTTCATATCTAACTCATACTTCAAAATCTCTCAGAATGATATATTATTCTTCCTTGATTTTTCCCTTATATTTCCCCCCCTTGAAGTGCAATCTAAACCTTATTATCCTGTTAGAAATACACATTAGTTGATAGGTACTGGCATACTTCATAGAGTGCATGCATAACCATTTTCCTTAAAATGTTCATGTTCTCGGTCCTTTCCTTAGGGGGGAAACTTCAAAAATGCTAGGACAGCACTGTGTTGCTTCTCTTCTTTCTATCTCTGTCTCACCATTTATCTAAAGAAAATTATATAAAAAAATAAATAGTCACCAGAAACCATGGAGTAATAGTGTAGGCAGCAAGCCCCAGTAATAATCTTGGTTATATTAAATAAACAAACAAAAAAAAACCCACATATTTTATGATCCCAGCTCAACCTACTAAATGAGAAGCTATGGAAATTGGACCCAGAAATCTGTAATCTGTATTAACATGTTCATCACCTGATTTGAATGCATATTAAAGATCCAAAGCTACTGGGCTAGGGAGATAGCATAATGACTAGGCAAAAGACTTTCATGCCTGAGGCTCTAAGTTCCCAGATTCAATTCTCAGCACCACCATCTGCCAACAGTGCTCTGGTCCTGGTGTCTGTCTCTGTCTGGCATTAAGCCAGCCCTCCCTGCCATTGATCTATCTCCTTTCTATATCGAGACCCGCCCTGCCTGCAGGGTAACATTAATCCCACCATTTAAAACCATCGCAACAGTTGCTAAGGAAGTTCCCAGTGTGCCTTTTTCCTTTCTCCACCCCCTTTTCCTAGACATTTCCATTTCTGACTTGCCACTTCCGGTTTTTCCTATAAAAGTCACTTCTGTTTCTGTTTTCTCTCTCTTCCTCTTTCTGTGTCCCAACCTGGAGGAGGGCAGGCGTGCAGACAGGGAGGCGGACACCAGCCATTGCGGTTTGGTGCCACATGGCTTAACCCGCTGTGCTCACATCTGACTCTTCGGCATCTTTCTGTCTTTGTCTCTCTCTATATATATGTATGTATATATACGTATATATATATATATATATATATATATATATATACATACATATATATATTTCTCTCTGCATTTAGTTAAAATAAATAAAAACATATTTTTTAAAAAGGAAGGTGATTTAATGTTATATATATATATCTTAATCTTGGTCTCACTATTAACTTAATAAATTCTTTCATATTCACTAGGCCCTCCACAGTGATGGCTATATTTTAGGTGCCTTGGTTTAATAGCTGAGATGATTTAATAAAAGTAGTTAACCTTTGGCTACAATCCCTTTCACTTACAAGACAACAAAAACACGTGTACATTCTAGAATGTATAGCAAATATTTTATTTATCTACTACATTAAATCCAGAAATCTCCAAACAACTATAATTGGACAAGTAAAAACTGATAGTCATAATGATATCCCTGAGGTGCTACAAAAAATACAATATGTTTAATTGTCAAGAAATCATATTCCACTATGTTTAGATTGGTCTTAGTGCTATCTATATGTCTGTATCTTTCATGCTGATGATGTGTATGTGTGTATGTGTGTGGGGGTGTTATATTATTCCAGGAATACTATTAATATATTCCAAGAATATTTGTTAAAAGTGCCAATAAGACAAATTCAGATTCAAGCAGGATCCCTATGAAGTAAAATAACAAGTAGGGGCAGAAAACAACTTGCAAGGAAATAAAGATAATTAAAGAAATATGCCAGAGAAGGTAAAAATGAAAGCAAGAAAATAATAGCTTAAGGAACTAACAGTAAAAATTAGAAGGGAGACAAGAGTAAGTCCTACCTCTTCTAATTGCACCATGAGAGTGACATTGTGCCCTTGTTCTGCTGTCAGTTTTCCATCAGAGGTGACAATCCGGAGCCCCCGCGGGGCCTTCCCTGGACACTTCTGGGGTTTGGCTGTGTACTGTTCTCTCACACCATCGGTGCAGTTATTGGAAACCACCTTCCTATACCTAGAAGGAGAAAAGCTCAAGTTGTAGCACAGATCATTATCATTCAAGTCATGCTCCAAATTAAAAAAAAAAGTATTTATTTTTATTATTGGATAGAGACAGAGAGAAATTGAGAGGCGAGGCGGAGACAGAGAGAGGGAAAGAGACAGAGTCCTGCAGTGCTGATTCACCACTCAGGAAGCCTTCCCCATGCAGGTGGGGACCAGGAACTTGAACCTGAGACCTCGGTCACTGTAATGTGTGTGCTTAACCATGTGCACCACCACCTGGCCCACATGCTCCAATTTTTAAGCTCATCCTACTGCCCAGCAGTAACTACATTTTATGTTGTTCTGAGGACTTCTTCTTCTAGCATTTGCCCTTCTTCCGTAGCCAGTCAACAGCGTCAGGTTGAGCCTGAGGACTGATTACAGCTAATTCACAGAAAGCTCCACTGGAAACATCATCACAGTGACACAACTGTGCTTAAATTTTGCTTTGGAAACATCATCACAGTGACACAATTGTACTTAAATTTTGTTTTAATTTACTCCTGGTAGCTCCTTCCTTCCTTCCTTCCTTCCTTCCTTCCTTCCTTCCTTCCTTCCTTCCCCTCTCTCTCTCCTTCTTTCTTTTTTTTCCCTTTCTTTCTATTTTTTATTCTTTTACTACATAGGACAGACAGAAATTGAAAGGGCAGGGAAGGAAGATATAAACGGAAAAAGATAGACACCTGCAGAACTGTTTCACTGCTCATGAAGCATCCCCCCATAGCTGGAACCCAGGCCCTTACACATAGTACTATGTGTGCTTAATGGGGAGCACTATCACCTGCTCCCTAGCTGAATTTGTCTAATCAACAGTTCAGTATTTAATACTGACTAAACTAATAAAACCTCAGAGATCAGGTGAGATAGCATAGTGGTTACACTAAAAGACTCTCAGGCCTGAGGCTACAAATCCCAGGCTCAATCCCTTGCACCACCATGAGCCAGAGCTTAGCATTGTACTGGGAAAAGCAAACAAATAAACAAAACAAAGTAAAAACTTGACATTAAGGATGCTTCTGTCTGAAGATTGAGTATATCTACTATTTTGTTCATTCTCACTTTAGCTTCATAAGGTATTAAATTCTACTGAAAATTTATTCTATGTAATTTATTATATATCACATATAATAATACAAATATGATTAACATTAGTAGATATTAGAAAGTGTTCTCTGGAATTGGCGTATTGCACCAAAGTAAAAGACTCTGGAATGTATGGGGGGGGATACAGGTCCAAGAAGGATGACAGAGGACCTAGTGGGGTTTGTATTGTTATATGGAAAACTGAGAAATGGTATGCATGTACAAACAATTGTATTTACTGTTGACTGTAAAACATTAATTCCCCAGTAAAGAAATAAAAAAAAAGAGTTCTCAAAATCATACAGCCAGGATCCTCAATAATTTGTCTCTAGAATACATTCACTAATTACCACCATCCTTCTTTTTTAAATATAGTAAGGTCATTCTTCTAAACTCTTAAAAATAATCCCTATAATTTTCCTGATATGAATCATCTATGCTTCTGTAAGACATTCTTTCTTTCTTTTTTAAATTTATGTATTAGTGGTTTATAGTTCACAGTAACATACAATAGTTTGTACATGCGTAACATTTCCCAATTTTCCACATAATAATTCAACCCCCACTGGGTCCTTCTCTGCCATCATGTTCCAGGACCTGAACCCTCCCCCCACCCCAGAGTCTTTTACATTAGTGTAATACACCAACTCCAGTTCAAGGTAAGACATTCTTTCTTTGTGTAACTGTAAACTTCCGTTTCTTGAGGATGTCTTTATGATCCAGACATGCTATAGTGATAATCTGGGGTCTATATTGGGATGTCTATACCAATTCCTGTGTTGAAATGCAGTATTTGGTTATAACCACTGTCCCAGACCCTCCTTGGAATCCCTGCCATCTAGTAACCTGTCATATCAGAGTGCTTCTACAACCCTGCACCAGACTGGTATCCCTACTCATTCAGACTGGTCATTGTCATGACTGAACATTTTGAATGTCATCCTATGCTACTTAAAAAGTAAAAAAAAAATCAAGACAGAAAAATCCTTCAGGTGCTTATAAGTATGTGTTGATTAAAGGAGAAAATAGTATTATTTGGGAGAGAGAAGAGGAGTCATGGTGCAGACAGTGGAAAATGGTGACATTCTAGTCCCAGCCACTGTAGCAAGAAAATGACAAGCAACAGTAAATGGCAACTAGAACATCCCAGTGTATTTAACTGTGCATCAGAAACTCCCAGTGTGTTTTAGAAGGCACTATGCAATCTAAAGGCAGTTTATGCTTTTTAATCACTTAGCATCCAACCACATCTGCGACTCTGTCTTGATGAGCAGCTATGGAAACATGGGCTCACCACTACACTGGAATCATCAGCAAGAAAACAGTCCTTTTGTTTTTAGCTATTCTGACCAATCTCTGCCCCAGGCTGCACTGAATTCTGCAGCAACAGGGGTTCTGCTTAAATCTAAAGCACGAATTCATCCCCCCTGGGATTCTGCCACAGAGAAGACTGTCGGTAATCTTTTTAAAAATGCTCATTAAAACTCATTCTAAAAACCATTTTATTTCCTGGGTGAAAATGGCATCACATTAGCCCTACTAGACCTTTTTCTGAAATTTAGAAGAAAATTGTGTAGAAATACAGAGTTCATTTACTGGAGTAAGCACACACCTGCTTTTTGCATTACAGAATGGTTCTATTTTCATCCCAGCAGCTGTTCCTGGGTCTGAGTTACATAAATGAATAATGCATTTAATATGTTATTAAATGGGGCTGCTACCTCTGCAATAACAAGGCAATTTATGATTATGTTGTATCTAAGCTCTGAATATTACTGGGATGCATCTAGTTGGTAAAGCATTCTTCAATCTGACGAGAAAAAAGAAAGAGGTTTGTAATAGCAAGGGAGTCTTTGTACCATTACTTAAAAGGAAACATTCTGCAAATGTGCCTTTGATATTACCGACTGCTCATCAGATGATAGTGTCTTATTACTTCAACAACCCCAATTTCAGCTACTCTCTTCCTTCCCATCTTGATACTCCCCTGTCACTTTTTTCTTTATCACCCTGAGTTTCTTTGATTTTGCTTTTGTGCTGTCTGCCAATCTGAAAAAAAGATAAAGAGCAGTTTTTCTTTGTGAGAGTAAAACTGTGTAAAAAAAAAAAAAAAAACAACACTGAAAGTCTTCATAGTCTGAGATTTTACTATTTAGCAGATCTTTCCTTTTTCTTTGAGGTTTGGGATGGTGGTGGAATAGAATGCTTACAATTACTCAGCATATGTGAAAGTGACAATATAGTCTACTTCACTAGATCATAACCCAGTTGGCACTTTGGAAGAACTTGGTGCCACTTTATTATATATGGGTGAATGAAAGTCCTGGACCAGATGGTTTTACAGATGAATGCTACAAAACCTTCAAGGAAGAGTTAATACCTCTACTTTTAAAAGTCTTCCAGAAGATTGAAGATACTCCCTTCCAGGCTCTATGAAGCAAACATCACTCTGATACCAAAAGCAGACAGGGACACAACCAAAAAAGAAAACTACAGACCAATATCTCTGATGAACATAGATGCGAAAATATTGAACAAAATTCTAGCCAACCAATACAGCAGTATATTAAAATTATTGTTCATCATGACCATGTGGGGTTTATCCCAGGGACACAAGGTTGGCTTAATATACATAAATAAATCAATATGACCCACCACATCAATAAAAGCAAGACTACTAACCGCATGCTCATATCAATAGATGCAGAGAAAGCCTTGGACAAAATACAACATTCCTTTATGATAAAAACGCTACAAAAAATGGGAATAGATGGAAAATTCCTGATGATAGTGGAGTCTATATATACCAAAGCTACAGCCAACATCATACTCGATGATGAACCTTGATGTCATTTATATTGTCTAGACTAGAGAAGTTCTCAGCTATTATATCCTGAAGAATGCTTTCTTCCCCTCTCTCTCTTTCTTCCTCTGTTAAGCCAATAATGTGTATATTATTTCTTTTGAAGTCACCCCATAGATCTCTGTTCTTGTTTTCAGTATCTCTTAATCTGTTTTTGATTTCTCTTACTTCTTTTTTAGTTGCCTCTAATCATCCTTGATCTGGCTAATTCTGTCTTCAGCCTCACTTTTTATATTCTCTGTCTCCTGTACTGTTTTCTGTAGTTCATTTATTTTTTTACCCTTTTCTGATGCTGTTTTAGCTTGTTCAGCTAATTGTGTTCTTAGCTCAGCTATTTCAGCTTTCAGCTCTCTAAAAACCTTGAGATAATTAGTGTTTTCTTCCAGAGTCACATTTGTTGTTTCTGCATTTCTGATGACAATTCTTTCAAACTCTTTACTCACTCTTGTGACTATTTCCTTAATAAACGTTTGGATGTTGACCTCACTATTTTGTGCTTCAACCTTTTGGGGGGCTTTTAGCTGGACTCTTTTCCCGGTTCATTTCTCTAATATGTCTTCTTGTTGGTTTAACCATTCTATATAGTATGTTATGAGTTCTTCTCTCAGTACTTTTTAAATTACTGATCACTCTTTCCTGGATTGATTTGTGTCTATGTAAGGTACTTAAAGAGTCTATGGTTGTGGAAATTAACATTTGTTTCTATATTATTTTAATCCCTGAGTTGGATCACAGAGGCTGTTAAAAGCCTCTTTTTTTCCTTTTCTTCCCTAAGGGCTTTTAAACTATAAGTAGCCTTCTTAGTTTAATCACTGACTCCTGACCAAGAGATAAGCTGGGAGGGGGAGAGATAGCACAGTGGTTATTCAAAGAGACTCTCATACCCCAAGAACCCCAAGCTCCAGACTCAATTCAACTTCTCTGCCAAGCCTGGCACACTGCTGGGCCCTGTGAGTTTCTAAACAAGTCCTGTTTATACTCTGAGGCAATTATTCACCATGTTCTCATCAGGAGAACAATGGGGAAAGACTTCCAGTACACAGCCCCACTGTTAGGTCACTGAGGTGTAGCTCTTCTCCTGAGTTTCCTGGTCAGTTCTCTGTCCCCCAATATCAGTAGTGGGCATCCTCCCCACTTCTGCTCCAGCCTCTGAAGGTAGTAGCAATGTAGTCTCACAGTTGCATTTGGTGAGTCTTAGGGGAGTCCTCTTCTCCCTTTACGTGTCTTTTGTTGGTGAAACAGACTGGAGGTGGTGCCTCAACTGGTAAACTGCAGGACTGTTACCAGCTGCTGAATCTCTCCTTAGGCTCCTCCCTATCCATGAGCCACACGTGTTTGCACTCACTGGTTATTTGGTGGGTTCCTGAAGTTATTCTAGTCCTGCTTTGTTGTAGTCCCAGATGGTTTCCTTTGGTATTCTTAGTTGACCCGGAAAAGGAGAGGAGAGGAGAGAAACACAGCTGTTGCTGTTCTGTAGCCACGCCTCTGGAAGTCCTCTTTTTTTAAAAAAAAACTTTTTATTTATAAAAAGGAACATTGACAAAACCATAGGATAAGAGGGGTACAACTCCACACAGTTCCCACCACCAGAACTCTGTATCCCGTCCTTCCCCAGTAACTTTCCTACTCTTTAACCCTTTGGGAGTATAACCCAGGGTCATTATGGGGTGCAGAAGATGGATGTCTGGCTTTTGTAATTACTTCCCACTGAATATGGGCATTGGTAGGTTGAACCATACTCCCAGCCTGTCTCTCTCTTTCCCTAATGGAGTAGGTATCTGGGGAGGTGGGGCCCCAGGACACAATGGTTGGGTTGTCCAGCTTTCTAGCCTTTTTTCCAACCAAGACATCATCTCCCCAGTCTATAACTTGATTCCACCTGCAAATCAGATGTCAGATTCAGGAAAAAACTAGTATAGTCATGGGCCCTTTGGAATATAACTAAAATAGGCCTACTAGCTATCTTCAAAATGAAGACCGCAAATCTTCATCTGCAACATTCCAGCCTAGTCAACAACTTGTTTAGCTTTATATGTTAACTCTTTTTTCAGCTACCAGGTTCCAGATGCTACCATGATGCCAACCGGACTTCCTGGGCAGATGACCCCACCAATGTATCAGATCTTCTTCTTCTTTTTTTTTTTTTTCCAAATTCTAGTCAACAAAGACAAAAACAAAAACCAGCCAATCACTTCTACACAGTGAAGCTGATAAAAGCTTCCAATGGAGGGGATGGCATAACTCTGGTGGTGGTGGGAATTGTACTCCTCTGATCCTACATCTTGTCGATCATTATTAAATCAATAATAGTAAAACTTTTTTGGCATCTTTTCACAATAGTATCTCTATATCTATTGGGTATTTAGTATTTCTATATCTATTGGGTATTGCATCACAGTAAAATGAGTGAATCTGAGGGCACTGGCATATATACAGAGCAACAGGCTGACTGTGAAAACAGTTATGGTTGTTTGTAAAGTGAAGCATAAAAATAGATAATAAGGGGCCAGGTGGTTGTGCACTGGGTTAAGCGCACATAGTGCAAAGTGCAAAGACCTGTGAAAAGAACCCGGTTTGAGTCCCAGGCTCCCTAACTGTGGGGGATGGGGGAGTTCCTCACAAGAGATGAAGCAGGTCTGCAGGTGTCTCTCTTTCTCTTCGCCTCTCTGTATTCCTCTCTCAATTTCTCTCTGTCCTACCCAATAAGAACAACAATAGAAAAAATAAGGAGCATAGTGGATTCATAGTGCAGGCACCGAGCCACAGCAATAACCCTGGAAGTGGGGAAAAAAATAAAAGAAAAGAAAAGAAAAGAAAAGAAAAGAAAAGAAAAGAAAAGAAAAGAAAAGAAGGGAAGTTTTACCTGTATGCTTTCAACTAAACTTTCAGAAGGTTGATGCTGGGAGATTACCTGTTAATAAGCTTGACTGTCAAGAGATAACTGTTTAGTAGACTCTTTACAAATTAAATTCAGACTGAATGTTTGCACCATGCACCCTTCTGTGAGGGATAAAGTGAGTCAAGTGAAATCTATTATGGTAAAAATTTATGGTGAAAGTCACCCTCTGACTGACTTTGCTCTTCCAAGTCTACTGTACTTCTTGCAAACCTGATGCTAGTGTGGATTCTGTACTGACTGGCCATGAGATGCCCATTCATGGTCAAACTGGAGAAACTAGGATGTACATGGTACCTTCCAAGCAATGGCTTCAGGGCTTCTTTATGAGAATTCACTGCAAGGTCTTTTTTCTCCAGCCATTTCTTTTTCCTTTTGCCTAAATTGACCTTCTTTCCTCAGAAACTTACTTTTTTTAAAAAAGAGATTTTTTAATATTTATTTAATTTATTTATTCCCTTTTGTTGCCCTTGTTGCTTTACTGGTGTTTTTATTGATGCTGTCATTGTTGGATAGGACAGAGAAATGGAGAGAGGAGGGGAAGACAGAGAGGAGGAGAGAAAGTAGACATCTGCAGACCTGCTTCACCACCTGTGAATCAACTCCCCTGCAGGTGGGGAGCCAGGGGCTCAAACCAGATCCATATGCCGGTCCTTGTGTTTTGCGCTACTTGTGCTTAACCTGCTGAGCTACTGCCCAATTCCCACCTCAAAAGCTTCTACTTAGCATCTCTTTAGATTTCCCTGACAAACTCTTTTGGTACTTACAATGCAAAGAAGAAAGATTATTAATACAAATGAACCTTTGATGTATTGCAGTGTGAGCAGGAAGTTAGTTTTTATCCCTATAACCCTATAGGGATAAAACTCTATAGGGGTTGGGATAGAAATCGGTAGTGCCTTATTCTTAGGTCTAAGAATTAACCAATTATTTAGGTGAAATTTACCTGCTTGCAGAAGCAGTTCTAATAGCCAAGACTCTAATTACCTTTCTGCATTTTAATAACAATTAGTATGGCATGGAAATGCTAATTGCAACATTGTTTACAGTGGCAAAATGTAGGTAATTGTCCAAATGTATATGCAAGGGACAGACTAAGTGATACTTGGTGTTTACCACTTTGGAATTAAAAACAAATTTGACAGAAGGTAGATTGTATATTCTGATTTGCAATGAAATATTTTTAAATATAAAAGGTAAATTAAAGGGCATATTTAATAGAAACTCACATATAAAGCAGCCACCCACATCACTTTTGTGTATTTTCTCTTGGTACAATTACTTAGCAGGAAATGCAAAAATGTATTTGGAAACATACATACCAAATAGATAACAGTTGTTTGGGAAAGGGAGCCAGAATTGAAGCTATCATCTAGCATGACTTTATAACCATAGGAAGCATGTGCACTTATTTCTATGATAATTAAATATTTAATGGCATTACTGAGCTCAATGCAAGCTTAAATACTAAAGCTAAGGTTATGAAGTGGCATCATGTCAATAGATAGCCAAGTGATATCTAGGATAAGAGGTTACATTGACTTTAAAAAGGTAGAACAGGAGACCAAGAGTTAGTTTTCCTAGTGGAGCACACTTTACCAATTGCAGTGATCTGGGCTGAATCCCTGCCACCACAAAGAAGCCCCATGCAAAGCAGAAGTTTCACAAGCAGTAGAATAGTGCTGTGATATCTCATTTATTTATTCCACTTTGTCTCCCCTCTGTCTGGAATAAAATAAAATAAATAAAAAGTCTTTGGTATCAGGAGTATCGTGCAGCAAAGTTCTGGTAGAAAAATAGTCATATAAACAAAAATGAAGAAAAGTACTGGCAAGATAGCTCATCTGGATAACGCATCAGCTTTGTCAATTTCAGAATCCAGGTTTGAATTCAGCCCCTACCACGGTGAAGGAAGCTTTAGTGCTATGTCTTTTCTTCTCCCTTCCTTCCTTCCTTCCTTCCTTCCTTCCTTCCTTCCTTCCTTCCTTCCTTCTTTCCTACCTACCTACCTTCCTTTTCTTTCTTTCTTTCTTTCTTTCTTTCTTTCTTTCTTTCTTTCTTTCTTTCTTTCTTTCTTTCTCTCTCTCTCTATCTCCCTCTCTCTCTTTCCTTCCTTATTATCTTTACTTATTGGATAGAGACAGCCAGAAATTGAGAGGGAAGGGGTGATAGGGACAGAGATAGAGAGACAGACAGACACCTGCAGCACTGCTTCTCTACTTGAAACACTTTTTCCCTGCAGGTGGGGACTGAGGACTCAAGCCTGGGTCCTTGCACATTGTAATATGTGTGCTCAACCAGCTGTGCCACCAGCTGGCCTCCTGCTATGTCTTTTCCTTTCCTTCTCTATCTCTGTCTCAATCTCTCTATCTGAAAAAGTTGTTTCGACTAGTGAGTAAAACCCAGGTAAGAATAACAACAAAATAAATGTAAAGAAAGGTATAGCATCCTTAAAAAAAAAACAAAAAACTACATACCACAACAAAAAAAACAAAAGGGGAAACAAAAGGAAATAAAGAAATATTTTTTTAAAAAGAAATTAAAAAAAACTACATTTCTTCTCTTGCCAACTCTTAAACTGATTACAAATACTGCTAATTGGAATGTAATTTTGTGAGAGCCTTTTTTGAAAATTATTTCAGACACCCTTCCCAGCTAAGGGTCTTCTTGTTTCTTTTACAAAATCTGCAGTTTAAAATGTGTTGATCAGTGGTTACTATTGTCACCTTGCGCTTGGACATGTGCCCAAGGGCCTTAGGCAGGCTGTCACTCCCTAGGAGTACCTTACTTTGTAAAGTGCAGCATTTATCATACCTGGTACTTAATTCTTACATGATCTCCTTGTAAAACTTTACTCACAGGCATTAATGATTCTCAGTGAAATATAACTGAATGGAAGAGATGCGTTCAGTGTATATAGGAACCTTAAAATCCACTAAGATCAGACTTTTTTCTTACTGTGCCAAAATTGACTGGGCCTCACAGTAGATTGAATACTTTGATAAATGTCATTCTAGGTGCTTCTGTGACAATGTATTTGGGTAGAGTTAACATGTAAATCAGTAGAGAGAATAAACAGATTGCCCTCCCTAAAAGCATGGGCCCCATCTAATATAAGAAGGTCTGAATAGAAGAAAAAGGCTGATCTTCCCCTGGGTAAGAAGGAATTCTCCATTCTGGCTGCTTTCAAAGTAGATATTGTTTCCCTGCCTTTAAACATATACTGAACTATTAAAGCTTTTTGATGAGAACTACGCTACTATTTATCCTATTTCTCATGGTTTCAGACTGGGACTAAAATAAATCATTGACGTTCCTGAGCCTACAGATTTTTGTCGGCTTTGTCTGTCCATTTTGCTTTGTTTTCTACTGACAGGATTAGGCACCTGTGTATTCCATCACTCCTCGTGGAATCTTTTTATTGTTTGTTTTGTAAAGAGAATGAAAGACAGAGAGGTTGAGAGAGCCAAAGAAAGGACACATCACTACCACTCTACATACACAAAGCTTTCCCTTTATATAGTGCTTGCCTGTGATGGCCAGGGGCTCAAATCCAGATGCTCACACATGGAAAAGTATGTGTTCTACCAGGTTAGTTACTTCTCCAGGACTCCCTCCAGCTATCTGACTTACTCTGCAGATTTTGGGATCTGGAATTAAGCTATTATGTGATCTAATTTTATGGGCTTCTTTATAATATATATATGAACAGAATGTGCAAGCACACACACATGCATACACACTTATACAATATTAGAGATATGAAGCTATATCTTGAAAATTTTTACTAATACACTACCTAGTCATCAGTTCATGTTAAATTTTTTCAAGTGGCTCAAAAATTCTTTTGTACAGTTTATTTAAATCAGATTATCTTAAAGAAGTTTTAAACTCTGTATCTTAAGACTACAAGTAAAAACTATACTTGGAGAAAAGTTCAGGAATATTTTCTTTTTCCTAAATAACACTGGAAAAATACCACAATAATATAACATTGTGCACAACATTGCATTATAAGTTTATAAAGATCAGCATACGTGCCTTAAATGTGCTAGCCTGGACTAGAATATCCTTGAAAACACAAAGAGTTGTTTTTCTTGCTTGTTTCAACATAGATATAAAATAGAACATGTATACATGAAACATTTACTTTGTCATACAGAGGTGCAGTGAGAATAGAATGTAGTCTACCTGATTGAATAACTCTAAAATAAAGTGTCAAAACTTAAGAGGTTTATATATTATTATCATAATCACTTTTATCCAAGGGCCCCGTTTCACTTCTTTATTTGTAAGTGGGATCTCATCAGACAAAACTTAAACTATTAATTCAAATATGTACTGCATTATTAAAATGAACATAAAAATCATGTGCTATAATGAAAATGGGATATTTGACCAGTCATAATTCTGAAAGTTTAATTTATGATGAAAAGTATCAAATATTGACTTATCAGTTACAGTGCATAAGACACTCACCCAGTACTGTTGAGGTAACTCTGTCCAACACTGCAATCCTTTGACAGAGAAGATGGATTGTACCAAAATGCAGGCAGGCACTGACCGTTGCTGTGTCGTTCATAGCCATAGTCACTGTTGGGAAGGAGACCAGAGAAAACGTTCAGAATGTGGGAAAATGACTGAGATTCATTCTTTGGTCATCCACAGCATCTATCTACACTCATCAATTAGTCAAAGGGATTGGGTATTCATATTCATCAAATCAGTACTCTTTTATAAAAGGACTTTTGGGTGGGATTTGGGATACCTATTAATTGTTTAGAAAATAATTCACAGAACCCAGTCTCAGAAATACTGACTTGGAAGCATTAGCGATGCCTGTGTAAAGAAAAAATATTTAATTCCCAATAGATACAAGGAAGCACCTTTAAACTGAAAGAGATTATACTCACATGAGGAGGATCTGTGATACTGAATGTGGTCATAGAGAAAACTATAATTAGAAACAAGGCAGAGGTGGAGCCTTTATCCTAAGTGTAAAATTTCACTGCAAACTTAACATAGTCACAAGTGGTACCATCCACACTACTGAGGATGTCTTTGGGATTTGCTTCCAAGACATCTGGATGTAACTGGAAAATTGAGCCAGCTCTCTGTGCATAAACCATATGTTTCCAGGCCACAATAGAAGGGGAACTGTCCTGACTGGGAGTATGGACCGACCAGTCAACACCCATGTTCAGCGAGGAAGCAATTACAGAAGCCAGACCTTCTACCTTCTGCAACCCTCAATGACCCTGGGTCCATGCTCCCAGAGGGATAGAGAATGGGAAAGCTATCGGGGGAGGGGGTGGGATAT
Source organism: Erinaceus europaeus (assembly GCF_950295315.1). Classification (NCBI taxonomy): domain Eukaryota; kingdom Metazoa; phylum Chordata; class Mammalia; order Eulipotyphla; family Erinaceidae; genus Erinaceus; species Erinaceus europaeus. The sequence goes on along the minus strand of NC_080175.1, from coordinate 21,318,397 downwards.
GGAGATTGGGCGGTGGGAATTGTGTGGAGTTGTACCCCTCCTACCCTATGGTTTTGTTAATTAATCCTTTCTTTAATAAAAAATTTAAAAAAAAATGAGAAAAAAAAAAAAAAAGAAGGGGAACTGTCCTTCAGGAGATCTCTATCATTGCCTCAAGGAAAAGTTTTCTTCTAGTTAGCACACATCACTGGTTGAGACTAAACGCTTTACATTCACTGTCTAGAGAAAAAAAAAATTTTTTTTTCTCAGCCTCTTCTTATTCTTGCTTCTGGGGCCTCTGAGTTGCCTGATTTTCTTGGCTTCTGCAAGATGAGCCTGGGCACAGAAAATGACAACAAATTGCTCCTCTGTGTGCATAGACAAATCACAGGCAGCAAATAATTTGAGCAAATATTAGTATGAATTGGCTCTGTGTAATGGAGGTGAGATGCTTCCACAGGAGGGTTGGGAAAGGAGAAACAGGCTCAGCTGAAGGGCCTGTCACCAGGCAGCCGGCACTTAGAATTCTGCACATACCTGCTGGATTTGGTGCTGGTTCAATACTGCCTGGGTATGAAGATTTCAGAATAACTGCTTACAGGACACCCTGTGCTCATTTCAGGAAATTACTTTTCAAATGTTGGAGAATGACAGGCAAGGTCATCTGGAAGTATGTGCTGTCCAGCAGTGAGCCAAGACAAGAGGGAACACCCAGTGACAACCACCTCTCATTATACTACAGTGATACGGAATTATGGAAGCTCCAACTACTAGTATGTATTCAACAAGGTCACAGTGAGATTTTTAAAATATCTTTGAAAGTCACACAGCTATGAAAACCCCATATGATCAGAAAATGTATGAGGATCTCATCCATCCATGATTCAGTTCCATAATTCAGAATACATTTTGGTTGTCTGGATGAGTAGCAGATTCTAAAAACAAACAAAGAACGAATGTAGGGGTGGGGGTAGATAACATAATGGTTATGCAAAGAGACACTCATATCGGAGGTTCCGAAGTCAATAATTTGTTCAGTCCCCCTGCACTGCCACAAACCAGAGCTGCTCAGTGTTCTGGTAAACAAACAAAAGAACAAATAGACACAGACATGATTGGCTTACACCTTTAACAGATACCTCTCTCTACTGTCACTGGTCATCTCCATCAGGAACAACATAATGGACCCCTTCGTGGGCCCCTACAGGACCTTGCCCTCAGCCTCAGAGTGGTTTAACACTGGTAGGAACTGTTCCATTTTCCAAAGGGAGGTTGGGTAGCATATTCTACCTATCACCCGAGAAAGATGGATCCTGAAATTAGTACAGCCTGGAATGTTCTAGCCGTGACCACAGACCTTCAGGGATGCAGAGGTTACGTAGGCTCCTATGCTGAATATGAGACCCAGATCAAATCGATGAGGGTACAGTCAATAATATTTATATGCTTTTCCCATATTTGGGAGCTACTCTCTTCCCTGATCCAGCTTTCTAATCCTTTTTCCAGCAATGACATCATCTCCCCAGAAAATAACTTGGGCCCACCTGCATATCAGATGTCAGGCTCAGGCAAAAACTAGTAAAGTCATGGGCCCCTTGGCATATACCTATAATAGACCTACTGGCTTTTTCTAAAACGGAGTCTTCCAAATCTTCTTCTTCGTTTTTTTTTTTTTTGTCTCCAGTGTTATCACTGGGGCTCAGTGCCTGCATTATGAATCCACTGCTCCTGGAAGCTATTTTTTCCCTTTTGTTGCCCTTGTTGTTTATCATTGTTGTTATTATTGTTGTTGTTATTGCTATCATGGTTGCTGTATAGGACAGAGAGAAATGGAGAGAGGAGGGGAAGGCAGAGAGAGGGAGAGAAAAATAGACACCTGCAGCCTGCTTCAATGCCTGTGAAGCAACTCCCCTGCAGGTGGGGAGTGGGGGGCTTGAACCGAGATACATATGCCAGTCTGTGCACTTCGCGCCATGTGTGCTTAGCCGGCTGCGCTACTGCCCAGCCTCCGAGACCTCCAAATCTTCATCTGCAATATTCTTGCCTTTAGGTTCATGATAAGTCAACAATTTGTTCTGCTTTATATCTTAATTCTTTTTCAGCCACCAGGTTCTAGATGCTACCATAATGCCAACCTGACTTCCCTGGGCAGAGGATCCCACCAATGTGTCCTGGAGCCACACATCCCCAGAGCCCTGTTCTACTAGGGAAAGATAGGGACAGGCTGGGAGTATGGATTGACCTGCCAACACTCATGTTCAGTGGAGCAGCAATTACAGAAGCCAGACCTTCTACCTTCTGTACCCCATAATGATCCTGAGTCCATATTCTCAGATGGATAAAGAATAGGAAAGCTTTCAAGGGAGGGGATGGGATATGGAGTTCTGGTTGTAAGAACTGTGTGGATTTATACCTTCTTATTCTATGGTCTTGTTAATATTTCCATTTTATTTACAAAAATGAATGTAAGAATTGGGCCAAGAAAAGAGGGGAGAGATGAGGGCATTAATTTAGTTTCTTTCCTTTTCCTTTATCCCCTTCACTCTAAACTAGTGTAACAATTTAAAAGGCAATAATGACATTGACTACAAAAATCTAGTTTATATTGGAATCTGGCAAAAACATATTCTCTGGAGAAATCATGGAATTGGGACTTCACCTTCCACTTCACTTTTTCCTAACAGGGAATATATCTGTTTCCTACAGAGAAAATGGCCAAACAGATAAGGTAATAGCTAAAACATTAAGATAAAACATTAACTTCCTCAACATACCTCCTTGAATAAAGTGAATGAAGAGAAAACATGTATTTAAGGGTGTCAATTTTGAATGGCAGAATAGATAATAAAATATTTTTATCACTTTAATGTCATACTGGCTAAAATAGAATTCACAGTTGGGAAGTAACTTGAAGAATTCTTGTGAGCTCCAATCTATTTCAGGTCCTAGTAACAACTCCCCTACTGAGCCCTAAGAGATGGCATCATCAGCTCTTGGCTTGCCTTGTCTAGCAACAAAATGGAGACAGTCATAGGTTATCAGATTTACTGCTGGCAGCTAATGTGTACCCAATACTATTTATTTGGAGAATGTTTCCAATGCTTCTCCATATTATAAAACTATCGTTCTAAGATATGCATCACATATCTTAAGCAGTACATAATGTATCAGTGCAAAATGTAAAATTTCAATAATGCAATGTGACTGGTCACTGAAACACAGCTAAAATCACTAAAGACATGGCCTTCTTATATTGGTCAATCTTCAAACAATTATCATTGATGTACATATTTAATAACTCTTTGTCTAAACTAAGAAAACAAGAAGAAGAAAAGGAGGAGGGGTGAGAAAGAGAAAAAAAGAAGGGGGAAGAAGGGAGAAGAAAGAAAAAGGAATGAGATAGAGAAGAAGAAAAAGCTTATGATGGACTCACACACATGAAATCCGGAGTTCAATCCCTCACACCACATATGCCAGAGGGTAGTCCTACCCCATTTTCTCTCCTTTCAATCTACCTATCACTTATAAAATAAATCTTAAAAAGAAAAAAAAAGGAGGGATGAAAGAAAAAGCACTTGAGATGAACATAATGAAAGGATTGATGAATTCCTCATCAATAATTTGTCAAGGGTGGAGGTAGACAGTATAACAGTTATGCAAAGAGACTCTCATGCCTGAGGTGCCAAAATCCCAGGTTCAATACCAGGCATCACCACAAACCAGAGTTGAGCAGTGCTCTAATTAAAAATAAATAAATGATAAGAATAATGATAAGAATAATTTGTCAATTTCACCTGAATGCTACACAAGGAACTAGAACTAGAACTAGAAAAGGCCACTGTCTACCATATGAGGTAGCTTTCTGCTTAGCAAATCTCTACAAACAGTGATAATCACTTTGAGTTTAGTATAACTTTCAAATATCTCAACACTTTTTCAGTTTATTCTAGCATAATTCTGGGTAAAGGAAGACCTCTTTTATTAAGTTCACAGACCACAGATTGTGGCAATGCTATTAACTTAATCTATGCATTGGATAAAAAAAAAAAAGTCTTCCATAGCTCTCATGAGTATATGAATAGTCAATTAACAAGTAATTTAAATCTACAGAGACTGAAATTTTACTGGTTTATAAGATCTTATTTTCCAATACTGAGAACAATAGGTTGCATAAAGTTTTTTTTTTTTGAACATAAGTATCCTTGACCTCTGAAAAATTCACATACTGTTTTCAGTATTGATGACAGAAACCACTCAGGGAAGATCTTGTCTCTTTCTGTCCTGACATTTTCAAATTTTGTGAAGGTAATTTCCAGTCATCTTTGGAATCCTCTTTAAGTCTACAGAAATGCCTGGATCTTTGTCAGCATGCTACTTTACATAAGAGGGTGTGTGCTCTGTTATGCACATGACCCAGGTTTGAGTCTGGTCCCAATAGCACTGAGGAGAACTTTATGTATTATCATTTGTTGGGTAGTTGCCATCTCCCCCTGGCTTCTTCTTATCCATATGGCTATATAGGGATTTACTGATCCAAAGGTTTGGTCTATTTACATAAATCACTTTTACATAAAGCACTCCAGGGCATTGGTGGTTCAGTTATAGGATTCTCGCCTGTTCCGCCCCCTCCTTGTCACACTCTGATTTTCACCAGTCACTTTTCTCTCCACCCTCTCTATATCACATCCTGTTTCCACCCTACTTGGAGAGTATAAAAACAGCTGCTCTTCTGATTAAAGACACTTGGAAATTGCTTTCCGGCTCCGAGAGTTCCAGAGTGTATCTCCTGCGGAAGTTGGTGCAGCACGCGTTCCTGATCCCTCTCCCACACAGCAGCCTAGATCAGCTCCAGTTGAGTTCTCTCCAACCCAGAGAGCACTAGCTCGGGAAGAAGTACCCTCAGGCTATCCCGGCAATCATTTGCCTTTTCTCCTCTGTCTCTTAGCACTTTCTATCTGAAGATGTTGACCCAGAGTGGTGAAATTCTAGCAATAAAAATAGTAATAATAAAAAATCCTAGTTTGAAATTAGCAGAATAGTTCACATAAAGAGTGAGATGGATTTACTATATGGTACCCAGGTTTAAGTCTGGACTCCACTAAATTGGAGGAAGGTTTGGTGCTGTGGTACCTTTCTCTTTTTTTCTGTCTCTAACTCTGTCTTTCTACCTGAAAGAGCAGTAAAGTCCTCTGAAAACTAACTAACTAAATGTCTAGTTTTTCCACATAGCTAGTAAGCTATGCTGTTCTCAAAATGTAAATTCACAAGAACATGCAGTTTGTTACTTAGCTCTCTGTTTTTATTTCAAATCTATGGTCTCACTTAGGCTCACTTAGATTTGACACACTGAAGGCTCACCAGTCGAAATCGGCCTCTGTGCAGACACAGGGTTCAGACTCCATAGCTCCCGCATATTTTCCTTGCATACATTTACGCTCAGATTTTCGCTTCTTATATATTCTTTTTGCTCCCATGATGCATGCTTCTCCCTGTAAGGACACAAACATCTCACATAATTGGGTACCTTGGTTGGATGTTTCTTGATCCACATTAGGATGGTTTAAAGTTCTCAAACTTTAATCTAGACTTCTGCTAACAGTATATATATTTTTTCCCTAGAGCCATACTATAAAGGAAACTATTAAAAATAATGAGATGGAGTTAAAAAATGTATTCACTAAAGTTTTATTTGACAAGGGGCTTGCTTCAGTGTTGGGAGAAAGCGGATAGATAACTAGGATTTGGTTAGTAATAAATATACTGCTAACAAATCAGTGCTAATTAAGTTCAGTTATCCCATAATAAAAAAATGATATATTTAGTAATGTATGAGTGAATGAAAGAAAAGCATTGCACATAAATAAAGATCCATTTGCTCTGATTTATTATGCCTCTACTCACACAGCTTTATAGCACCAATTTTAAGTCAGTCTACCAGGCAAGTAGGAGAATTAAATTCAGTGTTTCTCTACAAAACAAATAAAACCTTTGAATATTACAATACTTAAGAACCCCAAAGGGAGGCATATCAGCAACGGAAATGAGCAATAATTCTCCTATTGAATCTGTGAGTGTGGGGGGGGAGGTTCTAGCTGAGGCATCCCCTACTGTTAAACACAGCTCTCCCAGTGTCTCTGAAGGGGCAGAGCAGAGTATTTGTCTAAGCCTTTACAAGCTCTCTTTCTGGAGCAAACTCACTTTAACTAGCTCCCATATATAGCCACATGCAAATACACTACATAGCCTAGGATGTATCACTGCATTACTATGATGGCCTGACACTGACTTTATAGAAAGGACCTCTGCCACATCCTTTGAGAGACCTGCAGAAAGATTTCTGCCTTGGGAAATCAAACAACAGATGTTTCCAATGAAGCATTTTGATAAGCTCAGAAAAACCAGGGCCCAGGACAAAGGCAATTTTCCTGTTAACAGTATTGTATTCTTATCTCTGGCATCTTGGAAAGTGGCAGGAAGTACTACCTAATCCCAGGAAATCACAGTGGAATAGAGGTGGGATTTTTTTTTCTGGCACTGCTTACCCAGTATGATGTAGTTATTTAATTTATTTATTCCCTTTTGTTGCCCTTGTTGTTGTATCATTGTAGTTATTATTGTCGTAGTTGTTGGCTAGGACAGAGAGAAATGGAGAGAGGAGGGGAAGACAGAGAGGGGGAGAGAAAGACAGACACCTGCAGACCTGCTTCACTGCTTGTGAAGCAACTCCCCTGCAGGTGGGGAGCCAGGGGCTCAAACTAGGATCCTTACGCAGGTCCTTGTGCTTTGCACCACGTGCACTTAATCCACTGCACTACTGTTCGACTCCCAGGTGTAGTTATTTTATATACCCATTTGTATTGCTTGACAGAACTGAAGAGCTTTTCCTCATCTCTGCCCCTACGCTGAAACCACATGACATGTTCAGATAAATTGTGTCTGGATCTCAGTGCTGAGTTGGTATTTCATTTGATAAAATTCATTTGAATTTTATCTCATTATATCCTAGTACAATAAAAACAGAAACACTTCACAATAAACTTTGAACTTTGAGTTCATTCACTGCTTTAGAACACAAAACTCCTAAGAATGTGATAGTTGAGCTTTTTAACCAAGATAACTCTAATTCCTATGCTTTCACAACTTGCTTTCTCCCAATATTCCCCATGCCTCCAATCTAGAACTCAGTATAAGCTCTTCCTCCTACCTGACTGTGTAGCTGCCACGATCTGTAGTCCTCCTCCGCACAGCGTCTATCAAAAATGGACTTGTAGTCCACTTTCACCAGCTGCCATTCAGAGCGGTGACTGAAGTGTCCAAACACTCTAGAAAGTTCAAGAAGATAAAAACAAGCATAATAATATCATGTCAACAGCTTCAATGATAACTCACATTTGCAAAATGTTACTAGGATCTTATTACAATATGTGGATCACAGCAATCCTCAAACGCAAGTTTTGAGTAGAAAGTTACTAATGCCTCCACTTTACCTATGGGTAACTTGATGTTCAAGGAATTCACATGCAAATTCATAGTCAAGTCACAAAGAAATGGGAGAGTCAAAACCCAGGGGGAGTTGGAATCCAGCATATTTGACTTAGAAGCCCACTTAATGTAACACACACACACACACACACACACACACACACATTGTTGTACCTTTCATACCGCTAGGTTGCCTTGATAAATTACCTACTTCTCGTAGCTTTCATACTATTTAGCTGTTCTGGTAACCCTCAAGGAAATTGGTCAGCCAGAGTGATAACTGTTTTCTAAGGTATTTAGTGAGGTGTTTTAATCATTAATCATTGACGTGTATGAGTCACCAAATCAGGAGTCGGGTGGTAGCGCAGCAGGTTAAATACAGCGGGTTAAGCGCACGGGCCGCAAAGTGCAAGGACCTGCGTAAGGATCACGGTTCCAGCCCAGGCTCCCCATCTGCAGGGGCGTCGCTTCACAGGTGGTGAAGCAGGTCTGCAGGTGTCTATCTTCTTTCTCTCCTCCTCTCTGTCTTCCTCTCCTCTCTTGATTTCTCTCTGTCCTATCCAATGATAGCAACAACAACAATAATAACCACAACAACGATTAAATAAAAAAAAGGGCATCAAAAGGCGAAAAAATGGTCTCCAGGAGCAGTGGATTCATGGTGCAGGCACCGAGTCCCAGCAATAACCCTGGAGGAAAAAAAAGAAAGAAAGAAAAAGAAAAGGAGTCACCAAGTCCTCTGTAGTCAACATCTTCTCATTGGTGTTTTGTGAATATGAAAATTAAACCACAAATTATGGGATAGCTAATCTACTTTTACTTACTATGGACAAATGTAATAGCCACTAGGCATATACAATTTCGGTTCCTCTTTTCTAGCACTGAAGAGGAGACATAAATAAAATGGAAAAATCTACCAACATTTTTACTTTGATTCTAAAAATTTTCACTGATGGCAGGATCAACTAACTCTGAAAACTTCCCTCTATTTTCTATGTCCAAATTTCTGGGGGAAGAACACAAAATCAGTTTCATATTTCAAATTCAAAGCTCATGTTTTGAAACTCATAGGCAGGCAAGTCATTAATCAAGTCTTTCACAAATTAATGATCATCATTTGCAGACAAGAATGAGTGCAAATGCAATTTTCGAAGAACAGATTGTTCTCATGGCTTCCCTAATATGCCTCACGACTGCATTAGGTGAAGATCCAGGGAAAAACAAAATTCTTTGTGGGGATTTGTTCTGCCTTAAAGTGAAATCATTCTCACACGTCTGTGATTTTCTGTATATCAAATTTGTTAATTATTAAGTTTCTGAATTTATAGCTTTATATTCCATTGAAATAATCACTTCTAATTTCCCTAAGCTAATAAAAGAAATAAGCTGAGCCCTTCTGTTGCCACCTCTCAGTGTGGGTCTCTCAGGAATTGGTAAAGAGCTAAAAAAATAAAATGACGGGGGCCGGGTAGTAGCGCAACAGGCTAAGTGCATGTGGCACAAAGTGCAAGGACCAGCAAAAGGATCCCGGTTCGAGCCCATTGCTCCCCACCTGCAAGGGGGGGGTCACTTCACCAATGGTGAAACAGGTCTGCAGGTCTATTTTTCTCTCCCCCTCTGCCTTCCCGTCCTCTCTTGATTTCTCTCTGTCCTATTCAAGAACAGCAATAACAACAACAACAGTGATAAGCAACAAGAGCAACAAAGGGGAAAAACAGCCTCCAGGAGCAGTGGATTTGAAGTGCAGGCACTGAGCCCCAGCAATAACCCTGAAGGCAAAAATAATAATTATATATATAATGACTTGCCATATTTTTCTCTCTTCTTTTCTGGTCAACTATTATGTCATACTACTGACTTTGCTAATAACCTTAAGCCCTGTAGTAGCAAATAAAACAGAAATAGAATAACAAATAAAAAACACATCTTTTGGATTTGTAGTAGGACAAGTAGAGGGATGCATTGGATCGACCTTCCCATGGTGCATCTCGTGAGTACCCATTCATTGGGGAAACTGACGATCCTTCCTAGCCGACTGAATCCACATGGATCCCAGTCACTTTCAAAGCCAGCAACAAGCAGCTCCTGCCAGCTTTCAAGCTGTTGGTCCTGATCTTCGAGTCCTCCAACTTAATGTTGAGGGGCTGTCCTTTGCCAAACGCGTTCTTATTGGTCAATTGGTGATTCAGCATCAGGCAGATGTTATCTGCCTACAAGAAACACATATAGCAGTTGATGAAGCTGCTCGATTCACCATCAGTGGATTCGATTTAATATGCTATAATCTCCATCCTAAACATGGCCGAGCCATCTATGCCAAATCGTGTCTTGCGGACATTTACCATACGGCCTCTTCGACCTTCTACGACTCCATTACTATTGGAACTATTCAGCTCATCAACGTATATAAGCCTCCCAGTGCCTCATGGGATAACGAGGTCCTGCCTAGCCCGAATCACCCAGCCATTTACATTGGAGACTTTAATAGTCATCACCAAGACTGGGGATATTCCTCCACTCATGCTGATGGCTCTATCTTAGCCGACTGGGCTTCAGCGAATGACCTCTCCCTATTATACGATCCCAAACAGCCAGGCTCTTTTCACAGTGCTAGATGGAATAAAGACTCGTCACCCGACCTGTGCTGGATTAGCACAGTCAACGGCCAAGCCTTTCCCTCTACCAGACAAGTTCTCAAGATCTTCCAGCGCAGTCATCACCGCCCGCTATCATCCACATTGGTCTCCAGCTCCCACTGATTCTGTGCTCAGAGAAACTAAAATGGAACTTTTGGAAAGCAAACTGGCGTCTGTTCAGTGATCTTACCAACAAATCTATTCCTGCAGTTCCAATTAACTCTATCCCCTCTGAAGATTCCTACAGGCGCTTCCACCAAGCCATCTTCAAAGCAGCTTCCCAAGCCATTCCTCGTGGGAGACGTGCTAACTATACGCCTTGTCTTGATGCTGAATGCGAGCAACTACTAAAGCAGTATGATGAATCCAGCGACCCAGGTGTGGCTGACCATCTCATTGCCTCCCTGGATGCAGCATGCCAAGCCCACTGGCAACAACTCACAGAAAGTCTGAACTTCACCCACTCAAGTAGGAAGGCCTGGAAGCTTCTTCACAGACTGGGTGCCGGTAGCCAACCCCCTCCCATCTCCCATCCTCCTGTATCTCCAAACTCAGTGGCCAGTCACCTAACTCAAGTTGGACGTGCTAAGATCGACCCAGTCTGGAAAAGAGAAATTTCCCATGAGTGGTCATCCCACTTCCGGTTATCTTGTCCATCTCCAAAAATCTCTCCCTTTACACTGTCTGAACTGGAAGACGCTTTGAAGAGGGTTAAACCGGGAACAGCTGCTGGCTATGATAACATCACCCCAGAACTCATTCTTAACTTGGGCCCCGCGGCAAAGAAGTGGCTCGCTTCATTCCTGTCCCACATCTTGGAATCTGAGTCTATGCCCAAAGTTTGGCGTCGTGCGAAGATTGTAGCGGTTTTGAAACCAAAGAAAGACCCAACACTGGCCGCCAGCTATAGACCAATTTCTCTCCTCTCTGTGTGTTACAAACTCCTTGAGAGGCTGCTTCTGTCACGTATTTCTCATCTTACAGAGAAATTCCTATCACCCGCCCAAGCTGGTTTCCGCTCAGGAAGATCTACCTGCGAACAAGCCCTGGCCCTCTCAACTTACATTGAAAATGGATTCCAGAAGAATTTAAAGACGGGTGCTGTCTTTGTTGATCTCACAGCAGCCTATGACATGGTCTGGCACCGTGGTCTCCTAGTCAAGATCTCAAGATGCCTGCCTCCATGGGTGGCCAACACTATATCGTTTCTTCTCCAAAACAGAAGATTCCGGGTGCATCTGGGTGACAAGTCTAGCAGATGAAGACCTGTCTAAAGTGGCCTCCCCCAGGGCTCTGTTCTGGCTCCCACGCTATTTAATATTTACATCAATGACCTCCCAGAAACTTCTTCAAGGAAGTTCATCTATGCCGATGACATCTGCTGTGCAACTCAGGCATCCAAGTTCGACATCCTCGAGGAAACACTCACGAAAGACGTGTCTCTGATATCTGATTACTGTAAAAAATGGCGACTAATCCCTAGCACTGCAAAAATGGTATCATCTACACCATGCCTCAGCCTCGCGTAAGCTTAATGTGCAGCTTGGCGGTACGAGAATCCGACATGAAGCCCAGCCAGTCTATCTTGGTGTTACTCTCGATCGCACTCTGTCATTTCACGAACATCTCATAAAGACTGCAGCAAAGGTGGGTGCGAGGAATCACATCATTGCAAGACTGGCCAGCTCCTCATGGGGCGCGAGCGCTTCCACACTACGATCATCATCTCTGGCATTATGCTATTCCACTGCAGAATACTGTGCTCCAGTATGGTTCTGTAGCCCCCATGTCCACCTGGCCGATTCCAAATTATATTCCTCCATGAGGATAATTTCTGGAACCATCTGTTCCACCCCAGTTCCATGGCTGCCAGTTCTTAGCAACATAGCCCCGCCAGATATTCGTCGGGATGCGGCATCATCTAAGTTCATTTCCCACGTCTACGCTCGACCGGACCTGCCAATATACGCGGATATCTTCGCCCACCCTGTCCAACGCTTGACGTCTCGTCACCCAATCTGGTCCCCTACGCCTACACTGAACTTCTCTTTTCCAGACTCTTGGAAACAGAGTTGGCAGTCAGCTGAGGTAAAGAACAAACACCTCATCACAGACCCCTGCAAGCGTCAACCCGGCTTTGACCTAGCATGTTATGATTGGGCCCTCCTCAATCGCTATCGAACAGGCCATGGCCAGTGCGCCACTATGTTCCATTGCTGGGGAGCCAGAGATGACCCGAACTGCACCTGCGGCTACAGACAGACTATGACCCACATAGTCAACGACTGCCACCTCTCCAGATTCAAAGGAGGTCTCGAAACTTTACATCAGGCTCAACCTGATGCTGTTGACTGGCTACGGAAGAAGGGCAAACGCTAGAAGAAGAAAGGACAAGTAGACATCATAATCTTCCACTTACGTCATGATTAGAGTTTCTTCCCCAGGCTCACCCAGAACACCATCGACAAAAAGTGGAATAGATGTGAAACTATATTTGCTCCAAGATCTTCCCTCATCAAAACTCAGCCTAACAACAGAAAAAAAAAATAGTCAGTGGATATAATATATATGTATATATATATATATATTTATTTATTCAAAGGAAACATACTATCAACTTTAAGAGAATGCATTTTAAAATTACCTGGGGCAGTATCAGTGAATCTTTTATATAAGTAAGTATTTATAATAACATCAAAAGGTTTAATTACAGTTTGTCAAGTGATTTGAGACCCAGATGTGTAATAATATTACTAAGAGGGATAACATAGAATTGGAATAATAATAAGCCTATGATAGATGTTTTAGCATTTCAGTTTTTTAATTTGATTTTTGCTCTCAATGTCAACCTCTTCATAATCTCACAATCTAGCAGCAGACCTTACACATGAGGCTGAAGAGGTGTGACCTGATAACACCTATCCAATGGACTTGAACCAGTCACCTCTACACGGTCAAATTTAAGCAGCATCGTCTTCCTTTGTTATAAATGTGAGTCATTAAATAAATGATACAGAAGAACAGAATCATAAGGGGGGGAGTCTACAATGCTGATGGCCACACAAGGATGTTTTCCTTTGTTTCTATCCCCCCGCAGGATGCCCTCTCCTAAGCTAAACCTGTACTTCTTCTCTTGCAGTTTTCTCACCAAAGAAATTGACACTGGAGGAGAAATTAGGATTTTTCTGGAAGCATCAGTGTCATAAACTACTAATTTCTGTGCGGAATGTATGTAGAAAATGATAAATTCCATATGTTTTTTTCTGGGAAGGTGATTGAAAGATGTTAAGTTATAAATTAAAGCTGATACATCAACCTACCCATACCTATGATTGTGCTGTGGAAATAAAGTATTGAGGATGACATTATAATATTAGAAATTCATAATACAACTCCTGTCTCCAGGGCAATGTTAATCTCTCTCTCCGTGTCTCTTTTCTTGCCATCAGTTCTTACTCATTCCTTACATATTTAAATGAAACTACAGGCAACTACCTTATTTTAGTAGAGCAAAGCTATTATTCTAGTAGGTCGTGAAAGGTTACAATAAACACAGTCACCATTAATGTGACAGTCTGCCTTTTAAGTACTAGTCTTAGCTGTGAGAAAATTTCCATTGCAGAACTCATGGTCAAGATGTTTTTACCAGAGATGTCGAATTGGCAGAGATGTATGTTTCATAGCAACCAGGACTCCTCCTTGATCCAGATACAAAACACTGTGCTCTTCTTCAAAGATCTGGAAGAGGACAACATACATATGGGCATATTTCCTCATCCATGCATGGTGAAATTTCAGAGAACTTAATTAAATGTGAGGAGAATAATCCTTCCCATCATAAAAACAGGTTTCACAAAATCTTTGGGACCCTCCCATTATGAGCAATACTTCTCAAGGTGGGCTACAATATCATTGCTGTTACATAAATAATTTAGGTGAATCACAAAAGAAATGTAAATAATCAACTACTGCATATTTAGGTTCATATTCCCTTCTATTGATGATAACTTTCATTGGTTCCAACTATGATGATGTAGCATCTTTAGATGGGAAAACCCTTAAAAACACTTCACTTCAACAGATGAGAAACCAAGGCTTAGAGAGGTGTAGTGACTTGCCTAAGACCATATATTTAGTAATTGAGGGAGCTGGGACTTATAGCATTACAATACTCTTCCCAGATGTAATTTTACAGATGCAATTGCTTGTCTTTTTAAAATTTTATTTATTTATTGGATAACATAGAGAAATTGAGAGGGATAGGGAGGTAGGGAGATGAAAAGGGAGATACCTGCAGCACTGCTTCACCAGTGGTGAAGCCCCCACTACCTCCTGCTTGGATTTGAACCAGGGTCCTTGAACACTGTAACATGTTCTACCAGGCATACCACCACCCTCCTCTTTGATTCTCTCTCTCTTTAAGTTTAACTTATTTACTTGTATACTTTATGAAAGAGAGAGAGAGATAGTAAAAGAGACAGAGACCACTGCTCTACTCTTATATTTGATGCTGAGGATTGAAACTGGAGTCTTAAAAAAAAAAATCCAGTGCTATATCTTTGAAATATTTCTCTGACCATACCAGAGATAACTATTTCAATATTCACAAGTATTATAGAGTTAAAAATATTTTTGTTCAATGCATTAATTATCTAACAAGTCAAAAGAAACTCTGAAAAAAATGGAATAATATTTTTTGATATATGTCATTGGATCTTTCTCCAAACTTGAAGAAATCAGCTTGATGTCAAGTATAGTTAATCTGAAAATAAATTCTAAATTCCCTTTAATAAGCCTATGTGGTTTCCTCATAATCCTACTGTTAGTATAGTCTTGTTTGAAATGCAATGGAGACATACTTTTCTCTCACTTTGTTTATTTCTTATGCCCAAGATACTCCCCAAGACTACAGAAGCAGTTTCTTTGTTTTGTTAGGATATTGAATGGAAAAAAAATGAAATTTTGGCTTATTATTATTCAGATGAAACTTAATACTCTTTGTTCCTATATACTTACATGATGGATGTCCAGGAAATTTTAAAGTATCTTTCTTTCTTTTCAAGTCCTTCTAATAACATGTAAATACAACTAATACCAGTGAATAATATGAAGTCAGGAAATGGCAACTGAACCATAACCTGGACATCTCTGCCTAAATTTTAAATCAGAGTGTTCTCATGGAATTACCTGTGCATTAGATCATAACTGATGATGCTAGCTACTGTATGATAATTAAATGTCAATGGGTTATTAAAACATATTTATTGGAATGTAACAACCATACATCAGGCACATATCTTGCTATGATGCTAAAACTCATTAAATGCCTATTTCATAAGCTAGGGGTATCTAATTTTCACTGAAAAGAAAGAGAGGAAGCATTTAAGCTAAACACATCAATGGAAGTGATTCCATTTCTACTTTGCCTAGCATATGCACCCTTATGGTTATTTCTCTGTCTTTGGCACATGAGATTTAAACATCTCAGAACACCACCTGGGTAATGGCTATTTTATATCACTGCTTTCCTCTTGACTGCAAGGCAAAAGAAATTTATGGAAGCAACTTAGAGTTAGACAGCCTGTCCTACACAACAAGTTTTCTTTAGGAAAAATGCTCTGGGATTCTTCTTCTTTTTTTGATGGGAAAATTCATATAGAATTTTAGCACCATTGTTATTTTTTAATATTTATTTATTTATTTATTTCCTTTTGTTGCCCTTGTTGTTTTAATGTTGTAGTTATTGTTGTTATTGATGCCGTCGTTGTTAGATAGGACAGAGAGAAATGGAGAGAGGAAGGGAAGACAGAGAGGAGGAGAGAGAGATAGACACCTGCAGACCTGCTTCACCGCTTATGAAGTGACACCCCCCCCCTGCAGATGGGGAGCCAGGGGCTAGAACCAGGATCCTTATGCTTTGCACCACCTGTACTTAACCGTTGCCTGACTCCCTAGCACTATTGTTATTACATATAGGTTCTGAATAATGGCATTGTATATCAAATTCCATATATATTTGCTAGAAATCAAATACTATTGAGTTTAATTTAATTTAAATTCAAAACTGTCACAAAATAAAGCAAAAAAAAAGAAAGAAACACATAGAAAGTTTTAGAATTCATATGCAGTTAAACAAGTTCCTAGAAATTTACCAAGTTGGACAACTTTGTCATCTGTGTGAGTGTCTAAACCCACAATAATTTCTTACCTGCCTCCATGTGTTCCCTGCATCTGAAGAGACAAACATGCTGATGTCACTATCTGACAATTCAGAACCAATATTACCTAGAAAAAGCAATATTACCATCAGTGAAAGGAACTTTTTGCAAAAGCTAACAATGGACTCTACTGACCATCTATACTGCCTGAGATGAATGTAGACTGCCAACATGACATTCACACAGGATTTTTCAGAATATTTGCCTTAGGGTTAATGATTTAGGTGACTGTCAAAAATATCTTTTCTTACTTATTAAGTTCTAGACATAGATATCTACTTTCTTAAAGTAAACATACTTTACCACAACACACTTCTCACCTGAAGCCACTATAATGCTGGGAGCTGTGTCTCGGCTGGCAATGATCCCTGACGTGTAGGGATTCTCAGAAACCTTAAGGTGAAGGTGTAGTGAGCAGTATGGCTGAGAAGAGGAGAAATGAGTGTCATAAAAACCATTTAAAGTCCAGATTCAGAATGTGTATTATTTCATACAAACCAACTACTCATCTACTCATCCATGTAGTCATTTACTTACCCTGTCCAGATATCTGGTGCTCCCTAAGTATAAGACAATTACCAAGCTGATGAAGGCAAGGACACAACTAATCTATTTCCATAACTGATTTTTATTTATTAAAAAAACAGTTATTACTTTATCTGTAAACTATTAGGCGTATCTTATGAATCACATTCACTGAAAAAAAAAACTGAACTCTGCTATTATGAAATATGTAATTTAAAATCTTTCCAGTAATCACCACAAAGTGAGAACACTCTAATATCCATGAGTTCAGTACTGACACCACTTGAAATTCTAGAACAAGATAAGAAAGATCATGTCACGTTAGATAAAATGAGGCTCCAAAACGAAAATGGTGCCTGGGGCAAACATGGGTGGGAGATGAAGTGAAAATGAGATGTTTGGTAGGATGATGAACATTTCAAGCCTGAGTAATAATAAAGAAAGGAGCATAAAAGTTGAACTCCAGTATAGCATGCAGTCATGTGAGACAAAGGCAGAAAGTAGACATAATGTAAGGAAATAAAGAAAAAGATTTGCTCAGGCTGAGAAGACTTTGAAGAAGATAATTGACTTTATTTCCTCTTTCTTGCCAGGAGCCATTTCTCTGCTTTATAGATGATAAGCTTTGAGACAACGGAACCCCTCAAGACAAATGTTAATTCCCCCCTGGGCAGGCCATTTCCCCTTAGGTAAACCATTTATCAGTAATCAAGTGAGTCAACACACAGTTTGGTTCCTGCCATTTGTTGCAAGGAACATTCCTCTTTGAAGTTTGCTCCCCCTTCCCCTCCTCCAGCATTCCCTCTCCTTCCCCAAAGCCTTATAATGCCTGTATTCTCAATAAAATTTAGAGCTTGATCAGAAACTTGACTTGCTCTCGTTCTTCGCGTCTCTTGTCCCTATCATTTCAGGTTTCATTGGGTTCTTAGCCCCTGTTCACCGCCCTGCTGGTCGGGGCATTCTGGCGCCCGAGCGTGGGGCAAAGAAGCCTTCTGGACCTAGAAACTCCGCTGATCAAGGGGGTAGGCCTACCCGAATTCACAGAGTCACCGCGGCCCGAGGGGGGTAACGCAAAGACTCGCAGAGATCGCCACAGAAATACCCGCCCGTGAGACGCATCTGGAAGAGAGTGTTCACAGCGGCTGAGGTAAGCAATACCATGGGACATGAATTCAGCAAACTATTTATTCATTAAAGGACTCAAGGAGTCACTCAAGACACGAAGAAATAGGGTTAAAAAAAATTAAAGAAGTTTTTAGATTATATTGGAAATATTTGCCCCTGGTTCCCCCAGGAAGGCACTATAGATAAAAAGCGTTGGAGGAGAATTGGTGACTGTCTTAATGATCACTATCAGTCTTTTGGTCCTGAACGTGTACCTGTTTCTGCCTTTTGTTACTGGAATTTAATTAATGATATCTTAAAAATCTATAATAATCAACCTGATATTAAAAACCTTATTACAGAGGGTGAAAATGTCCTCCGGCAACTTTCTAGTCCACCGTCCAGGACAAAGTCCCCATCCCCATTCCCTTCTGTGATTATTGATCTTGATCCCCCAGTACCCAGTCAAAATAAAAGCCTCCCAGCACCAGATGAAAGTAAAAGCCCTGTTTCCCTCCCTACAGGTCCCTCCTCACTTACTAAAGTTCCCTTTATTGACCCTCCTATTGCTAATTCACATGAGGAAGAAACCCAGCATTCTTTCCCCCGCCTCTATCTAGTTTTACAAAACCTCCCACAAAACCCCCCTCTCCTGAAGCACTTCCCGCAGAGAATGAGGCTTTGCTAGAAAAAGAGGCTGCCAGATACTACAATCCCAATTGGTATCCTCCTCCCTTTAATTCCCCTCCCTATATCTGTGCCCCTGCTCTCCAGCCTGACCCTCTCCTTGACAATCCCTCTGTCAGGTGGGCACTCTCAGGAGTCCTTCCAGGAATTTCCACCCTCCGCAAGGTCCTTGCTGACCGGAGAGAGCAGCTTCAATTAATGAAAGAAATAGCTGCAGTTACAGAAGAGCTTACATTTTTAGCCTCACCAAAAAACCTAAACCCAATCCCTAAAACTAAAACTAAAACTAAACCATCCAAATCAAACCTGGTTTTGGCTTTCCCTGTTACTCGGAGCCAGGCTCAAACTGGCTAGCCCTAACCCCTATGCTCTTCCTTGTCCAGACTGCCTCCCTACACCACCGCCCCTCCGTTTTGTGCTCCGGTCCTTGACTTGGCCAATAATACTGATTAGACCACTTTCTTTAAAACTGTAAAATGTACCTTAGTCCAGAAAAAAAATTTCAAAAATTTTTCTCTGCGCGGCGGCTGTAAACTAAGCCCGCCTGTTCCGCCCTCGCAGCCAATCACGGCACAGAGCCCCTGCTCCACAGATTGGCAAATTCAGTCAGTCAATCATTCCCCTAAGCCACAAAGGCCCCTCCTTGGGGGGGGGGGGTAGCGAGTCTGTGAGTTAGGAATACAAAAACCAAAAGCGGTTTTTCAAAGGGAAAATTTTCCTTTCACCAAGAATGTATGTTTTAAGTCTGTGCTAACCTTGTTTTCATTAATGTGTGTTAACCCCTAAGTAACTAAAGTTTGTTTTAAGTTTTAAATAAGATTTAGTTAAGCTAAATGTGGTTTTAAAGATCCCGACTCATAGAGTTGGCACACCTTTACCAGAGTAAAATATAGGACAGTTTCGTCCTTCTGATAGCTAATATCAGCATCAATTCATTAGTTAAAAAGATTTTCTGAGATATCTATGCATGGTAAAATGCCTCTGTAGTCTCTCTCACTCTTGTGAAAATTGTAGATATTACCAGCACCTCAATACCAACTGCCACTGTTTGTTAATTTAATTCCATGCTTGAACTGACTTTCTAATAACCCAGTCAGTGTAGAGCAGTGGCCTTGCCAGGAAAAAAAAGGGTTAAACGTGCTATTCCTGGCCTGATAAAAAAAAAAAAATTATCCAACAGATGTGATTCAACAAAATTATTTAGTGTAAAATGGTCATCTAAAAGAAATGTTAACAGTAAAAATTTATTTTAACATTTCAGCTATAAGGTTTATCTTAGCTTTTTAAGTTACCTATCTAAATCAAAGTGAAAGATCAATTAAGTTGTGTACCCACCCTTGTTCATAGCTGCCCTAAGGGTGTGATAGCTTTGTGATAAACAAAGATCCTAACAAACAAAGTTTAACATTTTACTTAAAATTGTTTAAGTGATTTCAAAAAAAAAAAAAAAGCTTTTAAAATACTTTCTCAACTAAACAGGCAAAACTGGCTTGGGTTAGTAAAAGATAACACAATAGTTATGTTAATTATTTACATGCCAGAGGCTCTTGAGCTGGTTTTCCTCTTTATATCTTTCTGCTTTTAAAAATTATCTGGTTTGTTTTAAGACACTGCCAGAGGTTTATTCTTGATAAATTAAGGTAATACATTGTGTTTTTGGTCTGATAAAAGATTTGTTTTGGCAAATCCTGATTTAACAAAATTAATATTTTGAATATTTAAACTATGAGGTTTTATTTTAGCCTTTTAAGTTGCCATATTAGAGTTCTAAGGAACAAAATCTATTAAGAGTTTTATATCTATGCTTACTCATGATAGCCTTGTGATGAGTAAAGATCTTAGTAAACTAAAGGTATAATAGTGTACTTAAACTGTCTAATCAGTTTAAAATAATGCTAAAAAATGGTAAATATTTTATCATGTCAACACATTAGGTATTGACTTTCTATAACATATTGGTTTATTCTAATAAAGAGCCTTCTAAAATCATATAAAAAAAACAAGTCAATTCTAACCATTAGATCATCAATTAACTTGGTACAAGTTCTCTCCCTAAGTAAATAATTTTAGGTACATCTCCACATAAAGAACTGACTGCTCATATGGTAAGATTTAAAACTAAACATTTTTAATTTTTTATGTATGGGTGTGTGATGACTCCTAAAGTCACTCATATCCTAAAATTTTTCTCATTTTTTTAACAAGCCTCTTAAAATTTTAACACTTGACCTGCCATAGTGAGAGCACTTTACTGGCTCCTGCATTATTTAATTAAGATCTTGCTATTCAGACTTTTAAGATTCATCTCCATTGATGAAAGCCAATGCTCTCTGACAGATTGATGTAATTCACCTGCCCATGTTTAGTAAACAAAAAAAAAAAAAAAACTTTTTCTCTCAGTTGATATTTTTTCTAAATTTATGTGGGCTACAGCTCAAACAAGAAAAACTAAAACCCTTAAGCTTAATTAATAATAAAAAAAAAGAAGGGTAATGCACCCTCCAGTATTCAGTTGGCTAAAGTGTCAATGAAGTAACATACTAAATCTTTTTAATATTTACAAAAATTTGAATTGTCCATTTATTATATCTCATTGACAAAGCCACCCACTTTTCCAGTCACAGAGACATATTTCCTTTTTCTCTTTTTTCAACACTGGATGTCCATGTTTGTTTTCCTTTTATTATGGTGGATGACATTGCTCTTGCAAAATCCACAGAGTCCCTGTTGGCAAGTCCTTACCACAAAGGACGCCATGGCAGTATATACTCCAGCTAACCTCACCAGCTTATCCAAGTCTTCTCTTTCTGCTGACCTACCACTGCTGACTTCATCTTTGCATGCTTATTGACTGCTCACTTTTCTCAAAATATTCCTCAATGTTCAAGGAACCTCACCTTGACTTCTAATGTGTATGCACCTCCTCTGTGTTTTGGTAAACACCATCCTATATTTTCATGTTAATTCTTCTCTACCTGGTCCTTGCCTCCTAGTTTTGCTTGTTCCACAGCTGACAAGAAGAAGAAAATTTCATCAGTTGGCGCTGACCAGACCAGACGTGCTGTGTTTCTTCCCCTGGACATCACATCCACTGACTGCTTCCCTTAGACTTGCTGGTGACATGCTAGGACACTCTATATATTCCTCCCATGAATTTTCTGACAAATTACAACAGGTTATAGACTCCACCACAAATAGTCTTGAGTCACTACAGAGCCCCTTATGAGACCCTTATTAGTCTTTTGTTAATGATTACCTTAAGGACCCTTTATTTTTAATAAGATTACTGATTTTATAAAACAGCAGATTGACTCCTTGGCATTAAAACCTTTGCAAATACATTATCACAGACTTGATTTGGCTGACAGAGGCCTGGCTGAACCTGAGGATGACAGACCCCCTTTTCGGATGGCATAAAACTCAGAATTATGCATGGAGACATCCAACCTTGGCAGGGCAAGGACACCAGTAAGGGGTGTAAGGCAAAGCACTGCAGGGGGAGGACCCTACTGTCCGCCTCTGAGTCCCCCGTGAAGCAAACCTGATTTGCATGGAGGTTGGTGTCAGCAACAAAAATTGTTTCCCTAGAAACTGTGGCTCTGCCTCCCCTCCCCAAAAAGACACCAAGAGCCTTATAAGATGCGGGAAGGTTGGTTTTGCACCCACCCCGTGGGAGGATTCAGGTCAATACTTCCCTCCTCTGGTTAAGCCCACCAAACCTGCTGTCAGGGTCTCTGCTCCTCACCCACATTGCCTGCCTCAATTTTAAAATTATAACAAAGGGAGGATATGCCAGGAGCCATTTCTCTGCTTTATAGATGATAAGCTTTGAGACAACGGAACCCCTCAAGACAAATGTTAATTCCCCCCTGGGCAGGCCATTTCCCCTTAGGTAAACCATTTATCAGTAATCAAGTGAGTCAACACACAGTTTGGTTCCTGCCATTTGTTGCAAGGAACATTCCTCTTTGAAGTTTGCTCCCCCTTCCCCTCCTCCAGCATTCCCTCTCCTTCCCCAAAGCCTTATAATGCCTGTATTCTCAATAAAATTTAGAGCTTGATCAGAAACTTGACTTGCTCTCGTTCTTCGCGTCTCTTGTCCCTATCATTTCAGGTTTCATTGGGTTCTTAGCCCCTGTTCACCGCCCTGCTGGTCGGGGCATTTCTTTCTTTCTTTCTTTCTTTCTTTCTTTCTTTCTTTCTTTCTTTCTTTCTTTCTTTCTTTTTCCTGCACTGTGAATCCACTGCTCCTGGAGGCCATTTTCCTATTTTGTTGCCTTTGTTGCTGTTGCTATTATTGTTGTTATTGGTTAGGGCAGAGAGAAATTGAGAGAGGAGGAGAAGATAGAGGGGGAACGAAAGACATCTGCAGACCTGCTTCACCACTTGTGAAGCAACCTCCCTGCAGGTGGGAAGCTAGGGGATCCAACTGGGATCCTTATGCAGATCCTTGTGCTTCTCACCATGTGCACTTACCCCTATGCGCTACCTGCCGCTCCCCCCCCCCCACCTTTTAACATACAGAGAAGTCAAAGGACAGAGAGTGAAAGAGATCATGGCACTAAAGTTTCCTTCAAGAGGTGGGGACTGGGTTTAAACCGGGTAGTGCTCATGGTAAAGCAGTGCACCATCCAGACCAGCTATTTCATTGACCCAAGCTAGTATTTCTTAGTCACTCTCTTTTTAAGTCTCTGGTCTTGTTTCTATACAGGAAACTGATCTTGTGATACTGTCATAATACCCAGCAGATAACAGACATAGTGTCTCAATCAGGATGTTAGCAGACTCTATATGATTCAATATAAAAGTTATACTTGTATACTAAATGCTGTAGTAATAACAACTTAATTGAACATTTAAGGGACTTGTTTATCCTTGCATGAAAATCTTGATCAAATTTTCTGATTAAGGTATCAAGTTTTCAAAAACTGGATAATAAATCTTATGTGAATTTCATTCTTATACTGAGTTGTCAAAAGCTACAGGTTTGTGTTTGAACCCATATTTTTTTTTCATCTCTCAGGATGATTATTTTCTAATCTTATCAACTTGAGTTTTTGGAATCACCAATGTATCTCTGTTATTACATTTATTCTACTCTGTAAGTCGCAGCTACCAGATATTCAGAGAGCTACAGCGACATACTGATTAAATTTATATGGTATAGAGTAAATGACAAACTAAAAATGAAATTCAGGAATAAAAACAGCTATGGCACTGGTGAAATCAAAACAAGGCATCACAATAGAGTTTTTGTCTTTACTGTCAATACAGAGAACATAACTCAAAAATAATAGAAGTAAAACATCTTGTTTTAAATAAATTTCAGATCAAGCTTTCTAAAAGAGAGTTTTTAGTTTACAATATTCTTTGAAAGTAATAAGGGCAACTTCAATAGGAATGAACAGTCATGAGTCAGGAAGGTAGCCATAGCAGTTACCCAGCATACTTCCATACCTTTGGCTCTGAGGTCCCAGGTTCAGTCTCTGCCACTACTATAAATCAGAGCTGAGAGGCAGTCTGATTAAAAAAAAAATGGAAAGAACATACAATTTGACCTACATAGTTAGCTTTCTTTTATCTAGGAAATCTCAAGTGGGTATTGACATGTGTTGCTGAGGTCAGTGTTATATAGCATAAAGATGCTAATAAGATAGGACAAGGCAGATGTATCAAACTCAAGGCAGATGTCACCACTTCTGTTTCTTATTTTATTTTATTTATTTTAATGAGAGAAGGAGGAGGGAGATGGAGAGATATACAGAGAGAGAGACACGGTGAAAAAGATACACACAGAGAGACCAGAGCACTGTTCAGCTCTGACTTTTATGGTGGCAGTGGGGATTGAATTTGGGTCATGGGAGCCTCAGACATGAAAGTCTTTTGCATAATCACTATGCTGTTTCTCAGCCACACCACTTATTTTTCCAATGGAAAATACTTCTTGATCAAGCTTTTCCATAAGTCTTCCTGTATCAAACATTAAAAATAAAAACAAAAAATAAAAGATTATTTATTCCATGAGAGATTAGAGCATGGCTATGTTTCAGCATATGTGGTGCCTGGGATTGATTTTGGAGCTTCAAACATGTAAATCCGGCGGTCTATTTGCATAATTGTTTAAAAAGTCTCCCCCCCCAACTAGAATTTTCTTGGCAACTGGGAGTCTACCAGGATGATCTCCCATTCTGTTATACACAAGCTCATATTGATATACACAACTATTTTGAGGCATGTACAATTAATTCTCATCCTCTCTCTCTCTCTCTCTCTCTTTACCAGAACACTGCTCAGCTCTGGCTTATGGTGGGGAGGGGAACTGAACCTGGGACTTAGGAGCCTCAGGCATCAGAGTCTCTTTGCATAGCCATTATGCTATTCACCCCAGACCCAATTTTATCTCTCTAAAAGAGACATACTACAAGAGAAATCATTAAGTATTGGTTTGCCTTTTCTATGAAATCTTGTGTAGAATCTAAAAAGGACTATAGATACATGCTTGAAATATCAAGCAGTGCTTTTATATTGGGACATAAAAGACAGTGATTTATTATACTCAAAACAATAAAGAAGTGTATGGTTTTACTTATAAACCACATAGAATAATCTAACCATCTCCATAGCAATATATATATATATATATATATATATATATATATATATCACTCCTTGGAGATTAGACGTAAAGGCATGACTTCAAAAAAGGATTTTTTGTACCATGAAATAGCAGACAGAACATTTTAGACAAAGAAAGCAAGTACCTGGTTTATGGTCTTAAATCAGACACTTGCTTGTACTTCCACTTGACTCAAAAATTATTTGACATGGAGCACTTGCCTTAAGAAAGGAAAGAGAACTTTTTTTTTTTAATGAGTGATTTGATGGTGCTTTACAAAATTGTAAGATTTCAGGGACATAATTTCACACCCATTCATGGTGTCTATAACTTACTGCACCCTTCTACCAAAGTCATGCCCTCCCACTGTGATAACAACTATTGTTCTTAGAGTCCAAGAGACAGTTTGGTAAACTTTTTTTTTTTTCTTTCCCAAATTCATTTGCTTTAGCATCTACATTCCACATAAAAGTGAAACTATCTGGTAGTTGTCCTGTGTCCCTTTGCTTACTTCATGCAGCATAATCACTGCTAGTTTCATCCACTTGGAACCCAAATGATACAATCACATCACTTTTTAAAAAAATTTTTACTGCAGAGGTGTATTCCACTGAACATATGTCCCATAATTTCCAGACATCTAACCTTGGGTATTTAGGTTGTTTAAACACTTTGGCGACTGTAACTAGTAAAGTTAGGATCATAGTGGTAGCATCTGTGCTTTCAAATGTGTGCTTCCATGTCCTTTGGATATATGCCTACAAGTGGTATTGCTGGATCATAAGGTATTTCATTTTTATTTGTTTAAGGACTCTCCGTATTATTTTCACAGGGGCTACACCAGTTTGCTTTCTCACCAACAGAGAATCAGTGCTACTTTTTTACACATGAAGAGGGCATTTTCAATCAGGCATCACTGCACTGCTCTGTTGCTATGGTTTTCAGAAGCCTGAGATAAATTAATTTGAGAAGAAAAGATACCAGTTCATGCACTAGCAGCAACATTAGAAATGATCTTTTTGGTGCACTTATTTCTCCACTCATATTTGTAGTACTAGATTGCCCCCAGCTGGTACAAGGAGAATGTTCTGTGACTTTTTTTTCTTCCAACGTTTCAAGGAAAATATATGGTTTATAACAATGCTCAGAGAGAAACAATGCATTATTATTTTCTTAAGTTAAAATTTTCTACCTGAACAGTTTTAGTTAGAGATTAGAATTCAGTCATCAAAAATTTAGAGTCTTTTATTTTAATGGTTATATAGGCATTATGAATTCCTGCAGGGCGCAAATAAGGCTTTCTAATTATTATGTATATTTCACCCAGGCAGGGGGCACCCTGTCTCCCTCTCTCTGCTAGTTTACTTTTTTCTTTTCTCAAATACAAACACTGTCAGATTACCTTTCTAGAGTTATCTCGAGTGTCAAAGCACAAGCTACCCCAAAGATACTTTCCTATTTTGCTTTCTTTTCCACTTTAAGAAAACACAAGTCTGTCCACAGACACTCAACTGAACAGCTGACTGACAGGGACTGGAGAGACCAACACACATATCTGAAAGCAGAGTCTTGTGTCCTTACTTATAAGTAGTCACCAAACATGGAAAAGTATCTACTGGTCATTTTCAGAAATAATTAGATCTGTAGTTGTCAGTTCTTTCAGGATCAGAAATAGATTTGAGAATCATGCAAATAAAATGAATATTTTTTCCAGAAAAAGTTCACAAAGAGACTTGTATTCAATCTTAGAGAGTTTACAAACTGTAGCATGAAAAATAATTATTGTTCTTTTGTCTTTTTTAAACTAGTTTCTTCTTTTTAATTTTTTATTTATTTACTTATTTTTTATTTGATAGAGACAGAGAGAAATTGAGAGGGGTGGGGGAGACAGAGAAAGACCTGCAGCTCTACTTCATCTTGAAGGTTTCTTCCTGCAGGAGGGGACCAGAGGCTTTAACCCAGGTCCTTGGGCACTGTACTGTGAGCACTTAACTAGAGGTGCCATCACCTGGCCCCACTATTTTCTTATTTTTATCAACAAAGTCTTTGGCCATTCCAAAGAGTTAATAACTGTTTATTCAGTTTAATTAATTAAATAGCTACTGTATTCCTAACCACTATGGATGGCAAATGAAGTATACTGGGTGACAGAAGAAATCCCTCCATCAGGTAACAAGTCAACTTAAAAACTGCTAGAGTCAATCAACTTCACATTCTACTTTTCTCTACCTCAACCTATTGGTAGCCTCTACATTTCATTTATTTTCATTGTGCTTTTATGCCTAGGATTTCTAGTCTGAGAATTGTACTGAAAAGGCAAATGAGCACTTTCAAAAACAGTAATGCAGTAAATAAATTTCTAAACAGTCATCCCCAAAGCCACCCTCCAACACACACACACCTTGCTTCTGGCTCCCAATGGATACTAGGAAAAATATTCCATCTATAGTGGAGACAGTGACAAAGAAGAGAGAGGTCTTTTGACCAATATGGCTGAGTATGGTATATTCAACCCTGCTCTAATCCAGCAAACATGTAGCATCACAATCAATGCAAAGAAGGTGGAAAGCAGAGTCAAAAATCTCCTGGGGGTAGCTGACTACTTAACTCCAGTAAAAACTTCCACTGGGATCCATAAAAAGTCACTGCTTCTTTTCATGAAACACTATACTTTCCCAGGGGTCCCAGGATTTGTCACAGGCTCAGCTCACATCTTACCTCTTGGGAGCTCAAATGTAAGGCTTTGGAGGCAGGTGGACCATGACCTGTAATACCCAATCTAATTGTACAATGCAGCATTCAGAGGAAAGAAATCCCAGCTGAGCTCTCCAGGCAATCAGTCTAAAAGTCCTAAAAATACAGCCCCAAATTACCCTGGATGTCTTATTTCTATAGAATACATTTTACCAGGAACATTCCATTTGAGGCTGTAATTCTGAACTTGTTCCACATTTGTAACAGCCCTGCTGGAAAATCTCTTTTCTAATCACTAGCCTGTGCTTTCGGTGACACTGTCACTTTCCAAGTACTCACAATCTAAAAATCACTTTTAATCTCCTCTCTGCCACCAGCTCCTAAATCCAAAGAAGATTTTTAACAGTACAAGTCTACTGTAACTCAAAGACTTTCTTTCTTATTTTGTCCCTTTGGCAGTTTTTGTAAAGTGCTTTTGCTCTCTCTTTCCTATTTCTTTTGTCATTTTTCCTTTCTCACCTTGCTCTCCATTTCCTAAAGCTCAAATTGAAAGTGCATTGGACAACTGGGTTAATGAGGGAGGAAGACCAAAGACTCTTGGGTATCATTCATTCACTCGTTCATCTATATCCCATTAAGTCATCTTTTCTCAATCTCAATGAGCCCGCCAATTTTGTTAACTTGGGGTCAACATGACTTCTTGAATTTCAGAAGGCAGAAATCATGATGAAGAGTAAGTAAAGTCCAAACATGGAACTCAAACAATACTTTTTGATAGGACATCATTTCTAAACAAATCTGCAAACACTAATAACAGTCCTTGAGCTGAACCAGGTGCCAGGCATGTTTCTTGCAGCTAATTACCTGGAGTGATCCATAGCACAGAGCCCCTTTGTTCATAAACACACATTTTAACAAAGGAGGATGAACATGAAAGTCTACTGATACATGTATTGATTTCAGACAGTGAGAATAAGATGGATAAAAGACAGTTGAGAAAAGTGCAACTAGAAAGAATGCTCCAGAATGCTCTCTAGGATTAGGTAGCAAGAAGAGAGATCTAAGTGCTAAGGAAAGTCAGCTAAGAATAAGGAACTACTAAAAGAAATAATGCCGAATATGAAGGGCTTAAGAGTACTTTGAGTTTAAGCTATGCAAAGGGGTATGCTCTCCTCTCCTGTCATTACTACATGTTAGAAAGGAAGGAGAAGGAACTGGAGAACTATCAGGAGCAGTAGGCAGGGGCCAGAGCACATGGGGCATTGCAGGTAGGGATGAAGTATTCCAATTTTCTTCTATTAGAATTTGAGATCCAAAACATTTAAGTAAAGGAGTTATGCTATCTGACTTAAAAAGTCCAAACTATTATATAAAATTTTAGAGAAAATAAATCTAATCCACAGTAAAAGAATGACTATTAGAGATTTCCTAGGGTCAAGATGGCTGGAATTTGGATGGTTTAGTGAAGATGAAAAAAGTTTACAATGAATTTATATACTAGAGTTTAAGCAATAACATTTTCTAACACTGTGTTGGGGCAGTACAGGAAACACTTTACCCCCTTCCGGTTGCTGTGGCTCGGTGATGGCACCACAAAAGAAGAAGAGAGAAGGATAGACACTTACACACCTGCTTCACTGCTCGTGAAGCAGATAGGTACAGGTGAGCAGTGGGGTTTCAAACCCAGGTCCTTGAGTATATCCTTATATGTGCTTAACTGGGTGCACCACTGCCCAGGCCTCCAGGAAACACCTTCTTGAGTGTTTTGTATAAAAAGTTTTTCAAATGGTTCATTTGTTGTGCCAGATTGTCCAGGGGACTTTTTCTTTCTCTTCTTTCCCCTTTCCTTTCCTTTCCTTTCCTTTCCTTTCCTTTCCTTTCCTTTCCTTTCCTTTCCTTTCCTTTCCTTTCCTTTCCTTCCTTCCCTTCCCTTCCCTTCCCTTCCCTTCCCTTCTTTCTTCCTTTCTTTTTATTCATTTTTTAAAAGATTATATGGCAAATTCTAGTAAGCACTTAACACCCAAAGTATGTGTTAAGTATGTGGTGGGGTGGAGATTTAAATAACTCGCAGATCCCAAGTATCTTTGGCTAAATATTATGATGTTCCATCCTAGATTAGTTAAACTAGGGAGGTAATTCTTGTTTTTTTTTTTTAATAAAAAGGTTTTTACTAGTTTTTATTATTTATGAGAAGAGATATCAGAGAAATAACTCTTCCCTAAAAAACACTGTTAAGTTATGCATTGCATAGAACAGGTATTCAATAAATTAACTAGTTACTTCCTCTTGTCAATGACTTTGTGCACTTACTATCATAACTACTCCCCCATCTTCAACCACTACAAGTTACCATTAATAAGGATAAAAGCTGAGTGAGAAGCTGTATTTCAGACTACTGTTCTGATGCAAAGTGACAAGTGTGATATCCTCTGCAACTAATAAGGTCAAGGGATGACTTCTGGCATCTTCACAAGAAGGAGGACAACTCAATCTACAGCTGTCAGAGTGAACCTCCAAAGTAAATGCTCAGACTCCATGAGTAAGAAGGAAGAGAGCTGAGTGTGGATGGCATGAAAGCAGAGCTGTACAAAAAATGAACTCACACACACACACACACACACACACACACACACACACAATCCTTTTACTAAAACTCAGAGCACCACACTAGAAGATGTCATACTGGTCATTTCCTTCTATGATTTTAAACTCCAGAGATTCCTAAACAGCTTTATAGAGATCAGCATTTAAATATAACTTATTTTGCAATTAAACTACATATGCCTTTATTTTGCATTCATTATGTTTTCATGTACCAGGCCCAGGGCAGTTTCCAGAACAAATAAGGGGTGAGATGAGACCATATAATCTTTCATTTATTTATATAGTTTCTCCCAAATATGCTGCATATTCGTTAAAGGCAAGACTTGTCCTTGATACCCATTTTGAATGACATTAGGTAATCAAATATAAAAATATCCCCATCTTGATCAACTTACTGCACAAATGTTAGAAAAGTGAAAGAAAGCCAAATATCAAAGTAGGAGTCATTAAGCTTTGTATTAAAAGGATCAGATAATAAATATTTCAAACTTTGAATACCATTCAGTTCCTATAATGACTGCAATGGCAGAGGAAAAATTAGCCACAGTGAATATTCAGTAAGTATGCTTGTGTTCCAAGAAAACATTTTTAGAAAAACAAGGTTGGGCTACATTTGCTGTATTAACAACTACTTGTCAAATCCTGTTTTAAAGGATGAAACACACATGATAATATCATTGTATAGTAGAGTACTGAAAAGAGTTTGCATCAGTGGTCCTTATACATTTTGAGGTATACAGTTCTGTGAAAATAAGATCTGTATATCCACTAGAAGATAGAGCAATAAAATTCTGCATTCAATTCATCAATTCTATGGCTGGATGGATGTATGTGTCACTAGATGTGCAAGAGGTTGTCCCTGGAAGTGTAAGGGTGCATAACACCACCATAGATAAAAAAAATAACATGTTGCCCCTTAAAATTAGTTTGAAGTCCTCAAAAGAACTTGGGTCACAACTAACTTCCTTAAAACTGAGCAGGAAACTTAGTCATATTCTCTTATCTTTTGGGTCTATCACAAAAGGCAGCATAGTGACTCTTTTCTATACACTCTGCCATCACACCATTCCTTGTCCCTTTTTGTTCATCAGTTGAACAAGAATCCCTTGGAACATCTTTATCAGCTTGCTTCACATCCATTCCCAGCCTTCCACCGAATGGGGCATTCTGCTCCTAAAAGAAGACTCACCAGCAAACAGTGTACAGGGTCACCCCTTAGATCCGCGTCTGGTGCCTGCAGCAAACGCCAGTCTCTGCCTTTGTTATATGTGATGAAAGTCTTCACCTGGTTGTCAATCTTCTTGTTAGCTAAGAACATTCCCTTTATCCCTGCTACCTGGGAAAAATTGACATGGCTGAAAAATACATCATTTTGATAAGAGATCTATTTGTTTACTTAAAAAGCATAAAAACCTGCAGGCAGTCAAACTCAGCTGTGATCACTTATCTTCAAGGAAAGAGAAGGTGAGGATAAAAGGAAAGGGGATGATATTTATTTATAATGACTCTCTAAGTTGGAGGAGATAGAGTAATACATTGTTGCCCTCAAGGATATGGGGATTATAATACAAATTTGACAGAGGTTTCTTTTTTTTACCTAAAGTAGGCTAGTATTGACTTACAAGTGATAAACTGGTACCCTCAGCTCTGTTACTTGGTAAACTATATTTAAAAAAAAATAGAGACTAATTTTGTTTTGTGAGACATACAATTATTTTGTCTAATTAAATACTTATAAAAATCCTCTCAATATTCTACTTCTCAGATGAAGAAATGGAGGTTATTCGAGGTAAGGCAGAATGCCCTAAGCCATACTATCTAAGGTCATACAGACAGTACATGGCTGATATCAGTGGGGTTTAACCTAGAACTCTATGGTTTCAAAGACTATAAACTTAATAACGATCTACATTATTCAATAAAAAAGTAACTCTGATCATAAAATAGATGTACATATATATACATCTATTTTATGATCAATTACTATATATATATATATATATATGCAAAGATTGCTCTAGTAAGCCACCAAAACACATTGAACCAAAGAGAATGATGAAATACAAAGAAGCAGTGATTTCCTTTGTCAAATAACCCCTGCTTCATTTCAATAATCCTGTTGTTTCTTCCTCAATCATTACTTGACTCTGATAGAAAGTTACTCCTTCTCTTCTGTGTACTAGGAAAGAGACAAAGATTACTAACTTGTCAAAGTAATGTGATAGCAAATCAATAATTGTGTACTATACGTTTCCTGTGCTTTAGAGTTTATTAAATACATACATACATATTTTATTCTGCTTGAAATGATGACAGCTAAGGAAACTGGAAGGCAACAAGTGAAGGGACTGAGATATTTTGAATACATTACATTATACATATACGTATGTACATATACATATACACATATATACATATACATATATACATGTATGTATATATACATGTGTATATACATATACATATGTACATATACATATACATTATACATATCTATTTCACTTAATGTTTACAATAAGTGACAGAGCGAGTCATTTTGAAAATGAGAAAATGAAAACTTAGGTTAGATGTGTTTCTGATTATATACAGGGTATGAGTGAATAGGTCAGCAAGCATATTTGAAACCATTTAACTTAACTCAAAATTATATATATATATATATATATATATATATATATATATATATATATATATATACCAAAGAGCAAAGAGTTGTCACCTTTCAGTCCTTGCCATGTATCAAGCAATATATGGCTGGTACTTTATGGATAAAACTCCCAATGTTGCTTATAAATGTACCAAATGATTACTACTCCAATTCTACTGAGAAAGAAGCTTAAGTATGCATCCGAATTTAATTGCTTAAGATAGTAGAGTTAGGGTTCCCACTCACATCTGCCTAACATGCAAAGCTCTTTCAACAAATGCAATTCTGAATTTGTCAATTCAAATAGGTTGAGTTTCTAACAATAGGATATGCAGGATGTGCCTTTGCTCTTGACACAGTCAAACCTCATTAGTTTGTACCTGCTGATTTGGCATCTGGGATAATTTAGAGTTGAGCCAACTTTGTTCTCTTTGGGAACTGCAAGTTTGTTAAGCAAATCAATGGTATCAACGAGTTGCTGGGAGGAATACTTTGAACTACTTAGGAAAACAAGCCTCATTTTGGGCAATCAACAGCAGCCAGAACAGTTTCTCACACATTGTTGATCCTCAACAAAAGTGGAAGATGCAAAACTGCAGGAGCACTCTGCCTCCCAACAACAGTGTGTTAATTACAAATAATGAGCAGTTATTCTCTATACCAGCTTCTTTGGATATCTCACCAGGAAACCACATATTGGTTTTGCATATGTTCAAGAGGCTGTTACATATTTAACTATGACTGAACTGCCAGTTCATTAAAAATTAACTTTCATCAATCAGAATTTCTACAAAGTCATACTTGTCTTCCTTCCACAGCATACTCATGCACGAGGAATGGCACTGCTCAACACTAGGAGCTTATGACAAATACAGGAAGAATAAAAAGATGACTTCTTATAGTAGTTCTGCTACCCATTTTCTTTCTGTCTTTCCCTCAGTTGGCAAAGGTGTCAAAGTAGGGTTATGCATGTTTAGGAGCTGGCTTATTTGATCTGCAGACGCAGTGATTTTATTGGCCCCGACTGCTTGGCAATATCAAATGCCACTTGCGCAGAGAACTGCACTTTCTAATTCATTTCTGGCAGTTTGGCCTTCAGGTTTATCTTGTGGTATAAAAACTTGGCAAAAAAAACCCAGAGGGAATGTGTGAGAAGAGGGAATAAAACTGGAGAGGGTCTGTTTATTTTCTTCTTACAGTCAAGATACTTAATGTGTGAAAATTCCATTTGGAGTGCCTTCCTTCCTTCCTTCCTTCCTTCCTTCCTTCCTTCCTTCCTTCCTTCCTTCCTTCCTTCCTTCCTTTTTCTCTCTTCCCCCCCCCCCCCTCTCTCTCTCTCTCTCCCCTTTGGCCTGACCTACAAAAATGGTTGCCCTCAGTGTGTATGCCATTAGTTCAACTGTTCCTTCTTTACTATGTTCTAGAAATTCATCTTTCTGTATGTCTCAGTGTCTCTTAAGGTCTAGTCGGAATAGCCCTAGTCTAGAAATGATAGTATAAATCACTCCCCATCTACAGATCTTTTTTGCTCTGCTTATGTCTCTTAGAGTGCTGGTACCTACATCTTTCTACTCAATAATTTGTGGACTTCTTGCTTGGACAGTGCACTCCTTTACTGGGTGTGTGACCCAGGTTCCAGCCCAATCCCCACTGCACTGAATGAAGCCTTAGTGTTGTGACCTCTTTTACCCTCTCTGCCTCTATCTCTCTCTTTACCTAAAATAAGTTTTAGGGTTATTTTATTAGTTATTTATTTATTGCCACCAAAGGTATTGCAGGGACTCAGTACTTGCACACACACAAAAAAAATCCTTCGCTCTCATTCTTTTCTTATGATTTGATAGAGAGTATTAGTGAAAAAGAAGTGTGTGTGTGGGGGGGTGGTAGATGGTAGGGGTTAGGCAGGGAAAAAGGGAGTCACTGGCAGCAGTGCTCCACTACTTGTGAAGCTTCTGTTTATTCATTTTTAGTGCATTTATTCAATAGTCCAACAGATTTAGAATGGCTACACAAAAACATATGCATAATACAGTTTTTTTTTTGAGAGTAGGGATACTCTATATACTGGGAATTCAGATTTCTTTGGTTATTTAAAGGAAGATCCCATAAATCTCCTTGTTTGCAAATAGCTACATCTTACAGCATTCTCTGCAGCCTTATTTCTCATGTGTTTTCTCATGTGTTGGGAGGACACTGGCTCAGGAGTTTTTGCTTATTTATATCTCTAATGCTGATTGGGAGGTGACTTCTGTATCCCATCCCTTCCTCTGATAGCTTTCCCATTCTTTAACCTTCTGGGAGTATGGACCCAAGGTCATTGTGGGATGTAGAAGGTTGAAGATTTGGCTTCTGTAATTGCTTCACCCTGAACATGGGCATTGACAGGTTGAGCCATACTCCCAGCCTGTCTCTCTCTTTCCCTAATGGAGAAGGGCTCTGGGGAAGTGGAGCACCAGGACACATTGGTGGGGTTGTCTGTCCAGGGAAGTCTGGTCAGCATCATGCTAGCATCTGGAACCTGGTGGCTGACAAGAGAGTTAACATACAAAGCCAAACAAATTGTTGGCCAATCATGGACCTAAGGGTTGGAGCAGTGCAGATGAAGAGTTGGGGGGTCCTCCATTTTGTAGATAGCTAGTAGGCGTATTTTAGTTAAATTCCAAAGGGTGAGTGGCTATAGTACTTTTTTTTTTTTTCCTTTTTCTTTTTGCCCCTGAGCTTGAAATCTGATATGCCAGTGGATCCAAGTTGTCTGGGGAGATGATGTCTTGGCTGGGAAAAGGACCAGAAAGCTGGATCAGGGAAGAGAGTAGTTCCCTAATATGGGAAAGGGATATAAATATTGTTGACTGTAAACCCCATTGATTTGATGTGATCTGGGGCCCATAATTAGCTTAGAAGTCTGTGTGACCTCTGCATCCCTGTAGATCTGAGCTCACATTCTGTGGTCATGAGTAGGAACATTCCATGCTGCCCCAATATCAACCCATCTTCCTCAGGTGTAGGTGTAATAATATTTCCTTTCCTGATACCCACTATCCCTCACACATGTTAAGTTGCACATTTTATGCATACTGAGTATATCAGCCAGGTGGCTTCATTTCCAATATAACCCGTTTCCACTCAACTGGAATGAGCTGTCACCATCCATTAAACCAAAGTGCTCTTCATCATCATTAATTAATATTTTCTTCCCAGAGGAGGGAGAATGTTGTCCAAAGCTGTCAGGCCCCCTCTCATCATCCACACAAGAATGTATGAGGACTTGCATGTCTCAGATACACTTATCATACTGCTTTTACTCAGGTCACTCTCAGGCACACTACACTGTCTCCTGTTAGCCAATGCCACTGAGGCACTTGTGATACTCTAAAATGACAGTTTTAGGACATTCCCCCCCCCCCCAGGCTTCTGCACCTCCACCAGACAAAACTAAGAGTTGCATGGTAATACTGCCTGGATTCAGCTAAAACTGTAGGCTTGGAATTTGGCTGTAAAAGAAGAGAATAGGTTGTGTGCAGTTGTGAACAACTGCTTCCATTGACTCTCCCCCAAACCATTTTCTTCACATTTTTTTTTCTTCTTACTGGTACATAAAGTGTACTACTATTTTTCATGTTCTTTAATGTTATTATACCTCAGGGAAGTTACTTGGTCATAATCAAATACAAACCCAAGTAATGTTTCCAGACAGGTAGTTTGTACTTAAAAGTTTGTATATACTAGAATGTGGATCCTATGATGCCGCTGATTGTTTGCAGTCTTGCAAAAGTGACGGTTCTCTCCTCTATGCCCCTGTTTGAGGGGCAGGAGGTACTTGGAGGGTACCAGGAAATGGGAGTGGTGACAGGTGTGACTTGGAAAGGTGAAGGCAGGGCTTGAGCATTAAAGCCTAGACCTATGGGCATGGTCTCTCTCTCTGTCTGCCCAGGTCAACATGTGAGTAGTAGCTTTAAGGGGCTTCTCTCTCTTCTCGTTCTTTCTGTCTTTCTCTCTACCTATGTGCGCCTCCCATCAAGATGTGAGTAGGGGCTTCTTTCTCTCCTCTCCTCTCCTCTCCTCTCCTCTCTCTCTCTCTCTCTCTCTCCTTAGATCACCATGTGAGTAAGCTGCTTTTAAGTTTTCTCCCTCTCTGTCTTACTCTCTTCTCTTTCCCCCACCCTAATATATGACTGTTCTCAATTTTCCTGAATAAAGTTTAAAATTCCTGCATATCATGCTCTCTCCTCAATTCTTGGTTGAGATAATGCATGATGGACCTTTTAAATGTTGGGAAACATTTAAAACAAGTGCTGGCCTATCTTCCTCCAATACACTCCATTTACTTATGTTTGAAATGAGAATGATTGTAGTACCTATGTAAAAAAGTTAATAGATGGATAAATGAGAAATATGTGAAGAATTCTTCACACAGTGCTTGGCACATATGGCCCCAAATTATCAGCTACTGTTATTCTATCATCAATAACAAAAAAAAAACATACTTTATAACATTTTTGCTTTACTGTCAACTTTTCTTACTCACATTTCTTATTACTCTTGAATGTGGTCGTGGTCCAAGTTCAGTTCACACTATGCTGGTAAGTAAATAATGAAATCATGTATGGTGGCCCCCAATATTCTGTCCCCAACAATTCTCTATCTCATGACATACAGATATAAAAGTTGTATGTAGAAAGGACTGCAATTTCTATAAGGTGTCAGTATATGTGAGAACAAAATGACTCATTTTAATGAGCACCATACAATTTCTTCTACTTTCCCCACAGAGGATCAACAATAGGGGCTGGGTGGTGGTGTACCTGGTTGAGCACACACATTACAGTGCACAAGGACCTGGGTTTAAGCCCTCGTCCCCACCTGCAGGGGGAAAGCTTTTTGAGTGGTGAAGCAGTGCTGCAGATGTCTCTGTCTCTTTCTCCCTCTCTATCTCCTCTTTCCCTCTCAATTTCTGGCTGTCTCTATTCAATAAATAAAGATAATTAAAAAAAACAAAAAATTAAAAAAACAAAGGCTCAACAATATATAATCTTGCTGTACACATTCAACATATACCAATATATTGCATAGCTTGCTTCTGTTAGCAGATATTATGGCGTAAACAAATGCAGGAACAGCAGGAAATTAGCTTACAGGATTATGTAAGCAAAAGAAAAACACACCATCCTTTCAGTCATCCCCAAAGGTGAGCCAACAGAGACTCCTTGTATTCCTCCATCACACCCACTTTCTGTGTTGCTCATCTGTGCTCCTTATTAATTCATTTATGGATTTTCTTACTTTTTGATTTTATCTCTAAGTACTCATCACTTATCTCAGTTCTACTGGGAAATTCATGCTGGATGGCTTTCAGCTTCCTGCAAACCAGAACAATCAGATTTAAGGAACACTTGTGCCAGATTCAGTGTCAGCCAATATTCTTTCTATCTAGGTAATCAGCAGATACGGCATTGCTGCTCTGATCACATCAATTTCAACTCAAGTTGGTATGAGCTGTCAGGCTAATAAAAAAAAGAATAGTGGCCCCAGCCCCAGGATGCAGAACACCTTTACATAATGTAGTCACACCACTGCTCAAAGTGATGATAATGAGAACCAGCAGTTTCTCTACAGTCTGCTGCAGAAGAGACACAAAGGGCAAGCAAAAGGATCAACTAGTAATGGTTTCCCAGTCTGGAGGTCACCTGTTTCCTCTTCTCATTCCTTACAAGTAAAGAAAAACTGGGGGTGGGGGTGGGGGTAGAACATAGTAGAAATCAGAGAAGCAAACTGGCTAGTTAATTAGAGCAGCTGCTTTCATTTCATACCAGCCAGACACTCAGTGAAATAAGCTTCCATTCTAAGTGCTCTATCACGACAAGGAAATGCATGGCATTTCAACAGAACACAGAACACACTGGAAGTTTAAATGTTTATAAGGCATTTACAAATGAGGAAAGAGATATGACAATTTACACTTGTTTATAGAAAGACAACTACTTGGTGTTAAAGAAAGTCATATGGCCATGCTAATTGCAATATGGGAAGGAGCACAGATTGGAAACAGTGTCAATGTGTTGGACTTCAAACAATGTGGGTAGATTTTAAGACACAAATAGAACATTGTATTGGCATCTAAACTCTTTGGATCATAGTATTAATTACCTAGTTATAATTTGGTAAGTATTGCTGTGTTTCAGGCACTGCTCTCTGCATTTTTAATTTATTTAGTTCATGAAGAATAACTCCACTGATTCTCAGATAAATCTTATCAAGTAGGCACCACATTTATCCCTACTTTTTAATTTTTTCTTCTTTAATCACCAAGGTTATAGTTTTTTCCTTCTCTCCCCTCCCCTCTCTTTTGCTCCCCTCCCCTCTCATCTCCTATCTCTCTCCTCTCCTCTCTTCCTTCCCTCTTCCTCTCCCTTCCCTTTTCCCTTCCCCTTATCCATTCCTTTGTTCTTTCATTTTCTTTTGGACATAAAATTATATATATATACATATATATATATATATATATATATATATATAGAGAGAGAGAGAGAGAGAGAGAGAGAGAGGAGAGATACAGCAGCACTGTTTCACCACTCATGAAGTATTTCTTAATTTAGTCATTTCCAAGTGGAAATTCAGGGGCTCAAATTTGGGTCCCAGCATGCTAACATGCACACTCTACCCAGTAAGCCAACTAAAGACCCCCATCTCTATACTTTATATCTTAAACAAGGAAATCGAGGCTTAGAAATGACTGGATTTATCTCAAGAATACATCCATGAGGTATAGGATTTAGACCCAAATAGCTGACTTCACAATATATTTCAAACCTCAATTTTATCCAACATGAATTTTAAGCAAGATCACCAGAAAATATAAATACTTTCCAGAATACATGTCAGTAACTCATTTTATATATATATATAACCTCATAGGCAGAAGAGGAAGTCAAAGAAACTTGTGAATGTGTTAAAAAAATATTGCAGTGCATTTTATAAATATATACTCAAAACTATGTCCTTTGCTAGTCTATCATAATTTCCATTGTAAATACCTCAGCTATGAATTGGGCATGCAGTGTGATACTATGCCCAAGTCTGGAGAAAAGAAAATCTCTAAGAACCCCTGATAGCGAAAGAATACAGACAGTACTAAAAGGAACTACAATGATAGTTGTATATTTCTTTCTAAAAAGATTTTATTTATTTATTTATTAGACAGAGAGAGAGAAATTGAGAGGAAAGGAAGAGACAGAGAGACACGTGCAGCACAACTGATTCTGTACTCCTAAAGCTTACCGTCTGCAGGTGGAGACCAGAGGTCTGAACCAGGTCCTTGTGTTTGTGCACAAAGCAATGTGTGTGTTTAAACTGGTGCACCACTGTCTGGCCCTAGTTTTAAATTTCTTTTTTTTCTTTTTTTAAATTATTATTTTTTTAAATATTTATTTTATTTATTTATTCCCTTTTGTTGCCCTTGTTGTTTTATTGTTGCAGTTATTATTGTTGTTGTTGGATAGGACAGAGAGAAATGGAGAGAGGAGAGAGGAAGACAGAGAGGGGGAGAGAAAGACAGACACCTGCAGACCTGCTTCACCGCCTGTGAAGCGACTCCCCTGCAGGTGGGGAGCCGGGGTTCGAACCGGGATCCTTATGCCGGTCCTTGTGCTTTGCGCCACCTGCGCTTAACCCGCTGCGCTACAGCCCGACTCCCTCGTTTTAAATTTCTTAAGTGAAACTGGTTTCATTATTTGACACACTGGGTATGATTTGCTTGTTAGTAATTATACAAACAACCTCTTGACTCTGAACTTCTATTCAACTAAATGATAGCCTCTTTATGACATTACATATTTGAATCAGCTTTATTTTTTTCTCCAGATAGACTATGTATAGTTTTATAATTGCACTTCCCGATTTCTGAATGTTTAATAATGGTTCATTATAACATATTATATATCTTTTAGATTAAAAGATGGAAAAATGTCCAAAATTCACCTTTCTTATTACCTAATTGTTATTTAAATGACAATATTTTTATAAAGCTTACTGAACTGATATATGCAATTTTCTTATATTTACTTATTTATTTCCCTTTTGTTGCCCTTGTTATTTAACATTGTTGTGGTTACTGATGTTGTTGTTGTTGAATAGGACAGAGAGAAATGGAGAGAGGAGGGGAAGACAGAGAGGGGGAGAGAAAGACAGACACCTGCAGACCTACTTCACTGCTTGTGCCAGTCCTTGTGCTTCACGCTACGTGCACCTAACCCGCTGTGCCACCACCCAACTCCCTGAAATTTTCTTTTTAACCTTGGTCATTTTGAGGAACAAAGGGCCATGTTTCTTTAGAGAAGGCTGTTTCATATTTTATTTTTTGAGAGAGGGGAGTTTTGGGGTGCATAAGACTAAATACAGTGCCTTAAACATGCTAAACACGTAGTCTAGTACTGAGCTATATCCCTGGCCCTTCAACTTTGTTTTTACTTCCTGTTTTTGCAATATAGGAAAGAAAGACCTACTACTATTACTTACTCATTGACCCACTGAGAAGATGGTAATTATTGAAGGGAGTCTTATCTATTAATAGTTAAAAAGATGATCGTGGGTTCAACTTGAGTGTATCCCAATGTGATGCAAAGATGTCCTTTTCATTCATTCTTTAAGAGTGATAAAGGGTATTCTTACCACCTCTTTGCTTTGTTGGCATTTCATGACTATTTTCAACGTTCACATCTATTGGATTGTCAGAAAAGTCATGACATATTTTTCTATGCAAAAAACCTGTATCACTCATTTAAATATTTTGAATTCTTCCTTAGACACTCCAATCTCTCAGAAGTCTATCACTTATAACTTGGTCCAAAAGTAATCTTTCCACAACTACCGAAATAGTCTGTACATTTCTCCTTATTGTATGTGTAATTAGGTCCTGTAAGAAATTAAATGATAGTTTAAGTGATTACTTTTTAAAAAACTGTTTTTATTATCTTTATTTATTTACTGGATAGAGACAGCCAGAAAACAAGAGGGAAGGAGGTGATAGAGAGGGAGAGAGAGACAGAGACATCTGCAGCACTGCTTCACCACTCACAAAGCTTTCCCCCTGCAGGTGGAGACCAGGGGCTCAAACCTGGGTTCTTGAGCACTGTAACATGTGCGATCAACCCAGGTGTACCACCACCTGTGGCGCCAAGTGATTACTTTTATAGCATAAAAACATGAAACTGTCAACACTGGGTATTTGTTGATTGGTCCAGGCACTGTTGTGACTCTGGACTATATAGACCTTGTGACATACCTCATAGAGGTCGATCATGACATTGCCCTCAGGGCCTCGACTGCTCTGGACATTCTCCAAGGCCAGGGTGAAGTAGACGCCTCGGGTGTCTGAGATATATAGGTTGTAAGTGTCATTTTGATTCCATTCTTGAACTGCTGCAAACACTTGATTTTCATCTGTGCTGATGACGTGCATGTCCTAGAGAAAGATGAAGGAGAAAACTTGTATGTGTTACACTGGCTTGTGTACAAAGAGGCTGAAGTGAATACCAGACTAGGCATTTGGCACTGGTACAGAATATAGAGACATTTTTTCTTGTCCATTTTAGTAAGACCAATATTTAATCAGTTAAGTGATGATCATTTATTTTCATTGTCGCTTTGGGATTAGATAGTAAGGTTATGAGACAGTAGGAGATGGTAGCTGTTTCAATTGCTTTATTTGATAATTAAAAAAATAATTTCTTAGATATGTTTGACTTTGGAGAATCAGTCATTTTGATATATTTGCCAACAACAAATGTGGTACCTGCTCAGAAGGCTTCTATGGGACAAATAAGAGGGAAAATGGAGGGAAAGGGAGGAAAAAAGTCAAGTCCTGCATCTCATGAACCAACAAAATATGGGAATCCGCTGTTATGATTGTTAGGTTCACAGAACCACAGGCCTAACCTGTCCAGTAAAAACCTGCATTTTATTTTATTTTAATTTAAAATATCTATTCATTTATTGGATAGGGATAGATAGAAATCAAAAGAGGAGGTGAGATTTAGAGAGGAAGAGAGGGGCACCTGCAGTACCATTTCACCACTGGAGAAGCTTTCACACTGAACCTGGGACCTGGGGCTTAAACCTGGGCGCTTGAGCACTGTAATATGTGCACTTAGTCAGGTGTGCCACCCTCAGCCCCCAAACCTACAATTTATTAAGATTTTTTGGTAATTAACATGCACAATGCAAACCAAAGTTTGAGAACTTCTGCCCTGAATCTCAGAAAACTCCAGAATTCCTTGAGGAAAATGCTCACCAGAGAACCTCAAAGCATTAATCTTCATGCTTGTGAAGATTTAATTGCTTACTTAAGCCTGCACTCTGAGAAGTTCAGCAGGGAGCCTTAAATAAAAAAGGAGAAAATAGCCTGCATAATTGATGATGCTTTCAGACCCTGTCAGTTCAAGAAGATAGAAACAAAGGTAATGTGAAGGCAGGGAATGGATGTCCTTAAAGAGAGAAAATTCCAAATTCTTTGCACTACTAGAAATCCAGAGAAATAGATATT
The DNA here is from genome assembly GCF_950295315.1 of Erinaceus europaeus. Taxonomy (NCBI): domain Eukaryota; kingdom Metazoa; phylum Chordata; class Mammalia; order Eulipotyphla; family Erinaceidae; genus Erinaceus; species Erinaceus europaeus. The sequence goes on along the minus strand of NC_080175.1, from coordinate 21,274,668 downwards.
CAGAGGCTGACACAACCCACAACTTGCTATCTCCTTTAGGGGGTGCCTGTTAAAATGCCCCTAGAAAAGAGACAGGCTGGGAGTATGGAATGTCTAATGTCACAGCTGACCAGATGAGGGAGCCTTAGAGGAGTGAGGGTAGCACATACTCTGAAAGGAGTCGACCTGTCAACACCATGTTCAGTGGGGAAGCAATTACAGAAGCCAGACCTTCCACCTTCTGCATCCCATAGTGATCCTGGGTCCATACTCCCAGAGGGATAAAGAATAGGGAAGCTATCAGGGGAGGGGGTGGGGCAAGGAGTTCTGATGGTGGGAACTGCGTGGAGTTGTACCCCTTTTATCCTATGGCCTTGTCAATATTTCTATTTTCTAAGTAAAAATTATATAAATAAAAAAATGCCACCTAGAAGTTTTCCATACCTTTCACAAAGAAGTATAAATTAATACACATTTATTTTTTTTTTAAATAGGGGCCAGATGGTCACAAATCTGGTTGAGCACACATGTTACAGTAAGCAAGGACCAGGGTTTGAGTCCCCAGTCTCCACCTGCAGAGGGGAAAGTTTTGCAAGTGGTGAAGCATTGTTGCAGGTGTCTCTATGTCTCCCTCCTTCTCTATCACCCCTTTCTCTCTCTGTTTCTGACTGTCTCTGTGCAATAAATAAAGATAAATAAAAATAATTTAAAAAGTCAAAAAAAATACAGAGAGATTCTTGGACTTTTTATAACTTAGCACTCAAATTTTCCCAGATGGGCCAACCTCTATGTTTGAAGAGCTTTAGAAGATCTGACAATCTTCCCTGCAATCATTCCAGTGCTATAAGAGCTTACCTAACTTCTTAACTAAGTTTCTTTTTTTTTTTAATACTAATTTATTTATTACCTTTTGTTGCCCTTGTTGTTTTATTGTTGTCATTGTTGGATAGGACAGAGAGACATGGAGAGAGGAGGGGAAGACAGAGGGGGAGAGAAAGATAGACACATGCAGAACTGCTTCACTGCTTGTGATATGACTCCCCTGCAGGTGGGAAGCCAGGGGCTCTTACACCGGTCCTTGCACCTTTTGCCACGTGCACTTAACCTGCTGCGCTACTGCACTGGGATGATCGTTTTTCATAAGGCTAAGGAGGAGATCTTCTCTCCATATAATTTAACCCCATCAGACCTTCAAATATCACATTGGTCTTAACTACTTTCATTGAAAGAGCTGACACACTTAAATGTAAGCTTTCTTTTCTTTGTTTCTTCTTGCCACACCTCCTTTCTCTATTGGGAAAATAGGTCCTTTCTCCCAAAGTGGGACTTCATGTTGAATGTTTTTAATAGGACACACCACTTCAGAAGAAGAGATAATCTTTGAGATCTTCTACTTGAGTGTTATACAAAATCTGTTTCATAGAACATCAGCATTATTGAACTTTAATATAATATCTTGAACTATATATTCGGTCCTTAGGTTGTAGATATGTCCCAGTGGTTAGAGCACATGTTTCACAAATGATAAAGAGAAAGCAAACTCACAAGGTAGATGTTTTGAAAAACATTTTGATAAATATTTTCTTGCTGTGGTCTGGGAGGTGGCACAGTGGATAAGGCATTGGACTGTCAAGCATGAGGTCCTGAGTTCAATCCCTGGCAGCATATGTACCAGAGTGATGTCTGGCTCTTTTTCTCTCCTATCATTTCTCATGCATAAATAAAAAATCTTTAATAAAAATATATTTTCTTGCTCACTCGAAATCTTAAGAGTCCTTGACTTATCATCTTATAAATATTGTTCTCTAGGCAAGATAAAATAATCAGTTTTATTGTGGGCAGGGGTGGCATGTTTGGGAGAACATATGCTACCAAGCATGGTTACCCATGTTCATGCTCCTGTCTCCCTCTGCAGAGTATGAACTTCAAGAGTGGTGGAGCACTTCTTCTTTCCCTCCTCCTCCTCCTCTCTCTCTCTCTCTCCCTTCTAAGACAAAAAAGAGAAAAAGAGAGAGAAAACAGCCTTTAGGAATGATAGGAATGATGGAGTTGTGTGCAGGCATCAACATCAAGAATGAGTTTTATTTACTTTTTAAAGTTAAGTTGATCACTGAACCACATTTTCATATGAATGGATCTCTAAGGACATTTGATTCTGGGTAACAAGTTTGAGAAAATACTGCTGTCAATCTAAAATCCTTATCTTTTTAATATATATACCAAATAACCACACCATCATAATAGGGGAAACAAGAAACTGATAAAGCAGCCCTGGTTTCAAAGCAGGTCAGTGACAGCTCCAGGTCTGGTAGTCAGGCTCCCACCACAAATCAAGCAGCCTTCACACCACCCACGTCCCCCTCACATTGATCTTCCACCACACAGACAACTAGATCTGTACTACTAATAATATTACCTTGCTTTTATAGAGTATCTGTCCTCCAAAATGCTCAAAGCACTTTCATATGTATTGCCTCATTTATCTCACTTAAGTAGCTCAGAATGAGCTCCAAGTAAGTTAAGGGAAGAAAACTGTCACACAGCATCTCTCCGACTGGAAAGCTCTATGTTCTTAATAGCAACAGCAAAACCAAAGCTTCCCCTGCTACCTTTTTGGTCATTTTTATCATCACTACTAATATATCCTCTCTCTCTCTCTCTCTCTCTCTTTCCTTTCTCTCCTTCCCTCTCTTGCCTCTCCCTTTCTTCCATCGTCTTTCTTTCTCTCTCTCCCTTTTTTCTTTCTGTCTTTCTTTCTTTCTTCCCTTCATCTTGTTTCTTTCTTCCCTTGTTCTTCCTTTATTTTCTTCCTTCCTTTTTCTTTTCTCTTTTCTTTTCTTTTCTTTTCGTGACACTTAGGTTAACCATGGTCTTTCAAGAGCTGGTGAAATGGCAGTGGATAATTAAAGGAAATATGTGCATGAAGGTTCTAAAGAATCTCAATTTCTTCCATAGATATGAAGCTTTATTCATTTCTGCAGCACTGACCTTGGCTTTGATAGCAGGCCATGAAATATCCACCTTTGCTACAGATCACACCACCTAAGCTAGGACTTCTCTTTGAAGGTATAATGGGATTGTAATGAGGCATTTCATTGGCTTGAATAATCAACACTTGCTAGGACCAAATAATACACTCATCTGCTGTACTGACTCCTGTTTCATCAGACACTAGCTAAATTAACTTCAGCCATCTACCCTTAGGCCTCAAAGGTAGATGAGTAATAGAGCGTGCACATCTGGGAGAGCACACGGGAAGGGGAAAAGACCAGGCTCAGGTTGAAAGTAGACTCTGCCTTCCAGATTGGCAAGTTGCCAATGGGGGAAGGTGTCAGTAATGATCTGTGTGATGGCTATGATCAAACCATTTCCAATGTATGCTTTCTAACACTCCAGCACTGGGGCCAAAGCTGTTTCTTTGATTTTAGGCTACCATTAAGGCTTCTTAAGCCAATGGGACTTTTTTCTTTGATGCTACCCTAATACCCTAGTATATCAACAAGTGGAGGAAGTAGTGGCATCTTGATTTTTTTTTTTTAATTGTTACTTGGGCTATCAAATAGGATTGGTGCATACAAAGTGAATCCACCACTCCCAGTGTGTTTGTCAGCTTTAAAAAAAAATTACTTATTTACATATTAAATGAGAGGACAGAGCAAAGTTCTCACCATATGCTGGGCCAGTGGTAGAACACAGAACCTCAGGTTTCCAAAGGATATATACAACCCACTGAACCAAGTCTCAACTACTACCTATTAAATTTTTTAAAATTTATTTTCATTTATTTATTCCCTTTTGTTGTCCATCTTGTTTTATTATTGTAGTTATTATTATTGCAGTGGTTGTTGGATAGGACAGAGAGAAATGGAGAGAGGAGGGGAAGACAAGAGAGGGAGAGAGAAAGACAGACACTCGCAGACCTACTTCACCACTTGTGAAGGGACTCCCCTGCAGGTGGGGAACCGGGGGCTCAAACCTGGATCCTTATGCTGGTCCTTGCACTTCGTGCCATGTGCGCTTAATCCGCTGCGCTACTGCCAGACTCCCTTAAATTTTTTAAAATTTATTTTTATAATTGCTACCTTTTAAAAAGGCAAGTTACTACTACAAGGAAACAAAAGTATAAAATAAAGAATGCAAAGTTAGGGGTCAAGAGATTTGAGTACTAGCTTCATTTATAGGGAAAATAGTACTTGGTTAGTTGGGGACTTAATCTATCTAAAATATTTATGTCACTGAGTAAGCATGGAATGAGTTAACCAGATTAACTGTTTCCTGATTTGAGTTTATTTACCATATATCTCATGAAGAAGAGTTTGAATGTAATTGCTTTTAAAGATATAAATCTTTCAACCCATAGATTTCATTTATCAGTCACTCAAAGAAACAGTGATTTTTTTCCGTGTGTGTGTGTGTGTGTGTGTGTGTGTGTGTGTGTAGGGATTAAAAGTTCTGTTAAACTTCTTGAGGTAATGTGTTCATTTCCATCATAGGACATCCTAAAGATCAAGGGAAATTTTAAACAAAACACACTTTTCCTTTTACACATAGTCTTTGTCCAGTTATTACATAAGGAATAATTCCAATACTTTTGTTCTTGTCTGTTTGGAAAAGACTTTAAGTCAACTCAAGGGATGAGTTTAAATATATACAGGCAGAGACATACAGTTCTGAGCAATTACTATCATCATTAACATCTTAGCAGTGGACAATAATAATAGCTGCTAACATGGATATAGTTCTTTAGAGTTAACAGTGCATTTTTATGTGTGTTATTATCACTAATGGGCTAAGGTTTATAGCCCACCTTTTAATCAGCTAGGGTGAGGGACACAGTGGTATCTTAGAAGAATGCTTCTGGAGACGTCAGGACAACCAGCTGCCAGTGACCCCCAAGAGAAGACCTGGAATACCTTTGTGCCATATCTATTACCAGCGTCCTTGAGCAGCAGGGTGGCGCTAGTGTAAGATTTCATTTCAGATGAGGGAGATAGCATATGGTTATGCAAAGAGATTCTCATGCTTGAGGCTCCAAGGTTCAGGGTTCAAACTACCATGAGCCAGAGCTGATCAGTGTTTTGATACTTTTTAAAAATTTTTTTATTCATTTATTTGTTATTGGATAGAGACAGAGAGAAATTGAGAGAGAAGGGGGAGATAGAGAGGAAAAGAGACAGAGAGACGCCCGCAGACCTGCTTCATCGCCTGTGAAGCGACTCCCCTGCAGGTGGGGAGCCGGGGGCTCGAACCGAGATTCTACTATGTATTCCACTACATAGATTCTACTATGTATTCCACTTTGTGCCATGTGTGCTTAACCCACTGTGCTATCACCTGACTCCCAGCGTTTTGATTCTTAAAAAAAAAAAATGCATACTGCAAAAGCATGGACTAAAGTGCAAGGAAAAGTCATGAAAACAGAATTTTAAACACAGAAGTTTCAAAAGTACAGCTTAAATTATATACAAAACCACACTATCCACATATTACAGTTCCATACATCTCTTCTGTACATGATCAAGGCACACTAGGTTAATAATTTCTATCTAAAATACATCACAATGGCCAGGAGAGAGAAAATCTGCAGTTTGAGCTCCCAAAGCCATTTGACCTCCACTAGGTGGCGCTCCATATTAACACAGCTTTTCATACTTAAAGAAGGATAACCCTTGGACTTCAACAGCTCAGGGTCTTAAACTTTTGTCTCCCACTGTTTCAAAAGTAACTTGTCCTTCTGGGAAGTCCGAAAATTAGGTGTGCCTTACGAGTCTATAAAAAAAAATAGCCAATCTCATAAGGTCCATTGAGAGAGCAGAGGCTAGGAGGCACAGAACTGCGCTCTCTCTCAATAAACAATTGATAGCAATAAAATGGGACAGAACTATATCATATCTGTTGCAGTGATGCATCAGGTGATCGAATATGACTTTCTGTCTTGGTAGAAAACCAGTAATACTGCTTAAAAATCGAATCGACTATTGAAAAGCATCTAATCATTGGCTATTTTTTTCAGATGCTCCAATAGTAAGAATTTCAGAGAGAGAGACAGAGAAATGAAATTTCCAAAAACTAGAAATCAAAGAAAGTTAACTTGAGACACAGTGCTGGAAGATGAAAAGTCACTGATGACTGCAAAAGACTGAAAAAATCCTAGGAAAAGAAAGAGGAAGAAAAATGAATTGGAGAAAGTAGTAACAAGAAAAGAAGAAACTGATTTAGGTCATACCTTGGGCAGAGCATATTTAGGCAGCTTCATCTGTGCAAAGGCGTTCCTTCGGTAGGACACATAGTAATGTGGCCGTCCTCCTGATGTCAGCTGGATCATAAGCACAAAAGACTGTCAGAGGAGTTACTATAATACAGAAAAGCAGCCACTGAATTGAACGCAGCAACTGCCAACACAATGGCATGAATGACCATTGTGGACAAGTGTAAAGAATTGGCATCCAGCTCTGAAACAACTTACTCAGAGTATGTGATTTGGTCCGAAGCCCAGCTAAACCCAACAAAAGGAAAATACGATTCTTCAATTTGCTCTGTAACTCAGACACAAGGAAACATTCTCAGTGGTTTCCTTTAAATTACAGACCTCTCAGGGAATATTGGCTCCATGTCCACAGTAGCCCACTATCTAAACTCAGCCTGGGGCTATGCAAACAGCTCCACATCCCACTTCAGAATGAATTGCTCCCGGACAAGCGGTGGCAGAACTCAAATCTCACTTCTCTAGGCATAAAATTCTAGTTAGGTGCAGGACCTCCACACAGCTGTGCATTAGAAGGAAAGACTCCTTAGAAAAGAAACTGGGTCAGGACTGTGTCCCCACCCAGGCACAAATGTGACTCAAACCATGTGCAAGCCCCTGCTCCGCATCTGCAGGGGGTATGCTTTAGGAGCTGGAAGTAGGTCTGCAGTTGTCTCTCTCCCATTCTCTTATCATCTTCTCTCCTCTCTTTCTTTCCTAGCAAATAAAATAGAAAGAAAAAAAGGAAATAATGGCCACTAGGAGTGGTGATTCACAGCACTGGCACTGAGCTCCAGCAGTAACCTTGGTGGAAAGAAAAATAAATAAAATAAAAAGTGATTGGGAAAAATATATATTTTTTACTATCATGTTACCTAGATCACTTCTTAGTTCTAGTGATATGCTACAGGGCCATCTTCATAATGACATGAATATACATGAAGCTCTAAATGTAGAATTGATTCTCATTTGTAGAGAATATAAACTGTTATTAGAAAACAGGAAAAAAAGGTTCTTGAAGCAACACTTATATAGCAAAATGAATCTGAGATACAAATTATATGTATAACCATTTTCCATTTTAATGTCTGCTGATAATTTGCTGCTAAAGTTATCAGAAATCTCATTACTCATTTCCTTCAAGAAAAAGGATGTGTGTGCATATGTGTGTGTGTGTGTGTGTGTGTGTGTGTGTGTGTATGTATGTGTGTGTAAGTGTGCTTAAAAGTACAAATTCTGGTGTTAGGAAATTTGAAAATTTGCTTCCTCAAAACATGGGTTTAAGGGCATTTTAGAATGTGCCCTCATCCTACTGACATTATATGTGTACTCATACACACTACCTCTACTCTGTAGCAACTCTGTATGTTTATTATTTTAACATGGAAATCATTAACTGAATTTTAAAGTGCAATTTCCAAAAAAAAAAAGTAAGAAAAGAAGTCAAGCATCCTTGCTCCTTGTCTCTTCTAACCACTCAGAAAGAAAGCTCCCCCTTTTAAAATCCCCAACCTCTTGAGGTGCAAAACCTGACTGAATGAAATCAGCTCATCTCCATTTCTTTCTCCTAATCAGCCAGAGCATGACAATAATAGCTGATTACTCTCTGCCTTGTCTCTGCTTCCTGCCACCTCCAGTCACCCCACAGTGTCTGTTCCACCTGCTTTTCTATTGAAGGTGAGTGTTGGGGAGGAGGCTGACTGGCTGACTATTCTCCTTAAAGAGAAAGACTGAAGACTGACATATCCACTCACTCCTCTTTCTCTTGATGACTGAATGGTGCCCCTCAGAATGCAGATGAGGAGATGGATGGAAATGTGCCTCATTCTGGAGACAAGCTCAGTACGCTAGGCAGAGCCCTCTGACCCAGAGTTGATAAGGTCCTCCAGACACTGCCCCCAAGGGCTGATTACTATTCTATTAGTGTAGAAGCATCCACACTTGGTAATGTTCCATTTGTTGAAAAGATAATGCTTCTTTTTTTCTCCCTTTCTTTTTTCTTTCTGAGAGAGTACAAGCAGGCAAAAAAAAAAAAAAAAAGGCTTCATCAGCAAACAAGGAAGAGAAATATTTTTGAGAGAATCTCTGGAAGTGGATATGTCATACCTGAACAAACACATAATCATCCTGGACAATCAGAGAGTCTGGGTCAATGTAGCCTGGAAAAGGTTTATTTCTGTTGCTCTCTGTGCAGTTCTGCATCCGGCAAGTGAGGTATTGAGAATCTGAAGAAAAAGAAAAAAACAAACACTACAACTTGTGGTGTTAGATGACGCACACCACTCCCCACTGCAGAGAATTAGAATCAGATAGGGCATTTTCAATTTCTCTTGCTATCTCCAAGTCTTTAAACACATCCTATTATTAGAATTATTAAAATTATTATTTTAGTATCACACCTGCTGCCAAGACCACCATCACCTTCCAATGTCTCTATCGACTGACTCTGGATATACTAAAATAAAGAGTTTTCTGTAATTAAATTCACCCCTCTCAGCCCAAGCAAAAATAATTTAAAAATTAACAGTAATGTTTGTGATATCAGGTTTTGTTGTTGTTGTTGTTGTCTCATGCATTGGATTCACTTCTATACTTGGACTTTTGACAGACCGATGGGAAAATATATACATAAACACATCAGTACTCAACTCTTGCTAGAAATTCTGTTATTTTAAAAAGATTCTGTATGAAGTTATAGGTGCTTTCTACTACTAGTTAAAAGTGAAATAAAAAAAGAGATTCCTGAGGAGAAACAGTACTTTCATTTTAGAGATAGGTAAATGAAGATCTGTCTCATCTGAGACTGTATAGAAAACGACTGGGGGTCGGGTGGTAGCTCAGCAGGTTACGTGCTCCTGGACCAAGCATAAGGACCGGCGTATGGATCCTGGTTCGAGCCTCAGGCTCCCCACCTGCAGGGGAGTTGCTTCACAGGTGGTGAAGCAGGTCTGCAGGTGTTTATCTTTCTCTCTGTCTTCCCTTCGCTCTCCATTTCTCTGTCCTATCCAACAACAATGACATCAATAACAATAACAATAATAACTACAACAACAATAAAAATAACAAGAAAATGATAAATGGCATTAGTTACAACTTACATAGAATTGAAGGCTACTGCTAGAAATGTATTATATCAGGGAAACTGACCCTACTTTTCATGCACTATTATTTTGCCCTCTCTATATAATCGTATGTCAGGGGCTGGGTGGTGGTGCACCTGGTTGAGCACACATGGTTCAGTGAGCAAAGACTAGGGTTTGAGCCCCCAGTCTGCACCTGCAGGGGAAAAGCTTCATGGGTGTTGAAGCAGGGCTGCAGGTGTCTCTCTGTCTCTTTCTTTCTCTCCCTATTTCTCTTGACTTCTAGCTATTTCTATCCAATAAATAAATAAAGATAATAAAAATTGTAAAATAAAATCATATCTCACTTCCATACTTAAAATTTTTTTTATCTTACTGCACTCAGCATATAGCTAATCTTAACTTCTAATATACCATTCCCACCTCTCCAAGATCCTCCTGCATGCTGAACTCCTCTCTTCCTGGCATTCTTCTTATTTGGCCTTTCTTTCTTTCTTTCTTTCTTTCTTTCTTTCTTTCTTTCTTTCTTTCTTTCTTTGTTTCTTCCTTCCTTCCTTCCTTCCTTCCTTCCTTCCTTGCTTCCTTTTTTTTAAGTTAATTTTCATATCATTAGACACAGGTTATTTTAATTTTGTTTTTATATTTATTTATTTCCTTTTTGTTACCCTTGTTGTTTTATTGCTGTAGTTATCATTGTCATTGTTGTTGGATAGGACAGAGAGAAATTGAGAGAGAGGGGAAGACAGAGAGGGGGAGAGAAAGATAGACACCTGCCGAGCTGCTTCACTAACTTCCCTGCAGGTGGGGAGCCGGGGGCTTGAACCGGGATCTTTACGCTGGTCCTTGCACTTTGCATCACAGGTGCTTAACCAGCTGTGCTACCGCCTTACTCCCTCTGGCCTACTTTCTATTCTTGGAACTCAGCCAAACTTTTTTTTTTTTACCACTTTACAGACTTTTCAGTTGTATTCTCTCTATATAAACTGCTTCTCAGGCTATTCCCTGAAACTGAGCTGTCACTTCCGAGAATCTTTCCTGGTTATTACAAACACACCATTCTCTTAACTCCACTAATAAAATGTAGCACAATCTAAAATTATTCTGGTTCATTATTTCTTCCTGCTCTCTCACACCTTTGGGCCCCAAGAATATAAACACCATGAAGAAAGCAGAGACATTTACTTTCTTTTTTTTTTTTTTTAGTCATTCACTGCAATACTTAGAGGTTCTAATCCAAGTAAGACGACTCTTTGCACACATCACAGAGTAAATTAATATTCATTGGAATATGCCTCTTTATTGGAATATATATTTGGCATACAGTAAATTAATTTTTGATATTTCATGAATGGGTGAGTTTGGTTATTCAGCATCTGAGATTTATGCAGAAACCCACTCTTTGAAATAAAAATAAAAGGAGAAATGATTATTTATTTGGACTGGGGTGGGGGTAGGAAATAATGTGTGTTGAATAGGGTAAAAGCACTCAACAGAGGCATCCATTAAAGACATTTCCAGAACTACCTTTATAGACCTTAATAAATCTATCCTACAAGTAGCAGCACTGGGGACAGCATACATTTTCTCCATTTGACAAACAGTTGAAGTGTTTGACCTTCAACTCTCAGACTGATGAAGGATAGTTAGAACTATCTTTTTTTCAATTTGGTCTTCTTTCAATTTAAAGCCTTTTGAGGAGCCTGGACAACTACTTTAACCCATCTGGTCCTGGGGCAACTACCTCTAAAGATAAAATGAAGAAGAGCTTCAACTTGTTTCCCTATCTCCTTTTTGCAGACATTCACAATTCTTCCTTAGAACATAACTCAAGATCTTCCTTCTTGGAGACAAATTCTAAGACATATCCCTCCCCAAAATGATCCATAATTTCTAACCCACAAGATTTTTTTTTGTTGTTGTTGTTGTTCTACTTTTGTTCAAAAGATAGCCGCATAGAGACAATGGATCCATGATAGAGCTCTTCTGTATTCACTTACTGGATTGTTAAAGAAAACACTTGACCTTCTCCAGTGTTGCCCTAATATTTCCCATTAAACAAGGATTCTAATGCCAATTGTATTAACTGAAATCATACATCCATGTATGTGCATGACGTTCGGAAACTCAAATTCATATAAATTCCAGCTGTTATACTTAAAATAAAAATATTCCTGTTTTATTTTTTGAAACCTTTCACAATAATTAAATTGATTTAGATGTTATAATAAATCCTTAAGAACACTGGCTTAACTGAAAGAAAAGAGACTGGTAATACTGAATTTCAGTACTACAGCCTTCTTTATCCTTTTCCCCTCCCTTCCTTCCTTCCTTCCTTCCTTCCTTCCTCCCTCCCTCCCTCCCTCCCTTCCTTCCCAAATTTGATGCTGGGGATCAATTCCAGGGTTTCAGTGATTTAAGGCATGTACTATGTTGCTGATTAACCTTCTTGACCTCTCTTGTTTTATTACTCTATCCCATATTATTGGTGACCTATGTAATGTTCAGCCTGTGATGTCTCCTTGCTGGAAAAGCCATTACTCAACCTGTTGGCTCCCTTATCATCCATGTGACACATAAGCCCCCATACACAAAGATGAGTTCTCTAGGGTAATGACTTCACAATGTATTTCAGTTCCATCCTTTCCACCCCTATTGGTTGGTTTACGCAAGGACATTAATACTTTTCAGCCACCAAGTTGCAGACACTACCATGACACCAACCTGACTTTCTTGGGCAGACGACCTCACCAATGTGTCTTGGAACTCCACCTCCCCAGAGCCCTGCCCCACTAGGGAAAGACAGAAACAGGCTGGGGGGGGAGGGTATGGATCAACATGTCAACACCCATGTCCAGCAGAGAAGAATTTATAGAAGTCAGACCTTCCTTCTGCTCCCCATAAAGATCTTTGGTCCATATTCTCAGAGGGATAAAGAATAGGAAGTTTCCAATAGAGGGGACGGGATATGGAACTCTGGTTGTGGGGATTGTATGGAGTTGTACCCCTCTTAGACCACAATCTTGTCAATCATTATTAAATCACTAATAGAACTTTTTTAAAAAGCTCACTTCAAATAAGTAAGATGTGAGCTTCAAAGAAGTACCAGTTAATAAAACAGAGGACCATTTTTGCTTCTGTACAATACTCTATTATCAATCTGATGTTTGGGACTGACCTAGTTTTCCTGTGACACAAAAGAGTTAGTTTTATAGTTAAACTTACATAATAAACATGATAAAATGATAAGAAGAAAATGTTCCTTAATGATACCATTGAACAAATTACTATGCTGAGTATGGAACAGCCCTCTATGCTTTTAATAAAATGAGATAATTAATAAGAGCAATGATTAATCAAATTGCATCAAAGGTTTCTAATTAGGAAGTCTTGGGTATGGAATTAGAACTACAACTCCCAGTTGAAATTTCTAGGGTTGTCAATTCTAGGATTGTGAGGACTTTTCCATCAAACTACAATGCTGTTTTTACTTGTAATGAGGTCTAAGTTGTTTTTTCCTTAACACCTCAAGTTCCTCTTCAGGGGTTCCTGAGGAAAAATACAGTAGAAAATTTAAAAATAGAGTTGTACTGTAACTCAGCTAAACAGACAGTGTGAATTTATGGGATACAGGGATAAAGTAAAACAGAGAAACATTTTTTTAAACCCTACTTATCTATTTTACTTGCCAGGGCAGAGAGAAACTGAGAGGGAAGGGGGATAGAGAAGGAGAGAGAGACAAGACCCCTGTAGTGAGAAACCTGCAGAGAGACATTGGTGGCATTGCTTTACCATGTGTAAAGCTTACCATTTGCAGATGGGGGCTGGAAGGCTTGAACCTGGCTCCTTGTGTATGGTAAGCACATGCACTTAACCAGATGTGTCACTAGCACTGAGAAAGTAATTTTCTTTTATTAAGCACCCATAGATCAAAATATAAAGCAACTCAAATTTATTTATCACATTATATCTTCATAAACCTATAAAGTATAAAGTACTAGCTGGTATGTTTTTGAAGATAAAGAGAATGAATTATAGAATGTCAATATGGGTTTCAATTTTACCTGGCCCTGGGGTTTGTTTATTTATACTACTCTATTTTTTTATTTATATTTATTTTTCCTTTTGTTGCCTTTGTTGTTTAACATTGTTGTGGTTATTATTGTTGTTACTGATGTTGTTGTTGGATAGGACATAGAGAAATGGAGAGAGGAGGGGAAGACAGAGAGGAGGAGAGAAAGACAGACACCTGCAGACCTTCTTCACCACTTCACAAGCGACTCCCCTGCAGGTGGGGAGCTGGGAGCTGAAACTAGGATCCTCAAGCCGGTCCTTGACCTTTGCGCTACACTGCTCTACTTACAGAACATCCCCCCTGCAAGTTTGGGATACATTTTTCATGATATATATATTTAGGTTCCAGTATCAATAGATACATATGAACATTACATATTCATATCTCTCTCTAGTTAATCTGAATAATTTAACAAGATGAAGATCTTTAAAAATGATATTTTTGACTTCATTTCTGAGAATTCAACCTGAGAAAATAATTAATGAAATATGCAAGGGTTAGTGACTTTAATATTCATTAGCTTTACTTATAACAAAAGTACTAAGAGAAAACAAAGTAGCTAGCAATCAGACAGTTAACTATAAACACACATACATTACAGTACACAAGAACCCAGGTTCAAGACCCTGGTCCCCACCTGCAGGGGTAAAGCTTCATGAGTGGTGAAGTAGGGCTGCAGGTGTCTCTCTGTCTCTTTCCCTCTCTAATAAATTTTTCATATATATATATATATATATATATATATATATATATATATATATTTATCTTACTTCTAGGGACCAGGCAGTGGTACACCCAGTAGAGCTCACATGCTAGTGTATAAGAAGCCACTTCAAGCCCCATGTCCCCACCTGCAGAAGGGATGCCTCATAAGCTCTGAAGCAAGGCTACAGGTGGCCCTTTCTCTCTCTGCTTCTCTGTCTCCCCCTTCTCTCTCAATTTCTGTCTATATCACAATAAATAGATAATACATCTTTAAGAATTAAAATTTATACCTTCCTTCTAAAGAAGCTATAAAGATTACAGAAGCACTTGATACATTTGTAGAGGAAAATACCAAGTAACAATACTTTGTTAATGTTAATTGTTTTAGCTTTGAGGAATAGATCATGTTTTTTTAGGATGTTGACACTGGATGTCGACACAAGCTAGGTAAAGCTGTACAACCCTGGTAACATTTTTGCTTACCTAAGAGTATTAAAGAACAAAGTTTTTCAAGAGTAGGTTACCAAATGTGCATATGAACCTGATTTTGTGCAAGCTGTGCATGTAGATATGCATATCTACGTGGGAAAATGGGTGGAAAATATATATATGATAGCACAGAGGCAATGATTTGAGAAGGACAGTCCATATCCAAATGCAGTCAGCATTTTACAGTGTTATGTGGTATGTGTGTGAATATGTATATTGTTGGACCCACTTGTCCCATTCTGCCATTGCCTATTTCTCATCCTAGGGCAGAGCTGTGCAATGAACAAGTCTGTCTTTGGGCTGAAAATTACAAAGTATAGAGCAGGATGACACAAGAAAAGTATCAGGACGAAGTCTTGAAACCAGGTTTTGTTCAGGGTGACTCAAAGTGAAATTTGCAAGCTGGAGGGGAAAAGATAAATTTTGAGCTGTCTGCCTGCTCACAGTAAAGTGTTCCTGGTTTGTTCCCTTTCTCCTCCTAATGGAAACAGAAAGAAATTGGCTGCACTTTGTAATGAGGGACCAATCACTCGATTTCCCCTTGAGTTGTGCTGTAATAATATTAAATATGATGAACTCTTTCCATATTCAATTCTGCAGAGTGTAAGATGCGATTCCATAGGAAGTATCTTTTAATTTGGCATTAATTAACATCGATTAATGTATGCAACTGCTAGACTTTAGAATTAATTTCATTACTTTCCCCACACAGATGTTTTCCTTGCCATAGGTAATTAGGACACTGTGCTTCTCAAGTATTCTTATTCACTGTAACAGCTGCTGCCTGGAAGAATGCAACCGTCAGCGACTCCCACCCCCACCAACACCTGTACTGTGCTAGAGGAATGCCTGTAAGAGCCTAGACTTTGAGCAAAAGAACAAGGCTTAACTTCAAGCATGAAGAGGTCTACTAGCTGGTAAACGTAAGCCATTGATCTCTATAAACTTTGTAAAATGGGAATAAACAAGACCCCACTTGCTAGTGGGTGTGATGACTAAAGATCTCAGTCATGAAATTTCTTCAGTTGTGAAATTCATTCAGTTACCTGGGTAACAAGTCTAGCAGATGGAGACTTGTCTCAAGTGGCCTCCCCCAGGGCTCTGTTCTGGCTCCTACGCTATTTAATATTTACATCAATGACCTCCCAGAAACTTCTTCAAGGAAGTTCATCTACGCTGATGACATCTGCTGAGCAACTCAGGCATCCAAGTTCGACATCCTCGAGGAAACACTCACGAAAGACATGTCTCTGATATCTGATTACTGTAAAAAATGACGACTAATCCCTAGCACTGCAAAAACAGTATCATCTGTTTTCCATCTACACCATGCCTCGGCCTCGCGTGAGCTTAATGTGCAGCTTGGCGATACGCGAATCCGGCATGAAGCCCAGCCAGTCTATCTTGGCGTTACTCTCAATCGCACTCTGTCATTTCACGAACATCTCATAAAAACTGCAGCAAAGGTGGGCGCGAGGAATCACATCATTGCAAGACTGGCCAGCTCCTCATGGGGCACGAGCGCTTCCACACTACGATCATCATCTCTGGCATTATGCTATTCCACTGCAGAATACTGTGCCCCAGGATGGTTCCGTAGCCCCCATGTCCACTTGGTCGATTCCAAATTATATTCCTCCATGAGGATAATTTCTGGAACCATCCGTTCCACCCTGGTTTCATGGCTGCCAGTTCTTAGCAACATCGCCCCGCCAGATATTCGTCGGGATGCAGCATCATCTAAGTTCATTTCCCACGTCTACGCTCGCCCGGATCTGCCAATATACGCGGATATCTTCGCCCACCCTGTCCAACGCTTGACGTCTCTTCACCCAATCTGGTCCCCTACGCCTACACTGAACTTCTCTGTTTCTAACTCTGTTAGAAACAGAGTTAGCAGTCAACTGAGGTAAAGAACAAACACCTCATCACAGACCCCTGCAAGCGTCAACCCGGCTTTGACCTAGCACGTTATGATTGGGCCCTCCTCAATCACTATCGAACAGGCCATGGCCAGTGCGCCGCTATGTTCCATCGCTGGGGAGCCAGAGATGCCCCAAACTGCCCCTGAGGCTACAGACAGACTATGTCCCACATAGTCAACGACTGCCACCTCTCCGGATTCAAAGGAGGTCTCGAAACTTTACATCAGGCTCAACCTGACGCTGTTGACTGGCTACGGAAGAGGGCAAACGCTAGAAGAAGAAGAAGTTATAATGCCCAGATGGACTATGTTCAGTTAATTCAAGCTGCTATTTAAACTCTCCAATAATACTCTTGTGCTTCAAGGGAACTTAGTATATAACAATACAGATATATCTTACGGATATAATACCAATCATTATATTCAACATTTGAGTTGGGATAAAGGGGTTTTTAAAATGTAACTTGAAAATAAGACACTACATACATGCTCTGTTTTTTTAAAAAATGTCTTTACTGAGGAATTAATGTTTTACATTAGAGAGTAAATACAATAGTTTGTACATACATAACATTTCCCAGTTTTCCATATAACAATACAACCCCCACTAGGTCCTCTGTCATCCTTTTTGGACCTCTATTCCACCCCACCCCCACCCCACCCCAGAGTTTTTTACTTTGGTGCAATGTGAAAATTCCATTTCAGGTTCTACTTGTGTTTTCTCTTCTTGTTTTACAACTTCTGCCTGAGAGTTAGATCATCCCATATTCATCCTTCTGTTTCTGACTTAATTCACTTAACATGAATTTTTCAAGGTCCATCCAAGATAAATTGAAAATGGTAAGGTCACCATTTTTTTTTACAGCTGAGTAGTATTCCATTGTGTATATATACCAAAACTTGCTCAGCCACTCATCTGTCGTTGGACACCTGGGTTGCTTCCAGGTTTTGGCTATTAAAAATTGTGCTGCTAAGACCATACCTGTACACAGATCTTTTTGGATGATGTGTTCCTTAGGATATATCCCCAGGAGAGGAATTACAGGATCATAGAGTAAGGTCCATTTCTAGCCTTCTCAGAATTCTCCAGACTGTTCTCCACAGAGGTTGGACCAACTGACATTCCCACCAGCAGTGCAGGAGGTTTCCTTTGACCCCACAACCTCTCCAGCATTTGCTGCTGTTATCTTTTCAGATGTGTGACATTCTCACAGGAGTGAAGTGGTATCTCATTGTTATCATTATTTGCATTTTTCTGACAATCAAAGACTTAGAGCATTTTTTCATGTGTTTCTTGGCCTTTTGGATCTCTTCTGTGGTGAGTATTCTGTCCATGCCCTCCCCCCATTTTTGGATGTGTTTATTTGTTTTCTTGTCATTGAGTTTGGCATGCTCTTTATATATTTTGGTTATTAGACTCTAGTCTGATGTATGGCATGTAAAGATCTTCTCCCATTCTGTGAGGGGTCTCTTGGTTTGGGTAATGGTTTCTTTTGCTGTGAAGAAGCTTTTTAATTTGATGTAGTCCCATAGGTTTATACTTGCCTTAGTCTTCTTTGTAATTGGATTTGTTTCATTGAAGATGTCTTTAAAATTTATGTGGAAAAGAGTTCTGCCAATATTTTCCTCTAAGTATCTGATACTTTCTGGTCTAACATCCAAGTCCTTGGTCCACTTGGAATTTACTTTTGTATTTGGTGAAATATAGTGGTTCAGTTTCATGCTTATGCATGTTTCAACCAAGTTTTCTAACACCACTTGTTGAAGAGAATCTGCTTTCTCCATTTAATATTCTGGGCACTTCCGTCAAATATTAGATGTCCATAGATGTGGGGGCTTACTTCGGGGCTCTCATTCTATTCCACTGCTCAGTGTGTCTATTCATGTTCCAGTACCAAGTAGTTTTGATGACAATGGCCCTATAATACAATTTGAGATCTGGGAGTGTGATGCCTCCAGTTCTGTTCTTTCTTCTCAAGGTGGTTTTGGCAATTCTAGGTCTTTTCTGGTTCCAGATAAACATTTGAAGCATTGTTTCTACTCTCCTAAAAAATGTGGTTGGGATCTTGATGGGGATAGCATTAAATTTGTATATGGCTCTGTTAGTATATTCAATTATGATGTTAATCCTTCCAACCCATGAACATGGACTATATTTCCACTTCTTTGTGTCCATTTTCTATTTCCTTGAGGAGTGACTCATAATTTTCAGTATACAAGTCTTTCACTTCTTTAGTTAGGTTTATTCCTAGATATTTTATTGTTTTGCTGGTATAGTACAAGGAATTGATTTCAACTTCTTCTAACTTAGTGTTTGCATAGAGGAATGCCACTGCGTTTTGAATGTTAATTTTGGAGCTTGACACCTTACTTACTGTATTGCCTGATAATTTCCAAAAGTTTCTTGCTGAATTCCTTAGGTTTTTCTATGTATACTATCATGCCATCTGCAAATAGGGAGATTTTGACTTCTTCTCTTCCAATCTGTATCCCTATGATTCCTTGCTCCTGCCTGACTGCTATAGCAAGAACTTCCAACACTATGCTGAATAATAGTGGTGATAGTGGGCAGCCCTGTCTAGTACCAGATCTGAGTGGAAATGCTTCCAGTTTTTCACCATTGAGTATGATGTTGGCTGTAGGTTTGGTATATATAGACTCCACTATCTTTAGGAACTTTCCATCTATTCCCGTATTTTGTAGTGTTTTGATCATAAAGAGATTTTGTATTTTGTCAAAATATAACTCTGCATCTACTGATATGACCATGTGATTTTTGGTCTTGCTTTTCTTGATGTGGTGGGTCATGTTGATTGATTTACATATATTAAACCAAACTTGGGTTCCTGAGATAAACCCCACTTGGTCATGATGAACAATATTTTTAATATACAGCTGTATCCAGTTGGCTAGAATTGTGTTCAATATTTTAGCATCTATGTTCATCAGAGATATTGGTCTGTAGTTTTCTTTTTTGGTTGTGTCCCTGTATGCTTTTGGAATCAGAGTGATGTTTGCTTCATAGAGGCTAGAAGGGAGTATTCCAGTGTCTTCAATCTTCTGGAAGACTTTTAAAAGTAGAGGTATCAGTTCTTCTTTGAAGGTTTTGTAGAATTCATTTGTAAAAGTTCTGGTCCAGGACGTTCATTCTTAAGAAGGGTTTGATAATTGTTTCAATTTCACTGGCTGTGTGATGGGCCTCTTCATATTATCTAGTGCTTCATTATTTAATTTTGGAAGTTTGTAGGTATCTAGGAAATCATCCAATTCTTTCAGGGTCTCTAGCTTGGTGGCATATAGTTATTCATAGAAGTCTTGCATGGGGGGTTCCCGGAAGATGGCGGACTGAGAAGCTGCTAGTGGCTTGAGCTCTGACCACATCTTCTGGAAACAGTAGGATTTTCTGACTTTAGTAGGCCAGTCAATAAGGGGTCCGAGCGGTCACACCAAGGAGGTGACTATAACTTAATTTGGGTTAAAAATTAAGAGTAGAAAAAAAGGGGGGAAATTTTTTTTCCATTTAATTATAAAGCACACCTCCTCCCCTTCCGCCCCCCCCCCCCATAACCAGTCCCTGAGGAGCAGCTCCTAGCAGGCTACCCTGCTGAGCTTCTGTCTTTACAAAATTCCTGTGCCACCAGGGAGTATCATTCATTCTAAGTCTATACCCTTCTGAAACCTCTGGCCTTTTTTCTTTCTAAATAGCCAACCCCCCCACCTCACCATGCATAGCTAATTAAATAATTAAAAATAAATAAAGATACCACCTCACTCCTGTAAGAATGGCATACATCAAAAGGACAGAAGCAACAAATGCTGGAGAGGTTGTGGGGACAGAGGAACCCTTTTACATTGCTGGTGGTAATGTAAATTGGTACAGCCTCTGTGGAGAGCAGTCTGGAAAACTCTCAGAAGGCTAGACATGGACCTTCCATATGATCCAGGAATTCCTCTCCTGGGCTTATACCCCAAGGACTCCATAACACCCAGTCAAAAAGAGGTGTGTACTCCTATGTTCATAGCAGCACAATTCATAATAGCTAAAACCTGGAAACAACCCAGGTGCCCAACAACAGATGAGTGGCTGAGAAAGCTGTGGTATATATACACTATGGAATACTATGCAGGTATCAAGAGCAATGAACCCACCTTCTGTGACCCATCTTGGACAGAGCTAGAAGGAATTATGTTAAGTGAGCTAAGTCAGAAAGATAAAGATGAGTATGGGATGATCCCACTCATCAACAGAAGTTGAGTAAGAAGATCTGAAAGGGAAACTAAAAGCAGTACCTGACCAAATTGAAAGTAGGGCACCAAAGTAAAAACCCTATGGTGAGGGGTAGACATGCAGCTTCCTGGGCCAGTGGGGGGTGGGAGTGGGTGGTAGGGATGGGTCATAGTCTTGTGGTGGTGGGAATGGTGTTTATGTACACTCCTTGTAAAATGTAGTCATATAAATCACTAGTTAATTAATACGAGAGGGGGAAAATTAATTGTATGTCTCGAAGTTTTTCAAAACACAAACTGAATCTTTTCATTATATAGGCTGTGTAATTGATATGCAGACTCTCTCAAAAGCCTAGATAAAGTAGATGAGAAGCAACCAATAGCACAGCTATATACAAGATACTGGGTACTGTATAGCAAACCCTAACAAAAGGACTTTTCAAAGTTAACCCAATTAACAAATAATGTGATGATAACATTAACTATCGATTGTCTTTTTGAACCCTAAGACAGCAGGAACCTCACATCTCCACTATAGAGCCTCTACTTCCCCCAGTCCTGGAACCCTTGGATAGGGCCCACTTTCCCGTATGCCTCTCTCAATCCATATCAAATAATATTGCATTTGCCAATCACAACCTAACCAGCATGATGGCCACCTCAACATGCTTCACTTCAGACTGTGTCCAGAGACTTCATGTGTGGAATGACAACCCTTCAGCTTCATTACTCGGGTAAGACCTTTCCTTTCATAGTATACTCTAATTCCATCTCAGGTGGTTCACTTTCTAACAAAGTCCCAAAACCTAGATATACACCAGTTTCTGTGAGAGAGAGCATATGTTCACACATATCTGTAAACTACTGCAAAATATATACCTGAAAGCAGAAATATACTAGAGTTTGCAGTGAGTACCCCCCTAACACTTCCTCTCCACTATTCCAAGCTTTGGGTCCATGATTGCTCAACAATTTGTTTGGCTTTGTATGTTAACTCTCTTTTCAGTCACCAGGTTCCAGATGTCATCAGGATGCCGGCCAGGCTTCCCTGGACTGAAGACCCCAGCAACATGTCCTGGAGCTCCGCTTCCCCAGAGACCCATCCTACTAGGGAAAGAGAGAGGCAGACTGCGAGTATGGACCGACCAGTCAACGCCCATGTTCAGCGGGGAAGCAATTACAGAAGCCAGACGTTCTACTTTCTGCAACCCACAATGACCCTGGGTCCATGCTCCCAGAGGGATAGAGAATGGGAAAGCTATCAGGGGAGGGGGTGGTATATGGAGATTGGGTGGTGGGAATTGTGTGGAATTGTACCCCTCCTACCCTATGGTTTTGTTAATTAATCCTTTCTTAAATAAAAAAAAAGAAAAAAAAGAAGTCTTGCATGATATGCTGAATTTCTGCAGTGTCTGTTGTGATATCTCCTCTTTCATTTTTGATCTGAATTATTTGAGTGTTCTCCCTTTTTTGTTTTGTGAGTCTGGCTAAAGGTTTGTCCATTTTGTTTACTCTTTTGAAGTACCAACATTTACTTTCATTGATCTTTTGTATGGTTTTCTTATGTTCAATGTGATTGATTTCTGCATTAACTTCAGTGATTTGGTTTGCTTTAGGGTTCCTTTCTTCTTCTTCTTCTTCTTCTTCTTCTTCTTCTTCTTCTTCTTCTTCTTCTTCTTCTCCTTCTCCTTCTCCTTCTCCTTCTCCTTCTCCTTCTTCTCCTTCTTCTCCTTCTTCTCCTTCTTCTCCTTCTTCTCCTTCTTCTCCTTCTTTTCCTTCTCCTCCTCCTCCTCCTCCTCCACATGCAGGATGGTCACTTCACAAGCAATGAAGCAGGTCTGCAGGTGTCTATCTTTATCCACCCCCCATATTCTCAAGGATAGACCATATGTTAGTCCACAAAGACAGCATCAGCAAATTTAAGACAATTGAAATCCTCCTAAGCATCTTCTCAGACCACAGTGGAATTAAACTAGCACTTAAGAGTTCAACAAAAGATTAGTAATAGTCCCAAAATGTGGACGCTCCACAGAACACTACTTAACAAATACTGGGTCAAAGAGGAAATAAAGGAAGAAATCAAAATGTTTTGAGAGTTCAATGAACATGAAGACACAAGCTATCAAAATATTTGGGACACAGCTAAGGCAGTACTGAGAGGGAAGTTCATAGCCATACAAGCACACATTAGGAAACAAGAAAAAGCACCAATAAATAGCCTGATCGCACATCTTAGAGGAGAAGGAGGAGGAGGAGGAGGAGGAGGAGGAGGAGGAGGAGGAAAAGGAGAAGAAAGAGAAGAAGGATTTCTGTCCTTCTGGTTAGCAAAATAAATGCATAAACAGAAATACTGCAGAAACAAACATTCCAAATCATTCAGATAGAAATGAAACAAGAGGACTCCAAGAAAATATAGACATAGAGGAACTTTCAGAGAATGACTACAGAAAGCTCATTATGAGGATTCTCTAAAAATCTAATGGATGCAGCCTAGAATGTTCTCAGCTAGCAACCAGAAGGACAGAAATCACTAAAGTTTGAGCAGAAATAAACAGCATCGAAAATAAAAGAACCATACAAAATATCAATGAAGCCAAATGATGGTTCTTTGAAAGAGTAAACAAAATTGACAAACCCCTAGCCAGACTCACCAAACAAAAAAGAGAGAAGACTCAAATTAATAGAATTGTAAACGATGCAGGAGATATCACAACTGACACAACAGAAATCCAGAGAATCCTGCGAAACTTCTATAAAGAACTATATGCCACCAAACTAGAGAATCTGGAAGAAATGGAACAATTCCTAGAAACCTATGCACTTCCAAAACTGAACCAAGAAGAACTACAAAATCTAAATGCACCAATCACAGACAAAGAAATTGAAACTGTTATTAAGAATCTCCCCAACAACAAAAGTCCAGGACCAGACGGCTTCACAAACGAATTCTACAAATCTTTCAGGAAACAGTTAATACCCATACTTCTGAAGTTATTTCATAAGATTGAAGAAACAGGAATACTCCCTTCCACCTTTTATGAAGCCAACATCACTCTGATACCAAAAGCTGATAGGGACAGAACAAAGAAGGAAAACTACAGACCAATATCTCTGATGAACATAGATGCCAAAATATTAAACAAGATCTTGGCCAACCAGATACAGCAACACATCAAAAAGATTGTTCATCATGACCAAGTGGGATTCATCCCAGGAATGCAAGGCTGGTTCAACATCCGTAAGTCAATCAATGTCATTCACCACATCAATAAAAGCAAAGCCAAAAACCACATGATTATCTCAATAGATGCAGAGAAAGCCTTTGACAAAATCCAACACCCATTCATGCTCAAAACTCTACAAAAAATGGGAATAGATGGGAAATTCCTCAAGATAGTGGAGTCTATATATAGCAAACCTACAGCCAACATCATACTCAATGGACAGAAGCTGAAAGCATTCCCCCTCAGATCGGGGATTAGACAGGGCTGTCCACTGTCACCGTTACTCTTCACCATAGTATTGGAAGTTCTTGCCATAGCAATCAGGCAAGAGGAAGAAATCAAAGGGATACAGATTGGAAGGGAAGAAGTCAAGCTCTCACTATTTGCAGATGATATGATAGTATACATAGAAAAACCTAAAGAATCCAGCAGAAAACTTCTGGAAGTTATTAGGCAATATAGCAAGGTATCAGGCTACAAAATCAATGTACAAAAATCAGTGGCATTTCTTTATGCAAACACTAAATCTGAAGAAGAAGATATCCAGAAATCACTCCCATTTACTGTTTCAGCAAAATCAATCAAATACCTAGGAATAAAGTTGACCAAAGAAGTGAAAGACTTGTATGCTGAAAACTATCAGTCGCTACTCAAGTAAATAGAAACTGATACCAAGAAATGGAAAGATATCCCATGCTCATGGATTGGAAGAATAAATATCATCAAAATGAATATTCTCCCCAGAGCCATATACAAATTCAATGCAATACCCATCAAAGTTCCACCAAGCTTCTTTAAGAGAATAGAACAAACACTACAATCATTTATCTGGAACCTGAAAACACCTAGAATTGGCAAAACCATCTTAAGGAAAAGAAACAGAAATGGAGGCATCACACTCCCAGACCTTAAACTATATTATAAAGTCATCATCATCAAAACAGCATGGTACTGGAACAAAAATAGGCACACAGACCAGTGGAACAGAACTGAAAGCCCAGAAATAAATCCCAACACCTATGGGCATCTAATCTTTGATAAGGGGGCCCAAAGGATTAAATGGAAAAAGGAGGCTCTCTTCAATAAATGGTGCTGGGAAAACTGGGTTGAAACATGCAGAAGAATGAAATTGAAACACTTTATCTCACCAGAAACAAAAATCAACTCCAAATGGATCAAAGACCTAGATGTCAGACCAGAAACAATCAAATACTTCGAGGAAAACATTGGTTAAACACTTTCCCACCTACACCTCAAGGACATCTTTGATGAATCAAACCCAATTGCAAGGAAGACTAAAGCAGAAACAAACCAATGGAACTACATCAAATTGAAAAACTTCTGCACATCCAAAGAAACTATTAAACAAACAAAGAGGCCCCTCACAGAATGGGAGAAGATCTTCACATGCCAGACATCAGACAAGAAACTAATCACCAAAATATATAAAGAGCTCAGCAAACTTAGCACCAAAAAAGCAAATGACCCCATCCAAAAATGGGCAGAGGATATGAACAAAACATTCACCTCAGAGGAGATCCAAAAGGCTAACAAACATATGAAAAACTGCTCTAGGTCACTGATCATCAGAGAAATGCAAATTAAGACAACACTAAGATACCACCTCACTCCTGTAAGAATGGCATACATCAAAAAGGACAGCAGCAACAAATGTTGGAGAGGATGTGGGGACAGAGGAACCCTTTTACATTGCTGGTGGGAATGTAAATTGGTACAGCCTCTGTGGAGAGCAGTCTGGAAAACTCTCAGAAGGCTAGACATGGACCTTCCATATGATCCAGTAATTCCTCTCCTGGGGTTATACCCCAAGGACTCCATAACACCCAACCAAAAAGAGGTGTGTACTCCTATGTTCATAGCAGCACAATTCATAATAGCTAAAACCTGGAAGCAACCCAGGTGCCCAACAACAGATGAGTGGCTGAGAAAGCTGTGGTATATATACACAATGGAATACTATGCAGCTATCAAGAACAATGAACCCACTTTCTCTGACACATCTTGGACAGAGCTAGAAGGAGTTATGTTAAGTGAGCTAAGTTAGAAAGATAAAGATGAGTATGGGATGATCCCACTCATCAACAGAAGTTGGTTAAGAAGATCTGAAAGGGAAACTAAAAGCAGGACCTGATCAAATTGTAAGTAGGGCACCAAAGTAAAAACCCAGTGGTGAGGGGTAGACATGCAGCTTCCTGGGCCAGTGGGTTGTGGGAGTGGGCGGGAGGGATGGGTCACAGTCATTTGGTGGTGCGAATGGTGTTTATGTACACTCCTAGCAAAATGTAGACATATAAATCAGTAGTTAATTAATATGAGAGGGGGAAAATCAATTGTATGTCTCAAAGTTCCTCAAAACACAAACTGAATCCTTTTAATATATAGGCTGTGTATTTGATATGCGGACTCTCTCAAAAGCTTAGACTAAGTAGATGAGAAGCAACCAATAGCACAGCTATATACAAGATACTGGATACTCTACAGCAAACCATAACAAAAGGACTTTTCAAAGTTAACCCAATTAACAAATAATGTGATGATAACATTAACTATCGATTGTCTTTTGGAACCCTAAGACAGCAGGAACTTCACATCTCCACTATAGAGCCTCTAATTCCCCCAGTCCTGGAACCCTTGGATAGGGCCCACTTTCCCGTACGCATCTCCCAATCCAAACCAAATAGTATTGCATCCGCCGATCACAACCTAACCAATGCAACGATTGCCACCTCAACATGCTTCACCTGAGACTGTGTCCAGAGACTTCCCTTGTGGAATGACAACCCTTCAGCTTCATTACTCGGGTGAGACCTTTCCTTTTATAGTACACTCTAATTTCATCTCAGGTAGTTCACTTTCTAACAAAGTCCCATAACCTAGATATACACCAGTTTCTGTGAGAGAGAGCTTATGTGCACACGTACCCATAAACTACTGCAAAATATATACCTGAAAGCAGTAGTACACTAGAGTTTGCAGTGAGTACCTCTCTAACACTTCCTCTCCACTATTCCAAGCTTGGGATCCATGACTGCTCAACAAATTGTTTGGCTTCATATGTTAACTCTCTTTTCAATCACCAGGTTCCAGATGCCACCAGGATGCTGGCCAGGCTTCCCTGGATTGAAGACCCCACCAATGTGTCCTGGAGCTCAGCTTCCCCAGAGACACACCTTACTAGGGAAAGAGAGAGGCAGACTGGGAGTATGGACCGACCAGTCAACGCCCATGTTCAGCGGGGAAGCAATTACAGAAGCCAGACCTTCTACCTTCTGCAACCCTCAACGACCCTGGGTCCATGCTCCCAGAGGGCTAGAGAATGGGAAAGCTATCATGGGAGGGGGTGGGTTATGGAGATTGTGTAGTGGGAATTGTGTGGAGTTGTACCCCTCCTACCTTATGGTTTTGTTCATTAATCCTTTCTTAAATAAAAAATTAAAAAAAAAATGTTCTCAGCTGTGACCATGAACTGTGAGCTCAAACTGACAGGGACTTAGAGGTTACACAGACTCTTGTGTTAAATATAAATATTCATGGGCTCTGGGTCAGACTGTAGAGGTAAACAGTCACTTTTATTCATAGATTTTCTTCAAGTTTGGGATCTACTCTTTGCCCTAGTCCAATTGTCTAGCCATATTCTCAACTCTTGACACCTTCTTCCTAGATAATATTTTTGTCCACCTCATGTTAATTATCAAACTCAAGCAAAAACTATGAAAGTTATGGGCACTTAAGAGCATACTTAAAATAGACTTCCTTGCTTCTTTCCACCCTAAGATCCCTATTCTCATTTACTCTATTCCTATTTTTTGGTTCCTATTCCTTGACCATTTTTGTCCTATTCTTATGTCTTACTGTCTTTCAGCCAGCAAGTTGCAGATGTTATCATGATTACATCCTGACTTCCCTGGGTAGATGATCTCACCAAGGTGTCTCAGAACCTTACTTCTCCAGAGCCCTACCCCACCAGGAAAGAACAGAAACTAGCTGGGGATATAGATCAATATGCCAACCAGCAATTAAAGAAGCTTCCACTTAAAGACCTTACACTTTTTGCACACCACACAGAATTTTGGTCCATACTCCCAGTGGGGGAGAAGTGATGGGGGAAGATGACCAATGGTTTTGAACTTCAACTCCATCAGGACCCAAAAGAGAGAGAGAGAGAGACAGACAGAGAGAGAGAGAGCGCACAGGTGCTGGAAAAGGATGACAGAGGACTTCATGGGAGTTGTACTGTTATGTGGAAAACTGAGAAATGTTATGCATGTAAAAACTATTATATTTATAGTCAATTGAAAAATATTAATCTCCCCAATAAAGAAATAAAAAAATAAAGAAAAGAGGAGAAAGAACATTTGGAAGTAGCAAAAGGTGGAAGTGTGACTTTGAACAGAAGAGAAGACATGAACCATAGTAAAAAAGACATGGACCATGATATATAAAATCAACCCATATTCGTAACCTTGGGAAAATAACTGTAGCTTTCAATGGAGGGAACGGGAATACAGAACTCTGGTGGTGAGAATGGCACAGAATTACACACCTGTTATCTCACAATTTTGTAAATCAATATTAAGCAACTTATAAAATTTTTTAAAATGTCATGGAGGAACTGAAGATGGAGGAGAAGATTACTTGGACCAGTGACATGGATGAGTCATGATTCTAGACATAAAGAACACTGTGTAAGAGGTGGATGGTAAGATTCATTTGGAAATTCAGCTGTCTATCTTAAGAGAGTCACTTCAGAAGTCTAGTTTAATTTGGTAAAAGACACAAAGTTATGATTAAGGCACTAGCTACTCTACTTTGTCTTGTTTTTTAGAACTTACCATAGCTACTGTTATCCATTCCTTTATACATAATCTTCCTTAGCTGGAAGGTAACTTCTATGGGAGCATAACTTCAGCAATTGTTTTTAGTATTCATCATGCATGCCTTGAAAAACATGTGGTGTAGCATACATGCCCAACAATTCTTGCTGAATGAAAATAGGCCTAGAGTGAACCAGACCTGTCTTTAAATTCAAGCTTTCAGGCAAAGGTAAAAAACATTTGATCATTGTAAACCTAGTTTACCTGGTAGTTAAAATGATTTAAAAAAAATGTAGTATTTTAAGCCAATACTACCTCTGTGAAAAAAATTAGGAAAATTGGGGCCGGGTGGTGGCACACCTGGTTGAGCACACACTTTGCAATGTGCAAGGACCCAGGTTCGAGCCCCTGGTTCCCACCTGCAGGGGGAAAGCTTTGCAAGTGGTAAAGCAGGGTTTTAGGTGTCTTTCTGTCTCTTTCCCTCTCTATCTCTCCCTTCTCCTCGATTTCTAGTCAGAAATCTCTATCCAATAAATAAATAAAGATAATAAAAAAATAAAAAAGAAGGAAAATGAGGAAAATTACAACACTAATTATATAGCTAGGGGTGGGGGAGAGCTCAGCTGGTAGAATATGTGGCCTGTACTAATGAGGCCTTCGGTATAGTATTATCACCACATGGGAGTATCATGGGCAGGGGGAACTTCATGGATGGTGAAGCAAATGTTGTCTCCTCTCTCTTCCTGCATCTCCTCTCTCAAACAGGAATTTAAAAAGCTGGCCCAGAGACTGATTAGTCTGCAGAGATCTTAAGCTCATTTTCTGGTGATATATGAAAAAAAATCCAGGTCTCAAGATCACTTACTAGGATAGTACACATGATTTGTCATACATATATCCCAGGCTCAAGCCTAGTTCCGACTGCACTGGAAAAAGCTTTAGTGCCACTGTCTGTTTATCTATCTGTCTGTCTAACTATCTATCATCTATTTTTCTGTGTGTGTGTCTCTATCTATAAAATTCAGCCTGAAGTGACAAAGTCCCAGAGACAATAACAACAATCTAAATACAATTAAAATTAAAGTATCAATAAAAGTATCAGTGCAGCCTTACTAGAGAAATGATATATCTAAATAGATGATACTGCATTACCATTACTGAAGAAAATACACCTCAAATACAGAAGACAGACAAGTGTGAAGATCATTTTGTTTCTACCTTTTTTTTAAAAAAAATATTATATTTTTAAATAGGAGTCATAAGCCTAGGAATGCTTCAAACCCTTAGAGGCCCACGAGGTGGTACAATGGCTAGAATTCAGGGCTTAGCATAGATAAATATGGACTCCTCGGGCAGGTGGTGGCACACCTGGTTGAGTGCACATGTTACAATGTGCAAGGACCTGGTGGAAAAGCCCCCAATGCCCAGCTGCACGGGGAAGGCTTTGCGAGTGATGAAGCACTGCTCCAAGTGTCTCTTTCTCTCTCTCTCTCTATCTCCTCCTCCCCTTTCAATTTCTGGCTGTCTTTATTCAATAAATAAGGAGAGTAAAAAACTAAAAAAACAAATAAATAAACAAACTCCTAAGTTAAATTCCCTGTATTACACATGCCAGAGTGCTGCTCGGATCAGTCCTCTTCCCTCTGTTTCTCTTGTTAATAAGTAAATAAATAAATTGCTTAAAGAAAACCCCCAGAGGGTAGAGAGCATAATGGTTATGCAAAGAGACTCTGAAGCCCTAGGCTCCAAAGTCCCAGGTTCAGTCCCTTGAACCAGGATAAACCAGAGCTGAGCAGTGCTCTGGTAAGAAAGAAAGAAAGAAAGAAAGAAAGAAAGAAAGAAAGAAAGAAAGAAAGAAAGAAAGAGAAAGAAGATCCTCTGAAGATATAAAATATGAACTGTTTCCTGAGGTCCTATGTATCCAAAAATCAAACACACAAAACAAAAACCTTTTTCAGAGTTAAGACCTAGGAATTAGAAACTTCTCCGAGTTCCTCTGGTCTCTCATCCTTTGGATAGGTGAGGGCACAGACCTCTTCATAGAAGGGTGGGAACACAGGGTACAGAGGAAGTGGTTCACAATAGGTACAAAGAACACAATCTGAAAGCTGTCCAGCTGAGCCTGCTATGACACTGTTGCTGGGAGACCTGTTTTATCTGATTTCATGCTTTTTTCTCACAGGGCTTTCAGGTCTGTCATTAGGCTATTAAATCAGAGGGGCTCAGTGAAATCTCTAGTAGCTGCAAATGAGACTTTTTTTTTAGCCTAGAGAGAGAGAGGCAGACCAGCGAAGAGTGGAAGAGACCAAATTACTAAAGTTTTCTTCAGTGTAATGGACACCAGACTTGAACCTGGACTGCACTCATGACAAAGCGGTGTAATGTATAAGTGAGCTATTTCAATGGCTCTCAAGAGAATTTTACAATATGCTAAACGGGGTCAGAAAGAGGATACTACGATCCAGGGGCAGGCAGTGGCACACCAGGTTGAGAGTGCACATCACCACATGTAAGGACCAAAGTTCAGGTCCCCACTCCCCACTTGCAGGGGTAGGGCTTCATAGTGAAGCAGGCCTGCAGGTGTCACTCTTTCTCTGTTCTTCTCTATTTCCCCTTCTCAATTTCAACCTGCCTGTCCTATCTAAGGGGGGGGGGGGAAGGGAGGGGGAGACAGAGATAGAAAGGAAAAGAAAAGGAAGGAAGGAGGAAAATGGCCACTGGAAGCGATAGATTATTAGTATAGTCCATTGGTGCGGCAGGTTTGAAAACAGTACCTATCATGGGGCAATAAGAAATTGTCCCCATGTGTTAGTAACAGGACTTCTTCTCCAAAACACAAGTTTCCGGGTACATCTGGGTGACAAGTCTAGCAGATGGAGAATTGTCTCAAGTGGCCTCCCCCAGGGCTCTGTTCTGGCTCCTACGCTATTTAATATTTACATCAATGACCTCCCAGAAACTTCTTCAAGGAAGTTCATCTACGCCGATGACATCTGCTGTGCAACTCAGGCATCAAAGTTCGACATCCTTGAGGAAACACTCATGAAAGACATGTCTCTGATATCTGATTACTGTAAAAAATGGCGACTAATCCCTAGCACTGCAAAAACGGTGTCATCTGTTTTCCATCTACACCATGCCTCGGCCTCGCGTGAGCTTAATGTGCAGCTTGGCGATACGAGAATCCGACATGAAGCCCAGCCAGTCTATCTTGGCGTTACTCTTGATCGCACTCTGTCATTTCACGAACATCTCATAAAAACTGCAGCAAAGGTGGGCGCGAGGAATCACATCATTGCAAGACTGGCCAGCTCCTCATGGGGCGCGAGCGCTTCCACACTAAGATCATCCTCTCTGGCATTATGCTATTCCACTGCAGAATACTGTGCCCCAGTATGGTTCCGTAGCCCCCATGTCCACTTGGTCGATTCCAAATTATATTCCTCCATGAGGATCATTTCTGGAACCATCCGTTCCACCCCGGTTCCATGGCTGCCAGTTCTTAGCAACATCGCCCCGCCAGGTATTCGTCGGGATGCGGCATCATCTAAGTTCATTTCCCATGTATACGCTCGACCGGACCTGCCAATATACGCGGATATCTTCGCCCACCCTGTTCAACACTTGACGTCTTGTCACCCAATCTGGTCCCCTATGCCTACACTGAACTTCTCTGTTCCAGTCTCTTGGAAACAGAGCTGGCAGTCAGCTGAGGTAAAGAACAAACACCTCATCACAGACCCCTGCAAGCGTCAACCCGGCTTTGACCTAGCACGTTATGATTGGGCCCTCCTCCATCGCTATCGAACAGGCCATGGCCGGTGCACTGCTATGTTCCATCGCTGGGGAGCCAGAGACGCCCCGAACTGCCCCTGCGGCTACAGACAGACTATGACCCACATAGTCAACGACTGCCACCTCTCCAGATTCAAAGGAGGTCTCGAAACTTTACATCAGGCTCAACCTGATGCTGTTGACTGGCTATGGAAGAAGGGCAAACTCTAGAAGAAGAAGTAACAGGACTACAAATCAGTAACCCCTAAATACAATGATTTAAAAGTTAGGAACTCTTGGAAATGGGAATGAAGGTCTGAAAACAGACTTTACTTTTTACTTGATACATCGAAGTACTGCTGACACATTTTTATTGTCAGAATTGCTCCCTTTGTCGGAATATGAACAATCCATACAGTAACTATATATCAGAGACAATGAAAATCTAGTTTTCTTTTCATGCTCTCACATTGTTTCAGCTCTAGCCTTATTTTAGTATTGACATGTATGTTAGTCAATATGGAAATAGAGTGGAGATTCAAATAACAAAAATAAATTATAGTGTCTAATTCTTACTTAAGACTGCCAATTGATAAGGTGGTAATTTCATAAACTTGTGAACTTCCTTTGATTTAATTTCCCTTGCAAAACTCTAGTATGAGGTTCATTTCAGGAACAGTCTTTGGGCATTCATTTTCACAGTTGGATAAAGGGATAGGCTTGGTTTTCCCCAGCGAAAGATTAGTCCTAGGGCAAATTGTTACAAGGATACTTAATCATGCAAATAGACACTGAGACCAGTAATTGTCCCCTAGCATGTTTCTCTCTAGCATGGATCAACACCAGTACAGAAAAACTCAGTTCATTGGCTAAATGTTTCATTTCAGAAGTAAAAGGGAGAAGGAATGATGTTCAAAATAGGTTCTATAAGTTTAGTTACAAAGTAATGTTTCTGTAGAGCATATAGAACAAATACATTTATGTTCAATTGGTATGTGAACAGTTTTGATAAAAGTTATATTCCTTTTCATTTATTTATTTATTCCTTTATTGGGGGATTAATAATTTACATTCAACAGTAAATACAATAGTGTGTACATGCATAACATTTCTCAGTTTTCCACATAACAATACAACCCCCACTAGATCCTCTGTCATCCTTTTCCAGGACCTGTCTGTACTCTCCTCCCACCCACCCCAGAGTCTTTTTCTTTGGTGCAATGCACCAATCCTTTTCTTGATAAAAGTAAATATACTCTGTGGCACACAATTTCAGAGAGAGTTTGTCTTGCAATCCTACGTTGTCCTACAGATTCTTGGAAGTAATAGGTGTAGGTGTGACTTAGAAATGAAGTAAAGGCAGGACCTTAGAAAAATTGGGCAAAAAAAAAAAAAAAAAGATAAAAATAGATAGTGATGGGAGTCGGGCGGTGGAGCAGTGGGTTAAACGCACATGACACAAAGTGCAAGGACCGGAGTAAGGATGCCGGTTCGAGCCCCCGGCTCCCCACCTGCAGGGGAGTTGCTTCACAAGTGGTGAAGCAGGTCTGCAGGTGTCTATCTTTCTGTCCTCCTTTTTGTCTTCCCCTCCTCTCTCCATTTTTCTCTGTCTTATCCAACAATGGCATCAATAAACACAACAATGTTAAACAACAAGGGCAACAAAAGGGAAAATAAATAAAATAAAAAAAGAGTAAAAAAATCCCTTAAAAAATACACAGTGATATAAAATCAACCCATATCTGTGACCTTGAGAGAAGTACTGTATTTTCCAATGGAGGGGATGGAGACGCAGAACTCTGGTGGTGGCAATGGTGTAGAATTATATCTCTATTATCTTTTCACTTTGTAATTCAATGTTAAGTCACTAATAAAAAAAAAGGAACACCTGCCTCTATTATGTCAATAAGTATGAAATGTATCAATCTCTGAGCTATCATTCGTACAAATAACTAAGATTATATAAGATCCAGTATTTCACATAGGTTTAATTCTAAACACACACACACACACAATCTATACAGTCTTTGTCTCCTGACAAGGACCTCTAAATTTCTCATCAGTTGAATGTGGCTGTCAATAATAAATGTCACATCAATAAATATGTGAGAAATTCTCCAATAAGAATCTCTGTGGTAGATGGTAATTATGGTTGTTCTCTATAGTTTATCTCCCAAAGTTGAAGAAATACTACTAGAATAGAGTAATGATTGCCACAGTTGTGAGCGACACTTAGGCTTCAGACATCTGTCCTAAACCTGCAGAGAGCAGAAAACTTTTCAGATTTTACCTTTCCTTCATTTGGAAGGTAACTTATTGAGAAAGGTAATCTAAAATGTAGCCAGCCCAGATAACCATCTGCATCTTACCTGTGGGAATGAGGCAAATAAGCAAGTGAGAAGTTGTTCCTATGTCAAATGTCTTGATTCACTGGTTGAAAAGTCCCAAACAACTAGCATTTTAAAATACACAAAGTCAGAAACATTTTAATATGCTGGCATATGTCTTATAAGATGATTGACCAAGAACATATGCAATGTTTCCAATATGCTTGAATTGTGTACTAAATAATAATAGGGGATGAAGAAATGAAGTGTTCAGGGACCAGATGGATGGTGTGAGAGATAACACATATTGGAATTCTTGAGGAAGAGACAGTCTGGAGGCTGATTCTGATAAATACAGTGGCAATTGTATTTGTTAACACACTGGCACTCTGACCTATCTGGGCTCTTTCCTTTCCTTTCCTTCTTTGACCTGAAGACATGGTTACCAATTACCATAGAGAGAGAATGAGTGAGTGTATATGTATGAGAAACAGTGCAAGTTTTTTTGTTCACTACTCAAAACACACCTTAAAAAATTTTTTTTTTCATAGTCAGGGCAGTGGGTGTGCTTAGCTTTTTAATTTCAATTGGTAGGTGTTTTTTTTTTTTTCCTTCTCCTTTGTTTTGACAGGGATAACTTTTCAAATGAAATTTCTTTATTGAATTTTCACTGGTGAATAGTTTCTGAAGATGCTGCCTAAGAAAAAAATAAAATAAAATAAATAAAATTAGAACTGATATATTTCATGGCTGGTGAAAGCGGAGCCTGACATGACAATTTGGCATTATCAATGTCCATGTCTACAGGAAGTACAAGAAAAATCTTATGTGAAGAAAACGTGCAGATCAGGGAAAGCAGTGGCCTCATGCTTTTCATTATATGGTATTGTATGCATTAGATGCCCCAATTCAGAAAGTGGCATTATTATTTATTGGATTGAGATAGAAATTGAGAGGGGAGAGGTAGAGAAGAAGAGAGAGACAGAGAGACACCTGAAGCCCTGCATCGTCACTCACAAACTTCCCTCCAGCAGGTGGGGAATCTGGGTCCTTGTGCATTATAACACGTATGCTCAACCAGGAGTACCACCACCTGGCCCTGTGAGGGCTATTTTGAAACTGGAACTGTCTCACTCTCTGGCTCAGTACTAGACAGTCTCTAACTGCCTCATTTCTCTGCAGTTAATGTGGGTAATCTATTTTGTTTCTCTCCCACAAACTGCTGTATAACTTATACCATTCTTATTTTTTAAATATTTATTTATTTATTCCCTTTTGTTGGCCCTTGTTGTTGTTATTACTGTTGTTGTTATTGATGTCGTTGAGAGAAGTGGAGAGAAGAGGGGAAGACAGAGACGGGGAGAGAAAGACTGACACCTGCAGACCTGCCTCACTGCCTGTGAAGCGACTCCCCTGCAGGTGGGGAGCCAGGGGCTCAAACCAGGATCCTTACACTGGTCCTTGCGCTTTGCGCCATGTGCACTTAACCCACTGCGCTACCACCCGACTCCCTACCTTATACCATTCTTTTTCTGCATCTCTTCTCTTTCCATTCACTTTTATTCTGTATGTCTTCCTTTTTCTATTCTTTTGTCCTTTTTTGAGGTACCGTATCTTTGTCTTAATGAGACTCACCCAGCTGTTTAGTGGTCCAAGGTTGTGGAGCATTTTATTTTTTTTCTACCAAAAGTCATTTGGGTATTTAGGTGATTTTCAGGCCATATAAAACTTTCAGCTTAGGGGCCACTTGGTGGTGCACCTGGTTGAGCACACATGTTACAGTGTGCAAGGACCTAGGTCCGAGCCCCTGGTCGGTCCCCACCTATAGGGGGAAAGCTTCACAAGTGGTGAAGCAGTGCTTCAGGTGCCTCTCTGTCTCTCTCCATCTCAATTTCTGACTCTATCCAACAAATAAATAAAAAAGATTATTATTAATTTTTTTTAATTTCAGCTTAAAAATTAGTACTTATTGAATTTTGAGTCCAGTCTGTGACTCCCTTGGCAGCAACTTTAGCACCAGAAAAAGGAAAGGGGAGGTATGTTATTGCTTGCATATATTACTTTAGTTTTCCATGCCCGTTTTTCCTCATCTGTCAAGTGGAAAACAAACAAACAAACAAAAAAACATACGAGCCCTAGTGATGATTAGCTGTGGTAAATGTATAGGTTCTTGGTATAAGTCTTAGTATACAGTAAATGTTATGTAAATATCGAGTATCTTTCGGTTAACTCTAACTTACAGATGAAGTAACAGGCATAAAGGCTTCAAGCAGAGTTCTCAAGTCTACATTCTTATTGGAGAAAAGGATTCTGAATCTGTATATTCCTTTAGCTTATGTACCTAGGCAAGCTCCATAAGAAGTATATTCTCTCACTGAAGCTGACCAAATTAGGGTTGTTAAGAACTCAAAAAGAACAAGGGACTGACTCCACTCAATTTCCCCTCCTGCTGATTATGACAAGAAACAAACAGGATGATTCTCCTTTCTCCTGTGCTTCCAAGTGCTCTGTGGAGCTTCGATCAAGACAGGGAAATGTTGCTTAATAATGAAGCTGGAGAAACAAATCAAAACAGAGCAGTGGCAACGCAGTAGCTACAATAACATCACAACATTTTAGGACTAAGGCATTCTGGATATGTTTTCATCATCTGAAAAGAAAAAAAAACATTTTTGATGGATGAAAGGTATCAAAAATTGTCAAAAGGAATTCTATATTATTAAAGACAGAACAAGTCCTCAGACTCAAATGACTTAAATAACTACCATGACAATTTACCTAAATACAGACTCAGTTCATAGCAGAGCCATAAACTAACATAGATATTAATGTCAATGGAGAAACTGATTTACTTACGACCATCCACAGTTCTGGCCTCAAGATGCACAAGGTCTGGTTCCTTGCTTGACCCCCTTACAGACCTAAAAGCAAAGAAACATCAGCATGAATGACTTCATAGGGACCTAAGAAAAGCTCATCTGAACCAAGAGGCCATTAGTGTCCATGGGATTCTAAACCCATAGCCCTTGGAATATCTAGTGTATTTATTTACATAAACGGACAGTGAAATTTCCACTTCAAATACAAACAGTAATGGAAACCTCTACTTGATGAGGGTCAGGTTTAATTCTGGCAAGGGTATTGTGTGTTATTAGCTCAGACTTACAAATATATCCTCCTCACAGCATATATGTCATCCTGCAATAATACCACTGACAGTGTATTAAACTCCCAAGACTTATTAGACAGATGCCAGGCAGGTTGCTTTAGCTGGGTGACTTGGTCAGTGGTTTACATAGCAAAACTGATCTAATTATATTTTCCATTTGAAATTTAAAGAATGACCTACTCCTGCTCTATGGCTCATGTGTCAACCACGTGACCCAACCAAATGCAGAGAATGCATTCTTGGTGCGAGGTGACTGTTTTTAATACTGTGCAACCAAGGTGAGAGGAAAATGTACATGTACTTCAGTTGATGGCATGTGCATAAACAAAAATATGTAAACTAACAGCCTATTTTAAAATGCCTTGGGGAACATGTTATTTAGAACTATCTTGCAGTGAACCAGATTAAATAGAAAATAACTATTTCTGCTAGATAAATAATATGGACAGTCAGACTATGTCTAGGACTTGCATATGGCAAGATAAATTAAACTTGGGACCACCCGGATTTATACACCTTTAATTCATTTCATTTCATCATGAAAAAAAAAAATCAGATGCTTCAGATGGGATACTTCCTGCCCTGAGTCATTCAGTTCAGCTGTCAAATCCTGTGAGAAACAGCAGATGCTGACAGTATTCATGGCACTGAGAACTCAATGTGGTTGACCAAGACCTGTACTGACTCTTGCTGCCCCAACACCTTCCACAATAAAAATGTGTCATTTCCTGTTAGTGTCCCATTAGTTTCCTCATCCCTCAGCCCTTGGAGAGTCTTTAGTTTTTCCCTTCAGCTTGTAATGCACTTATCAGCGACAGCTATGGTTCTTTTACTCTTATTTTAAGACATGACTTAAAAATAACTTCCTCCATGAAATATTTTAGTTACATGATGATAATTGTTCATGTCTTACCAATGAATGCTATTTTTGTATCTTTTGTTATAAAAGTATCTCCTGCCCCCCCCCTCTCTCTGTGTGTGTGTGTGTGTGTCCAAAGTTAGAGCTACTGGGATTTGCTTTAAACATTCTCAGTATTTCTCTTTCATTGTCTCTCATCCTCTCTCTGTCTCCCTCTCTGTCCTCTACCTATACATGTATCTATCTATCAACCAATCTACCTACCTATCATGCTGATGCTATATTAGGTAGTAAAATATTGAAGAGATAGAACAATAACATCAACAGTGAGTCTTTGAAGTAAGTACAACATGCATTGTCCTGATAGCACTCCTGAAATCTTCTCGTTTGAACTCATTTCCCCTGTGCAAAGAGTATTAGTCTATCATCACCTTGAAAAAAATTAAATGAAACCTTATTATCACCATCAGGAAATTTTCTCTGCTTGATACATGGTCTGAAATCCAGAGTTTATGCCTAAATTATTAAATCCTGCTTTCTCCTTCTAGACAGCAGAGATGGTCTAATAAGGTTTCATAAATTCTCTGAAAGAGACAGGAGATCTGCTCTTAAACATTTCATATCACTAGAACTTCAATGCAGGCAAGTAAAGACTCTTTGACCATTGTTTTATGTAAGTATGGTAGAGACCACTGGCCGAGAAACAAGATGTACCATTTCTCAGTAAAATGTAGATTGGATCTATAGTTGGCCTTTTCTAAGTAGGCCATCATCATAAATAGTAAGACAAAAAGAAACAAAAACAAGCTGCCTGGCAATTTTCATACTAGAAAGCCCTAGAGTTAACTGTTTAAGTGTTACTAAGTAGTTACTTCTTGATAACCTTTCTCCTTACCTGTTGTTAGCCTTCCTTCTTCAGAAGGTCTAGCACCAATGATTCCCAGAAGAAAGCTGATAAACTAAAGATACTATGCTATAAACTAACAGGAAAACCTATCAACTTGGGTTCTGTTCAGTATCAGCAAGAGTTGAAATTACTGTTCTGAATCTAATTGTCTCTATCTGCTTGTGGGCCCCACATCCAAAAGTAGCAGTAGTCTCTTAAGATCATTTATTATCTGCAGAGCAGGAGCTGTTGCTTCAAAGGACTATCCCCTTCATATCAATTAACAAGCGAGACAAAGAGAAAACAGAATTCTTGGTTTCTCCAGAGTTGATAGAGCTTAATGAAATGTCGTATTCTGCCCATTTTTTCTATCAACTACCACAGTAAAAGGCCAATATAAACCCCCC
Organism: Erinaceus europaeus; assembly: GCF_950295315.1. Classification (NCBI taxonomy): domain Eukaryota; kingdom Metazoa; phylum Chordata; class Mammalia; order Eulipotyphla; family Erinaceidae; genus Erinaceus; species Erinaceus europaeus. The sequence continues at coordinate 21,234,467 of NC_080175.1, read as the reverse complement.
AGACAAAAATCATCGTATTTCTAGAAGTTATTTGCTGATGTGCTCACTCCTTTTCCCTAGTTGTAAGATCTACAGTTATATGTTATAAAGAATTGTTGAGGTGGCAGGGTGCTGGCACTCTTGGTTAAACGCACACATTACAATGCTCAAGACCTGGGCTTAAGCCTCAGGTTCCCACCTGCAGGTAGGAAACTTCGCAAGAGGTGAAGCATTGGATGCATGTGTCTCTCTTTTTCTCTCCTTCTCTATTTCTCCTCTCCTGCTTAATTTCTTCCTGTCTTAACAAATAAATTAAGTTAAAATATATTTTAAAAATAATTATTATTACAGTATTTCAGGAGACACTCCCAAACTAAACTCCCCTAACACAAGCAATATCACGTCAAAAAAAAATAATAACAACACAGCTCATCAGAGCACAGAGAAGATTTCTAGAGAAAATAACAGAAGGTATGCGGGTGCACAGAATCAGTGGATGTGGAGTAAGGACAGGAAGGGTACTTCAAGGCTGGTCAACCAACAAAACCATATTGGCAAGACATTATGGTGGGCTTGGGTTCAAGAAAAAGAGAGACTGCAGACTACTGGAATCTGCCTCCAAGCATCTTTCCAGGGTAACCAAAAAGCTAAACAACCTACAGAGATTTACCTTTGAGGTAGAGGGAAGCCAGTCAAAGCAGATGACTGAGAGATAAAGATACAGTCTATGTCCAACTCCTTATAGAGGAGCATTGTGTCAGTGAAGGTGTACAAGCAGGCGAAAGGACTGTTCTTTTTAGGCCTCTGAGGAACCCATGCTTGAGTCAGAGTCTGGAAAAGGTAGTGGGTAGGTTGGGATCCTTCTATAGAACATCAGCACTAGGTGACACCAGGTTCAATGTTGGCACTTAGCTCCTTCAACAGCTCAACTTCTTCTCTACCCTGCCTGCCAGCAACTTGTAAACAAAGGAGAAACACAGACTAGAGCCACAGTATCACCTGCCAACAACACAGGCTCAAATAAATGTGCAAGGAGTGGGGGGGGGAAGCCCAGTAATCCAGTTTAAAATCCATAAAGATACCTGGAAGTAATAATAGGTTTAAAAGTACTTAGAAAGGAAGTAAAATCAGGATCATTTAAAAAATGGGGAAATCTCTCTCTCTCTCTCTCTCTCTCTCTCTCTCACACACATACACACACACACTGTATATGTCCTTGTCACTGGTTTATCACTGTTTACGGAAGTTCATAAATGCCTCCCTTAATTCCTTAAAAAAAATCTAAAGGCAAGTACTCTGCTATCTTTGAATTCTCTGTACTTATGAGAAGTATATGAAAGAAAAAATATGTCTTCAATAAATATATAGACAGCATGCCTACACTGGGGAGTAGTTACGATTACATTCAATATGCTGACATTCAATATGAGAATTGTGATGGAAAGTTTCATGGTCCCTAGGTCATTTTTCTGTTCAGATAGAGATATGGAGGTAGATAGAGATGGATAGAGACTAAACATTTCAGAGCAGCCTCCAATGACATGACATTCCTTTGTGATGCAGGGACTTGAACATAGGCTGCACACTTAGCAAAGCAGGTATTCTACTCAGGGAGATATTTCTCTGGTCCTGTACTATCTATTTTTAAATTAAATCAGTAAACCAAAGATTAACTGTGTGAACAAATCACTTTTTTACTCAGTGAGACATTTTAAGATCCTGTTGTATGGTAATAAACAAAGACTAGAGATTCCTTACACTTAAGAGATGTTTCTACTAATAAAAGATAAGTTAATCTATTAAGTCAAGGTTCTACAATTCTAGGAACTCCTAGATACATGAAGACATAAGGAGAATAAACATTCCTTACAGTAGAGATCTGGGGAAGAAGGAAAGCCCAGGACCTTTAGAAAAGTAAATGGTTGGATTTTTATGACAAGACAAGAATGTTATTGATGGACAGGGGGAACAAAGAATCCTCAGAGATATACAACAGGTAAAAAGGTCTTGGTTAGAGAGGCCTTTCATATGAACATATACTATTACGATAAAAAGGTTGATTCAATATTTTCAGAGGAGATTGGTAGTGGAAGTAGATAAAATGAGACATTAGGGTGAGGGAAATGTCTCAACTGGGGGAACACAGGACTTCCGTGCTTGAGGCTTTGGTTTGATCCTGGATGCTACATACCAGAGTGATGTCCTGGCCTTTCTATCTCTCTCTAATATGCCATATGAAAAAAATCTCAAAAGGTGAACATTTAGGAAGGGACTCAATCATAAACACTCTTGTGCAACAAGCTAAGGTTTTACATTTGCTCCTAAAAGCCATGGCATACCACTAGGTTTAAGTTTGTAAACAGCTGAAAAGTAGAATTTCTGTCCACATTTATTCATTCATTGCTGTTCCTGACTAAGTAAGGGTTAAAGACTGTTAGATTATACTGTATCCAGCTCTGATGAAGATAACAAAACACAGCTAACACCTAAATTTCCCAATACCTTAAGCATATGTTCACACTTAGGAGTCATTTTGGAATAAGACCTAAGGATGACCCAGTCAAGGATGCAGATACAAGAATCATTCCCTGATAAAAAGTTAAGTGGAGTTAGCAATAAAACATCAATCGTCTGAAATACAATCAACCAAATGTCATCTTTGAAGGGATTTTTTTCTATAGGGAAATTTAGAAATGTCACTAGCTTGTCATTTTTCTGGTATTTTGTCTGAACTTATACCTGCTGAATATAGTGAACAATAAATGCACCAGAGCCACAAAACATCTTGGTTAAGATAACCACAGAGCAAGAATTAAAGAATAAACAATGAATGGATGCTGCTTATTCATATTTAGAACTGCAGTTATTGGCACCCCAAGGCATGGGGAAGTATGTGCAAAGTGACAGAAGCCAGGGAATTAGAGACACCTGTTTTTCTCCTTTTTGTTTTAACTGGAACAATCATATTGCAACAGGCTCTATACATAAACAAAGTTCCCAGAAGAATGTGGTCCTGTCTGCATCAGAGAGAAGAAACAAATTGTTACCAGGTAGCAATAGCTGGGTATCAGAGAAGATTTCAGAAAAGACTTTCTCTTCTATATAGAGAATCAGAGAAGATTTATCTTCTATAGAGAAGAGTTTCCCTGTCAGCCATCACAGGTGTGGTACTAAAGACAACCATCATCAGGAAACTCCTTTAAAATGCTGCAATTTTATTCTTGAGCAAAAAGCTTAGCTTAAAGTCTTATCTCCTACCTATCCAGGAGAAATGAAGTTAAGAAAATCAAAAGCAATCTGAAGTTTCATTTTAAACTCTCCCTTCAGTCTAGGAAACATGCTTGCTTTCATACCGCCACATTAGTTTCCTAAAGTCTAAGGCAGCTACCACATTAGTTACAAGTGGACAAACTCATGAATAAAAATTGTTCTTAGTTTCTTGACTACATGATAGCTACTGAGAATTGTCAAAGCTAAGGCCAACTTCCTTAAACTGAGCAAATTGCATTTTTTTTTTGTCATCCTTTCTCCACAAGTCAGAGAGAAGAAAATTAAAAAAAAACAAAAAACTTTTAGTTATAGGATATCTGCAGTCTGCAACCAAGTGTGTGTACGAGTGTGTGTGTGTGTGCATGTGCATGTGCATGTGTCTACATGCACTGAGGAACAAAGTAAGAAACTTGACATCTAACTCAAAATGAAGATAAAGTAATATACAGGTGGGAAATGGTGACTTGAATCTGGCTCCTTGGCAATGGTAATATGTGAGTTCGACCTAGAGTGCCCACTGCCTGGCCCAGATCACAATACTTTTAAATAAGGCTTCTTTTTATCTTTTCACTTAACAATATTTATTTATTTATGAGAAATACCCAGAATATCACTTTGTCATATGCAGTACTGGATATCAGAGACTTGAGTCCCTGAAGAAAGGAAACAAAAGTGAAAATAAACCAATGGATTATACTGAACTGAAAAGTTTTTGCATAGCCAAAGGAACCATCACCAACATAAAAAGATACCTTACACAATGGAAGGAGATATTTCATGCCACATATTAAATAAAAGGTTAATAATCAAGGTATATAAAGAGCTGACAAAACTCAGCAACAAAAACACCAGACACCCCTTTACAAATGGAGAAAGTAGCTGAATAGGTTCTGCATCAAAGATGGAGACATATGGTCAAATGCTCAGTCACAATAACATATCTCTAACCATGAGGGAATCATATATATTCAAGAATAGAAGCAATTGTTGGTTTGGCAGTGGGCAAAGGGAATACTTTTACATTTTGGTGAGAAAGTAAATTAGTCCAACCCGCCTAATAACAGTCTGGACATTGCAAAGGACATTGCAAAGGATTTTTCTCTATGATCCAGCAATTTCTCTCCTGGACAACAAAGAACAACAAAGAAAAAAAATATCTGAGGAGAGCTATGTATGTCTATTTTCATGCTAATGCTATTTGTAGTAGTGATAATTTAGAAACAATCTAAGTGCTCAACAATAGGTGAATAATCAAGGAAGTTGACTAGATAGAGACTTCTTATCTCCTAATACCAAAGGTTCTATATTTGAAGGTGGTCTTTGCAATTACATATTAAATGACTGATAACCCTCTCATAAACACAGATTCAGTCCTTGCATTGGTCTTCCAAGTCCCTGGTCTCACTTAAGATTGACTCATTCATATTTGGATATTTTCAGCCTAGTACTAGTACAACAGAACACCATTTTGGGGCTTTATTATTTTTTTGAAATACTTTGACTGCTTTTTGAAAATAAAATACTCGTCCAAGAGTCTATTTATTGCCCACAAGTCCCTTAATGGGGAATGAAATGCCATCTAGTCAGTAATTGTTGAAGAAGAGCAAAGATAGAGTCAGATTAAATAGAGGAGGAGTCAGATTCATCTTCACAGAAGACATAAAAATCCCCAGAGTGCCAAATGGAAGTTATTTTCCTAAGTACTTGATTTATTTATAAAGACTTTCTAGAGTTCTGAGTACAAAATGTAAAGGAATGTGGAATTGGAAAAATACAGAAATGGTATCCTGTAAAATGCTTTGAAGCCTACAACAGTTTGTACTTGAACTCCTACTACTTCAAGAGCAAGGAAACAAAAAAGGTAACAGAAAACAAAACATCCCCTTTATCTTCTGTTTAAATTAGTACTCCATTATGGAAGCTGGTTCCTTATGTTAGAGTTGAAACATCTCAGTGTGACAGGAAAAGAACAGAGGAGAGGAGAACAGGGAGGGGAGATGAAAAGAAACACACAGAGGTAGAGAGTGAGACAAAAAGGGTAAATGAAAGGCTTGCAGTCCTAATGAAGAGGATCAAAGGCTAGAAGAGGAGAGACTGAATTCTCTGGCTCTTCTGCAGTGGTCACACTGTCTTCTTATTTGTTTCCAACAGTCTAGCCACCCCAACTGGGAGATACCTGTGACTGTTTCATTTTTATTATAATTGTTATAACTTATGTAACTAACACTGATTTGACAGTTCAACAGAAATAGTAATATATGTTCATTTAAAATATTAAAAGGAGTATAACAAACCTAAAATGTAAAATATAAGACATTTACACAATTTTATCAGCTAGAAATAACTACTTTTAACATTTTGTTGTTGATTCTTTTGTACTTTTTCTACATTAATAAGGTATCCCATAAAAAAAAAAATTCTGGAACTGGAGAGAGAGCATAATAGCTATACAAAAGACTTTCCTGCCAGAAGATTTGAGGATTTGAGGTTCCAGGTTCAATTACCATAACCAACATTAAGTAGAGGTAAACACTTCTCTCTCTCATTACAATAAGCAATGAGTAAATATTAAATAAATAAAAATTCCAAAATATTTCTTTCTTTTTTCAATTTCTTTATTAGGGGATTAATGTTTTACAGTCAACAGTAAATACAATAGTTTGTACATGCATAACATTTCTCATTTTTCCACACAACAATATAACCCTCACTAGATCCTCTGCCATCCTGTTTCAGGACCTGAACTCCCCCACCCACTCACTCCAGAGTCTTTTACTTTGGTGCAAAAAAATTCAAAATATTTCTAACAAATCATAGAGTAAGGGGGTATATTAAAATACATTGCTTATATAACCCAATATTTTGATCACATGATACTGGTAGTATCTATCCACAAATGGTAAAGGGTTAATGATATCTTTAGGTATTTGAATAACTTGATTTCTCAATGGGAAGGTTTATTAAAAGAGAGAATTTCACTGACTTCTAGAGAACAGAGATTTGTTTGACTTGAAGTAGACTGTCAAATTTTCTTCTGGAAAATTTATACAAATTATATTCCTAGGAATAGCACAAAAGCCTATGCATTTTCCAAACTATAACCAAGACAAACTTATATGTGATAGGTGAATAAACTGCATGTCCTCTTTGAGAGCAAGAGCTCCCCATTTTGAGAGTTCCTCCATCTTAGAGATTTGTTTTACAAGTAAAAGATAGTAAAAGTTGAGAAACAAGCTGACCTCTCCCTCTGGGGAAATCCCAGACCATCTGGACAGCTATAAATAAATTGTTTGAACTGGCAAGAGTGACGATGTAAAATAAATGTTTATGTGAGTTTGAATTTGAAAGTTCCGCTCAGTCTCACCTGCCCAATTTGCTTCTGTACATCTGCTTTGCTAAAGGTTGGTGCCATTGATCAGAGATTAGAATGCATATCTGTTTTGTTTAGATAAAGATTGGGATTCACTCTCCTAAGTGTATAAAATATAGGACCTTAGCGCTGTTCAGGGTTCCTACCCCAGGGAGTGGTCCCAGCTAGTAAACCCTCAATGCTAAGTTCCCCTGTATGAGTGAGATGGTGTGTGCTTATGTGAATAAAATTTTGAACACCATTACTCTGCTCCTGTTTGTCTTACTCTGCATTTGAACTTGGTCAATAGCTTCCTAACACTTTTTGCTTCAAATTTTATTTTCTTTTTGTGAGATGAAACTTTCTTATGACAATGTTTTTTTCTTTCAAAAACTGAGTATTCATGGTCTTGGTTTTTATATAGAAGAAATCTTTTTTTTCTATTTTTTCATTTGTAAGATTTTTATTATTTATTTACAACTCATTTTTAAATAAATGAGTTATATGGGGTGAAGGAGGGGTGGACTGGCCAAAATACTGCTAAGCTCTGGCTTATGATAATGCTAGGAATTGAAGCTGAAATCTCAGAGCCTCAGGCATGACAGACAGCCTTTTGTATAACCATGATGCTGTCTCCTTAGCCCAAGAGCTACCTGACACTTTAATTTAAATTTGTGATTTAAGATTGATTTACGAAACTGTAAGCTAAAAGAGGTATAATTCCACACTGTTCTCATCACCATATTTCTATGTCCCCATCCCCTCTGTTGGGAACTGCATTAGTTTCCCAAGATTACAGATATGGGCTGACTTTATAACTATCTCTTCCTGTCTGCCTGTCTGCCTGTCTGTCTGTCTGTCTATCTATCTATCTATCTTTTTTCCATCACTTTATGGGTCTGCCTTTACTTCCTTTCTAAGTCACACTTACATCTATTATTACTTATGAGTGTCTTTCATTTTTTTCCTCTTCTCTCTCTCAGATAAAAGAATCATTGCCTGGCTTCCTCTGGTGTTTTTCAGGTTCACTTCCCTTTCAGTGATGGTATAGAAATGAGGTTCCTGGTGACAAATGCTTCTAGTGTAGTGGGGGCTCAGAGCCCCCAGTTATCTTCTGCTGTCCTTTAGCCCCTAGGGGAGAGTTGCTAGACTGTTTGAAAACTTACCCATTGCCTGTGCTATAGCTTGACTTAGATGGTTCATTTAGAACCTGCATTTTTTTTTTTTTGCTTTGGTAATTAAAACCACTATTAAAGAATGAAGGTTAGTACTTTTTACAATTTTTTTTCTTTTTAACACACCATAAAGCTTGCTTTTATCAATCCAGCTGTGACAGAGAAAGAAGAAAGGGGAGCAGCATAAGCTAATCTACAGCATCCTCTATACAATGAAATTGACTAGTTGCAGAAGGGAAAGCAGAAAACCACCAGGTGAAACTATCCTCTTTACGGTCAATCAAGTGCATGTCTCCTTTTTTTTTTTTTTTTTTAAGGACTTTATCTTGGGCTGGAGCCCTCAATTTAAAGTTCTTAAAAAAAAATAACTGGGCAAAGAGGTCTTGTTCTGAATCAGTAGGTGGCACTAATATCTATCAGGGGGTTGTTGGGCACCAATTCAGAGACTGGGTAAATTAATAACTTGTGTCGGAGAAGAAAGGTCAAAACATAACCTAGAAATTCACTATCTTTTTTTGGTTAATTCATTGAAAAAGCAATTAAATAATGGCACAAATAATGAAATGGTAATGATAGGACAATTATTCCATACGTAAGCATTTCAATAATATTTAGTAAATAATCAGAATAAAATTTTTTATTAAGAAACATAATTTCTGCAGGCAAGACTGATGAATAGTAAGGTTAGTGGGTAAAATGAATATTCTTTAAATATTTTTCTGAAAATATTTACTAATTATTGTGATTTTCACATACGTTTATGTATTTTTCCATTTCTGCTTCCAGAAAATAGAGACTAATTCTGTCCTTATGCATAAATTGGAAAAAGTGACTCACTTCTAACAAGGAGAGTATGGAACTAGGAAATACTATCTAGTGACCCCACAATGTGGAAACCACTTAATCACTTGACCAAGGTTAATATCATCAATGATAAGACATGTTAATACCTTACACTCCTTGAGACATGATGTCATGAGAAAGCTATGTAATTTCAGTGGTATTAGTCCCAACAATCAATAACCCTGAAATTATGGGAAAATCTCAGACTAACCTAATTTGATTAATATTAAATTTATATCAAAACAGAAAGTTGAGAAGGAACTTGAAACCCAAATCACATAATATATATATATATTCATGGAACACCCAGTAAAATTTATGCGTTACTGTGCATGAGGATGTGTATTTGAACCCCTACACCACATGGCAGTATCACATAAGGCATGGGGAGAACTCCAGTGATGATGGAGCAGTGCTATGGTCTCTTTCCTCTTTCTCCCCTTTCTCTCTCCACCTTTTTTTCTCTTCCCCAATCTCTTATTCTTTCTTTGCCTTTTAAAAAATAACATTCAATAATATAAATATAAATGGCCATACTGGAATAGCTAGGCAGTTGACTCAGTAAATAGGTTATACTACTAGCATGAATGATACTCAGAACCACACATGCTAGAGGAATGTTCTGATTTCTCATAAAATAAATAAGTAAATAAATAAATAGTAGTTAACTGGCATGATTGGAGTAGTGACTCTTATTAGAGGAATGTTCTTAATCTCTGCTTTTCCAGACAGAGAAAATCGTATGGACAGAAGGAGGTTTTGTTTGTTCTATGGCTTTCCTGGTTACTATGTGGAGAGCCTGATTTCAGCTGACAACATAAATATTTCAGGTCCAGGATTTGTCAAATGTGAGGTCAAGGCCAGACTTGTGCCTGCTGTGGCTTCATCTCACTTAGGCGTCATATCTTCCTTGGCTAGTAAATTATCTAGGAAAGCTAACTGCTCTTATGAGGCACAGGGAAGAGCTAGTTTCTTCCCCAGGTTGGTGATGCAGAAACTATCCAAGACACATAAATATTCTAACAAGTTTCATCTTGTCACAATAGAGTCATAAAGTTGCTCTGTTCAGCACATGATAATGGCTTTGTAATTCAATTATTGGTTGTATTTGTCTTCTGGGATTTATCTGCCTTAAACTTTAGCACTCATTTAAAGCCCTTTCCCATAAATCTAATAAATGCTGTAGTAGGTTTGTCCCCCACCTTAGGGCACATCTAGCCATGCCTGTGGAAACCTTGACAGTTTTCTCTAAATTACGGGATTGCTCTGTTTAGAGTGAAGTGTTAATGTTTGAAGTGCCAGAGTCAAGAATAAAAACAGATGGGAAGGTCTATTTTGTCTAGTTAATCTCTTCAAAAGAAAACAGACCTCGATTAAAAAAAAAAACTATATATATTTACCTGGAATTTTGTAGAAAGGGAGGCCTACAAGTCATAGGAGATCAGATATGATGACCTGTATTTTTCAAAGAATTCTGAGGTTCTAGTGCACAAATACATGGAAGATAGACATCAACATGCAATCACTAGTCTTACTGTTGGTTTTAGGCTCTTCCTGGCTTACAATTTCATTTCTAACTAACTAAATGAGTCACTTTTTGAGTCTTCATTGTCCTCCTGTCTTGAATTTATAATTCTACACTTTGAGAGTTATCTATTAAGATAGCCTTATCTAACCTTTTAACATTTAGGTCATATGAGTGAGAATGTCATGGGCAGAGAGGGATCAGAGTATCTTTGTCACTGGGGATCAAACAGGAAGCTTTAAGCATGCAAACCCTCTACTTCACAGGTTAACAGTTACCTGTTGGACCACCTAACCTTCTTGCTCATAGAACTATATGTGTTTAACTGTGTACACTACTACCCAGGCCCCAGTTTCAATTAATTGTAAAGATATTTTATTTAATTTTATGATGGAGAAACACAGAGAAAGAAAGGCAGAGACCAGAGCACTCTGATTTATGGTGAAACCAAGGATTGAGCCTGGGATCTCTGAGGCCACAGGCATATAAATCTTTGCTCTAGAATGTTGATCTATATATTCAGCCCATAATAAAATTCTAAATTTAGTGATAGATACCAGTCAGCCACTGTTATAAGTACTCACTTCTCAATTCTAAGTCATGATTAATTTATTTTGATCTTTGACTTATCAATAGACCAATTCTTTTCTTTAGGAACCATTCCTCCCAGTCACAATTAAGTACAATACTTTTGCCTGTGTGTATAAACCTTTATTTTTATTTTCCTTCTCTTCTATCCACCTGTATTATACATAAAATGTATTATTGGTAAATGACCTTACATCTCAGGATTCTGTTAGCATATATAAAGAGTAATATAACTCAGATCAGAGAGGGATTGCACCCAAATGTAAATAATATAACAGATGCAATTTTTTCTCATTTTTTGGAGGAGACAGCTATGTTTTAAGCTTCATAGGGGGTAACAACCTCCAACATGCTAAATGAATGGAAATTTCTTTTTGTTTTTATTTGGATATTATTTGTGGTTTAAATTGATGTCTATGATGCTAAATTATCAAAGTGTGAATATGATTATTCTGCAATGGACCCATTTTACCAAACTACATTGTATTTTCCAGAGTACCTGCAAAATTTCAAGTTAGAATTAACCTAAAGGAAATATCTTTGAGATTCAAGAGGTAATAGGAAATGGCATCTGTCTTCACATAGAAGGTCACCTTGAAAAGTTCAGTGTAATGAGAAGCAATCCAGGAGTGCTGGTAGGTTTTAGTTTGTCCTTTCCAACTCTATTGTCCAACTTTTATTCCAGACTTAATCTTGTAAGCTCATGCTTGAATTCAAATACATGGCTGGCAAACTTACATAGAGGCAACTATGCTGGGTACTTCTATACACTTTAGCAGGGACTTCCTTCTCATCAACACCTGAGCTGCTATAAACTGCTTATGAGCAGGAACTATGTTTCATCTGTGTTCAGTTGTTATTAATTCAATTAACTGAGTGACAAAAAAGGGCTTTCAAAGAATCGAAACATTACAGAATAAAACAGTAAGTTGTGTTTTTTTTATTCATTGTTTCTGATTCTGGGACAACAAAAATGTTAAACACCTGCACACATTAAATTTTTCTATGGCAATAAAAAAGAATGGAAATTACTAAATTGAATATCAAAATAAGAATTATTGCACTGATGAATCTATGAATGCTAACTTTTGTCTCTTTTTTTTTTTAAAAAAATAATAACTAAAGTCTTCTCATTATGTCCAATGTGTTTAACCTGATTTCTCATTTGTATTCTCCCTATAAGTACAAGTGCTATGTATAAGGAAGAAACTATTATAATAACCATTATACAGAGGGAAACTAAGTCTTAACTAAGTTAATTAAATGGTTCATCATAGTACTCTCTAAGACAGGATTCTAACAGATCTTCTCTGACTCAGGAGCTTTCACTCTTAAAAGAGTACATACACTGTCTTACACAGTATAGGCACCTTACAACAGTGGTCTATGGTTATACAAGCAAGAGTAACTGCATGTACGGATACAGTACAAACCCACAGACTTTTGAATTTGAAGGTTAAATGAGGTTTCACCACTAGGATATAAGTTAATTTCACTTAATACTGTTCTAAGTTAGAAATTCATAATTATGATGATTTTTCCTCTCCCATTTGCTTTCACTTATTAATGGCTTGCACTATGGCCTCATAAGAGTTCTTAGCAAAAATCCAGAGAAATTATTAAACTTCAGATGCCGAGATAGAGAAACTGCAGTCCATGGAGGTGGAAAATCATCAGGTTAAGACATACAGGGATACATGATGGCCATTAGTCAATGAAAGTACTGAGAAAAGTGATGGATTCACAGTGTAGCAGGGGAAATATTATATATATATATATACATATATATATATATATATATATAACTTAATTTGTATGGAAAACCTGCTAATCATAGGTAGGAAGACATTAAGAAGTGGAGGAAGGTGTAAGAGGCCTAAAATATAGCACTCGTGAAAATCATTAAAAGGAGAAAATGAAGATAAAACATTAGGCCTCTCAAGTAGAATGAAAATCTTCTTATCTAGCACTCTTAGGACAGGGGCCAGAAATGCTCCAGGGCAGCTCTTGGGAAATGGTCTCAGGAATGGTTTGTTGCCAGTTTTCTCTATTCGTTACTTAACATATATTTTAACTCAGAAGGAGGGACTTTGGAAATATCTTAGAGATGAATGAGAGTATAATAAAAATGAGCCAATGCTGACAGTCCAAAGAAAAAGAGGTTCTGTATTCTTCTAAAAGTCTACATTCTGAAGTATGTTAAGGATCAGTTAACATCAGAAATCTAGTGCTTGCTCTGATATGTTGTATAACATGCTTCCATGACTGTAAATCAGTGTAGTAATCAATTTGAACTCCTTGGAGGAAAGTTCAGATTTATGTTATTTCTGGTGGTACTAATAGAAACCACTTTGACAACAGAACCAACTATTGAATTCTATAATTATTTTTCAATCACCATTGATTACTTCCAGGGTGACGCTGCTATTGCCATAAACATTAAAAATATTTCTCCAGTGTACTAGGTGATGAGAAGATGTAAATTCATTTTATTTGATTCTCTATGGGAGGTGCTATTTTATTGCTCAGAGTCACTTATCAATGCAACTAAACATTTGAAAGTTTCTCTCAGTCCCTCCAGCGTCAGCCTTCAAACAGATATGATTAAAGGGGCTTCCTCTTAATTAAGCCTGCTGAAAAATTCTAGATGGCACCATATAGTTCCTATGTAATTTGAAGCATCTGGATTCCAGGAAGGGGTCTAATAAACATTATACTGATTGACACTTTTCCTACCAGCCTCATAACTTGCTCAGTGTAAGAGAATACAGACTCTGTTGGCAGATGCCAAGAGTGTTTCCTTGCAATCACAGGCACCATGCAGGTTTCAAGGTGCTATGCCCTCTTTGGAAAACAAACAAATGAACAAAAAGCAACAACCATGCTTAAAGACTCCATGGAGATTACTTGCTAAGTTGAGTTGGACAGATTTACATGTTGGCATGGTAGCCAAATGTACTTTGAATTTTTTGACACATCCACCTGCATGAGATTTCCAAGGCTCACAGCCCCAGCCCAAATAAAGCAGAGACAACAAAGTCCACTATTTTAGTACCGTATTGGCTTTGGAAACAAGATGCCTGCATTTGAATCCTGACTCTGCCACTTCCCCACTTTGTGACACTGATCAAGTGACTTAACTTCTTCATAATTATTTTCCTATCTGTTAAAGATGATAATAAAAGTTTTTGCTTCATAACATTGTTATATGGATTAAAGAAGCTTACACAATGCTTATCACAACGTTAGGGCTTGAATGAAAATAATTTTTTGCTCCCCAAAACAGAGGCATGGGATACTGTTTATTTCTCATTTTTAGGGATTTGTAGAGGAGAAAAAAAGAGAGATAGGACTTAGATCCTCCAACACTATTGTGAATTTGGCCTCCAAATAATGACATTTGGTTACAATGGTTTTGCTAATCAGGCTTTTAAAGAGAAGATATCCATTCATTCATTGGGTAATAATGGATTGTATATTACCAAAAAAAAAAAAGTAATAATGGAACTTATTCACTTCATTATGTTATGTCTTAGTCCATCTTTTATTTTCAGAGGTCTTTATATGCAGACAGCATGAAGCAAAAAGGAAATGAAGTTATCGTTGGGGCACCACAAACCCACTGCTCCTGGAGGCCACTTTTCCCATGTTTGTTGCCCTTCTTGTTATTGTTGTCATTGCTGTTGTTGGATAGAACAGAGAGGTGAGGGGGAGACAGAGAGGGGGACAGGACGATAGACACCTACAGACTTGCTTCACTGCCTCTGAAGCGACGCCCCCTGCAAGTGAGGAGCCAAGGGCTCGAACTGGAATCCTTTTGCCAGTTTACCTGTTGCTCCACCACCCAGCCCCCCAAAATGGACAAAATTAACAAGCACATATCTTCCTTTTGAAAACTAACTTTATAAGTTACAACCAAAAAAGTTTTGGGAGTAATTGAGGAAGAAAATAAGTAAAGAATGCTGCTGAGAGAAGAGAGCCTTTGTTCCAGCTAGAGCTGGATTCCCGGAGAAGGGACAAGTAAATTTAGATACTGAAGGTAAAACTCAGGCCCAAGAGCCGCATGAAGAGCAATGGGAGAAGTGAGAAAGCTTCTGTGCCACAAAAACCTTCCTTAGTTATATGTCTCTTTATGACAGGAGGAGAAAAAGATTATAATTTCAGGCAGAAACTTCTCTATGTTACCTTGGCCCATATGTTTACAAATGCCTTGTCTTTCGTGTTTTCAGGAAGGTTCACTAGTATTATAAGAAAATTCTCTAACTTAGTTCTGTGGCTCAAGACTTTCATATGGATTTTAGGGCAGTGCTGGAAAATGATAATAATAAAGTGCATTTCTTTAGAAGTAAGAAAATTAGTGGAGGTGCTGGGTTATTCAGTGCTTTGGTGTTCAGCTCTGAGTAAGTCCAAAGGTTAATGAGTGTGGTTTCAGGAGGAATGAATGGTAAATACCTTTTACTCTCTTTATTGCAGGAAGCTCATTGGCTCCTAAAAGTTAATTATTCTTTGATTCTGAATGACATGAGCAATGGATATCTAAACTTCTACTGGAACTAGTTCTTTATAGCATTGTTTCTAGTTGATAAAGTCTGGAAATAACATATTTCTTTTCCATAGACATATTAAATTAAATTAAAGTGAGGTAGGGTCACATATTTTTGCAAATGTTCCATTATAATTTCAGAAGACATCAGTAACTAATGTTAAAATGAAACTATATCTATATTATCCTTACTAGGTGGAATATTTCCCTCCTATCTATTTTTGTCTCCTCACCATATATTTCTCTTTTCTAACACATATATTTCACTAACACACATGGTTGGCTTTTCTTCCATTTTTAAAGAAGATTTAAATAGAGAATTTTCCTTTTCTTCCTTGTCAGAAGGACTTTATCAGAGCTTCGTGTGTTTGGCTCCACAACTCTGAAAAGATTTATTTTATTTTCAGAAAGAAGGTGAAAGGTAAAGAGAGATAGAAGAGAGAAAAAGCAAAGAGGGAGTCAGGCGGTAGTACAGCGGGGTAAGCACACATAGAGCTAAGCACAAGGGCTCGCCTAAGGATCCCGGTTGGAGCCCCCAGATCCCCACCTGCAGGGGAGTCGATTCACAGACAGTGAAGCAGGTCTTCAGGTGTCTATTTCTCTCCCCCTCTCTGTGTTCCCCTCCTCTCTCCATGTCTCTCTGTCCTGTCCAACAATGATGATATAAATAACAACAGCAATAATAACTACAACAATAAAAAAGCAAGGGCAACAAAAGGGAATAAATTTAAAGAGAGAGAGAGAGAGAGAGAGAGAGAGAGAGAGAGAGAGAGAAAAGAGACAGAGAAATAGACAGGGAAAGAAGAAGAAACACCAAACAGGTTTGCTTCCCTTTTTCATGGTGTTATTCATGTGATGAGCGGGGCTCAAACCCAGATCCTGACATATGCCATATGGTAACTTTGACTATAGGTTCCCAACTCCAAGAGCTGTGAGATAATCTATTAAACTGCCTAGCCCATGTCATTGTGCAAAAATAACTAGTATGAATTCGGGGGGGGCAGGCAGTGGCTCACCTGGTTAAGTGCACACATTACAGTGCTCAAGAACCTTGACTCAAGCCCCTGGTCCCCACCTGTAGTGGGAAAGCTTCTTGAGTGGTGAAGCAGGGGCTGCGGGTCTCCCTCTCTCTCCCTCTCTCTCTCTCTCTCTACTTTCTCTCTCCCTCTTCTCTCTCTCTTTCCCTCTACTCTCTATTTATATGTCTCTATCAAATAATAAATACACACATTTAAAAAAAATTGGCACAGAAAAGTGGGGTGATGATGTACTAAATTCCTCAAAATGTAGAAATGTCTTTGAAAACTAGGAAATGGGTCAAGTTTGGATGATATGTGAGGTACATGCTAGAAAACAGACAATAAGAGTGATCAGGGGGCACTCAGACAGAAAAGAGGAGAGCTGCAGTGGAAAGAAAAGACCCATGTTAGAGAACATACATAAACAATGATGAAGAAAATGTTGGTAGAAACATAAACAGCAATGGCATTTCTGATGAGCTGTCAGAACAGCAATGCGAGACATGTTATTAGGCAGTGAAGAAAAGGTGATCTGTCTTATAAACTGCCAAAGGACTTAGCCAAATTGTGTTCCAGTGTTAGTGAAGGTGCAATTTGCAAGAGATGAAATAAGATATATAGCTGAGATGTCAATATTTTAATTAATTAACCATATTGGATAGAGACAGAGAGAAATCAAGAGGGGGGGATTAGATAGAGAGAATGACAGAAAGAGGTACCTGCAGCACTGTTGGAGAAGCTTCCCCTTGGAAGAGGCAGGAGGGACTGTTAAGTGGGGAGGAGGGGCTAGCCCCTGGGTCCTATGCATTGAAACATACACTAAAATGAGTATACGACTACCCAGTCCTTATAATTGAGATTTCTAAGTAATATATTGAAGGAGTGCCCTGGCTTCTTCCAATTTGTAAGGTAAAATATGAGATAAGACCAATGAATCAATGAAATTGTTCAGCAAAAAGGAACTACAACTGGGGCCTGGTGGTAGCACAGACAGTACTAAGCAGAAGGCCCTTTGCAAGGATCCAAGTTTGAGTCCCCAGCTCCCCACCTGCAGAGCAGACACTTCACAAGTGGTAAAGCAGGTCTGCAGGTGGTTTCTTTCTCTTTCCCTTTCTATTTCCCCTTCCCCATTGTCGTTTTCGATGGGTTAGGTTGTTTTCTCCGGGCTGGCTTCACGGGCGGGTAACAGATGACCAGAGACTCATAGTTGAGCTGTAGGCAGTATCTCTTTATTCATGCAGGACTCAGCACAATCTAAGCCGAGCTAAGCTAAACTCAAGGTAAAGTACTCTAAAACTCACAATGCTGTCTTTATATATACTTGCCAAGTAGGGTGGAAACAGGGTGTGACATAGAGAGGGTGGAGAGAAAAGTGACTGGTGACAATCAGAGTGTGACAAGGAGAGGATCAGGGTGTGACAAGGAGGGGGGGTGGAGCAAAAACATATCATGAAACAGTGGGGATTGAACCAATGCCCTGGAGGGAGGTACTTGTTAACAGCGGTTATATAAATAGAATGAAGTGGTTATGTAAATAGAATAGTGTTAAGCAGGGGGGATTTAAACCAAATGAAACAGAAGGGGTCTCATGCATACCAACAATTCCCCCTTTCTTTTTAACTAATGGCCATTGCGGGGTGAACAGAAATGTATATTGTACAGGCGTTTTCAAAAGAACTGGCATAAGACATGGAAAACAAAATAGGCGAGCAGCAATAACCAGTGTGATGCCAAGTGGAGCTTTTCTTGCCTCAAAGGGCAAGGCCTAGCAGGCGAAAGGGCATTTCTTGCCTCTGGGAATGCTTCATGCCTCTGGGGGCATCTCTTGCCTCAAAGGGCATTTCTTGCCTCTGGGAATGCTTCATGCCTCTGTGGGCATCTCTTGCCTCAAAGGGCATTTCCTGCCTCTGTGGGCATCTCTTGCCTCTTGGTGCGCTTCATGCCTCTGTGGGCATAACCTAATAAGGAGGGGGAGTTTTCTGCCTCTGGGACAGAGCCTGCAGGCGAGGGGACATGGTCTATAAAGTCTCAAGGCAATTGGCTGAAGTTAGTCTTTGAGAAACACAGCTGTGTGTACCAGTCCGATGGAGGTGTCAGTCCAAAGTAGCTGACCACAGAAGAAAATGCCGGAGGATGAAACGCTGCATGTCTGTCTCGATGGGGAATGTTGGCCACCAGAATTCTGCTTTTCTGTAGAGAGTGAGCTTTCGAGTCTGTGAATCTGTTTCTTCAGGTCGTGCCAGGTCACCTCATTGGTTTCCGGGGGCGATGTCAGAGAACAGGATCCAAATAGATTTCCAGGAATTCCATTTGAGTAGATGCTTTTTCATGTGAAGACTTTGACAGCTGAAATTCACTTACTTGTCAAACAAAACTTGTAGCAGATTAGAAGTTTACTATAATTGATAACTCCATTATAATTGGAAGTCGTTTCTAGTATGATTTTAAGGTTGTTTAAACAGTTTAAACTCAATAATATGTGGAAAGGTAAACAGAAGAACCACGGTTAAAAGCCTCAAGCATGAGAATAATTAACATAATCATTGCACTATCTGCCCCACCCATAACTCATACAGTTTTCAGGATTAAACGTTTCAGATTCATGTCAAGACGTAAAAGAGAAATCAAAGGAGGAAAAAACAATTTTTTGGATTGTTTCTGGATGTCTCTAGAAATCATGGCTGCATCCAGCATTTTTTTTTAAGTCAATGTCAAACAAAAATTCAGTCATTCAAATCATTCTCTTATGAAACGCAACTTGAGCCAGATTATCAAGATCTCACCATGTAGGATTAAGAATCCCCGGAGGGCGACCTAGTCCAAAAAGGTCCTCGAAATTCCATTTAGGGTGTTTCTGACTGTTCCTGCTGGATTGCTTCAGGCACCCATTTTTAAAAGCGTCTTCCCATTGAAGAAAGAATCCAATCAGGAGAGTAGAACTAACCACATGTCTCCATACTTGGGAACTGCCAGGGTACTCGAGAATGTTCTTCAAATTAGAGTAGTCCTTCTCCATGGGAAACATTCGAGAAGAAGTCCAGAAAGTTCCAGGGGAAATCCCCATGCATATCCCAAGGTCTACGATCACGGTCATAAAGAACCAAACTGTGGCCCGGAGCAAAATGTAGTCCTTTTCCTCAGGAAACATGGGAGAGGGAATCCAGAAAGTCCAAGGAGAAATCTCCATGCATCTCCCAAACTCTATGATCCCGGTCATAAGAAACCAAAGTTTCCGGTCAGGGAAACAAAGTTTGGCCCAGAGCAAAATGTTCCAGAGACAGAGTAACTGTCTCATGATGAAACAGTAGAGGCTTTGGCAAACCTCTTCGTAAGTAGAAAGGCAACCCATGGTGGATGGGTAGCCAAGTTTACTTATCTGGACGATGGGGGGGTAGGGTTCCACGTTGATGCCGGTCCATGTTTCAGGGCTTATTTCAGTCCCTGTTCAGGCGCCATATGTCGTTTTCGATGGGTTAGGTTGTTTTCTCCGGGCTGGCTTCACGGGCGGGTAACAGACAACCAGGGACTCATAGTTGAGCTGTAGGCAGTATCTCTTTATTCATGCAGGACTCAGCACAATCTAAGCCGAGCTAAGCTAAACTCAAGGTAAAGTACTCTAAAACTCACAATGCTGTCTTTATATATACTTGCCAAGTAGGGTGGAAATAGGGTGTGACATAGAGAGGGTGGAGAGAAAAGTGACTGCTGACAATCAGAGTGTGACAAGGAGAGGATCAGGGTGTGACAAGGAGGGGGGGTGGAGCAAAAACATATCATGAAACAGTGGGGATTGAACCAATGCCCTGGAGGGAGGTACTTGTTAACAGCGGTTATATAAATAGAATGAAGTGGTTATGTAAATAGAATAGTGTTAAGCAGGGGGGATTTAAACCAAATGAAACAGAAGGGGTCTCATGCATACCAATACC
Organism: Erinaceus europaeus; assembly: GCF_950295315.1. Classification (NCBI taxonomy): domain Eukaryota; kingdom Metazoa; phylum Chordata; class Mammalia; order Eulipotyphla; family Erinaceidae; genus Erinaceus; species Erinaceus europaeus. The sequence goes on along the minus strand of NC_080175.1, from coordinate 21,214,247 downwards.
CCATGAAAAAATGTCCGCCAGGAGCAGTGGATTCTTAGTGCCAACACTGAGCCCCAGTGGAAACCCTGGAGACAAATAAAAAGGGGGGTGTCGGGGAACTGCAACTTAAAATTCTGGAAAAACTTTTGCTGGCCCTTACTAAGTAACTTATGATATAAATTTAATACCATCTCTAAGTGTATATTCCATTAATGCTATATCCAGGCATGGGGCATACTGCCTATACCAATAATAACATAATTTATGTGAGAGCTCTGGGTGAGAAAAGGATCCTAGTGCTAATTTACTAGATGAGAACTTAATGTCCTACAAAATACAGACTTACCAGTAGAATCTGTTTGGTACGACCCCTTCCTGGATGAGCTGCCACCTCCTCCCAAATTCCGCAGAGCTGTATAACTGTAGAGAAAATAAATTACTCAGCACCATCATCATCCTATGGTAAGTACATAACGTACAAACTTCAGTTCATTGGGGTAATTAATAAAATAAATAATGGTCTCTACCATTTACTGAATGCTTGTCACATGGCAGCTGCAGGTTCACTCATATACATTTTGTATGACAGGTTTCATCATTACCATTTTATGACTGTGAAGCTGCTCAATTCACCGTCAGTGGATTTGATTTAATATGCTATAATCTCCATCCTAAACACGGCCGAGCCATCTATGCTAAATCGTATCTTGCGGACGTTTACCATACAGCCTCTTCGACCTTCTATGACTCCATTACTATTGGAACTATTTAGCTCGTCAACGTATATAAGCCTCCCAGTGCCTCATGGGATAATGAGGTCCTGCCTAGCCCGAATCACCCAGCTGTTTACGTTGGAGACTTTAATAGTCATCACCAAGACTAGGGATATTCCTCCACTCGTGCTGATGGCTCTATCTTAGCCGACTGGGCTTCAGCAAATGACCTCTCCCTATTATACGATCCCAAACAGCCAGGCTCTTTTCACAGTGCTAGATGGAATAAAGACTCGTCACCCGACCTGTGCTGGATTAGCACAGTCAACGGCCAAGCCTTTCCCGCTACCAGACAAGTTCTCAAGGACTTCCCGCACAGTCATCACTGCCCAGCTATCATCCACATTGGTCTCCAGCTCCCACTGATTCTGTGCTCGGAGAAACTAAGATGGAACTTTTGGAAAGCAAACTGGCATCTGTTCAGTGATCTTACCAACAAATCTATTCCTGCAATTCCAATTAACTCTATCCCCTCTGAAGATTCCTACAGGCGCTTCCACCAAGCCATCTTCAAAGCAGCTTCCCAAGCCATTCCTCGTGGGAGACGTGCTAACTATACGCCTTGTCTTGATGCTGAATGCGAGCAACTACTAAAGCAGTATGATGAGTTGGGCGACCCAGATGTGGCCGACCATCTCATTGCCTCCCTGGATGCAGCACGCCAAGCCCGCTGGCAACAACTCACGGGAAGTCTGAACTTCACCCACTCAAGTAGGAAGGCCTGGAAGCTTCTTCATAGTCTGGGTGCCGGTAGCCAACCCCCTCCTGTCTCCCATCCTCCCGTATCTCCAAACTCAGTGGCCAGTCACCTAACTCAAGTTGGACGTGCTAAGATCAACCCAGTCTGGAAAAGAGACATTTCCCATGAGTGGTCATTCCACTTCCGGTTATCTTGTCCATCTCCAAAACTCTCTCCCTTTACACTGTCTGAACTGGAAGACGCTTTGAAGAGGGTTAAACCGGGAACGGCTGCTGGCTATGATAACATCACCCCAGAACTCATTCTTAACTTGGGCCCCGTGGCAAAGAAGTGGCTCGCTTCATTCCTGTCCCACATCTTGGAATCCGAATCTATGCCCAAAATTTGGCATCGTGCCAAGATAATAGCAGTTTTGAAACCAAAGAAAGACCCTACACTGGCCGCCAGCTATAGACCAATTTCTCTCTTCTCTCCTTGAGAGTCTGCCTCTGTCACGTATTTCTCCTGTTACAGAGAAATTCCTATCACCCGCCCAAGCTGGTTTCTGCCCAGGACGATCTACCTGTGAATAAGTCCTGGCCCTCTCAACTTACATTGAAAATGGATTCCAGAAGAATTTAAAGACGGGTGCTGTCTTTGTTGATCTCACAGCAGCCTATGACACGGTCTGGCACCGTGGTCTCCTAGTCAAGATCTCAAGATGTCTGCCTCCATGGGTGGCCAACACTATATCGTTTCTTCTCCAAAACAGAAGATTCCGGGTGCATCTGGGTGACAAGTCTAGCAGATGGAGACTTGTCTCAAGTGGCCTCCCCCAGGGCTCTGTTCTGGCTCCTATGCTATTTAATATTTACATCAATGACCTCCCAGAAACTTCTTCAAGGAAGTTCATCTATGCCAATGACATCTGCTGTGCAACTCAGGCATCCAAGTTTGACATCCTCGAGGAAACACTCACGAAAGACATGTCTCTGATATCTGATTACTGTAAAAAAATGGTGACTAATCCCTAGCACTGCAAAAACAGTATCATCTGTTTTCCATCTACACCATGCCTCGGTCTTGCGTGAGCTTAATGTGCAGCTTGACGATACGCGAATCCGACATGAAGCCCAGCCAGTCTATCTTGGTGTTACTCTCGATCGCACTCTGTCATTTCATGAACATCTCATAAAAACTGCAGCAAAGGTGGGCGCGAGGAATCACATCATTGCAAAACTGGCCAGCTCCTCATGGGGTGCGAGCGCTTCCACACTACGATCATCCTCTCTGGCATTATGCTATTCCACTGCAGAATACTGTGGCCCAGTATGGTTCCGTAGCCCCCATGTCCACTTGGTCGATTCCAAATTATATTCCTCCATGAGGATAATTTCTGGAACCATCCGTTCCACCCTGGTTCTATGGCTGCCAGTTCTTAGCAACATCGCCCCGCCAGATATTCGTCTGGATGCGGCATCATCTAAGTTCATTTCCCATGTATACGCTCGACCGGACCTGCCAATATACGAGGATATCTTTGCCCACCCTGTCCAACGCTTGACGTCTCGTCATCCAATCTGGTCCCCTACACCTACACTGAACTTCTCTGTTCCAGTCTCTTGGAAACAGAGTTGGCAGTCAGCTGAGGTAAAGAACAAACACCTCATCACAGACCCCTGCAAGCGTCAACCTAGCACGTTATGATTGGGCCCTCCTCAATCGCTATCGAACAGGCCATGGCCGGTGAGCCGCTATGTTCCATTGCTGGGGAGCCAGAGACGACCCGAACTGCCCCTGTGGCTACAGACAGACTATGACCCACATAGTCAACGACTGCCACCTCTCCAGATTCAAAGGAGGTCTCGAAACTTTACATCAGGCTCAACCTGACGCTGATGACTGGCTATGGAAGAAGGGCAAACGCTAGAAGAAGAAGACTGTGAAGATAGAGGCTCAGGAAGATGAAGTGGTATGTTAGAAATCATATGCCCACCAAGTATCGGAGTAAATTGGTTTAAACTCAGTTCTGTGTAGTGACAAAGTGAGCTAACTATATCAGTAGACTGAGCATACATGCGGAGTATTGTGCGGGATACAAAGAAGAACAAAATCGAAAATTGGTTTCTAGAGTGCAGAGAGTATAACCCGAGCCTCACTAAAGTTTTGAGCTATGCAAGAGGCTGCCAGTGATAAAGGAATGCAGAAAAAGTTGCTCTGGAGTCAATCAGGGATGTTTCACAGATGTCATGAAGATTCAGTTGGGATTCAAATAAATGACAGTGTTCAAAGCATGACAAAAAATGGGAAATGCATTACTCACAGAGAGAGCAACAAGAGTCAAAATGCTGAGATACGCAGGGACAGAGTATGAATAAACCAGACTTATGTAAGCAAGTTCAGATGACAATGTGGATGATAGATAGGAAAAAGCAAAGTTAGGGACTAGAATCTATATCACGGTTAAGAGGAGCCAAATCTGGCCTATTTAACAGTAAGAGGCAGAAAGACTGGCTATAACAATATCATCTTGTATGGCTAAAGCTCTAATTATGATCCACGTACTTCTCATGCATTATTTGTTCAATCCCTGTGACATATAAGTTATGCCCATTTTAAAGATGGGACACAGCTAGTAAGATTACAAGTTGATTTGATATACTGCTTTAGTATTCTCAAAGAGGCAACTGCATAGAGGTGGGCTCTATGTCTTAACATACCCCATGCCCTCCAAATGTCTTTCTTCTCCAATGGCATGTCCTTCTTTACTTGCTTGCCAACCCTACTATTCTCCAGTGACTTTAACAACACTATGTGTCCCTTTTGTACTGCTAGGAATATCCTGTGATGGCAGCCCTCCAATTTCTGTTATGCTAGGCAAGCCAGTTCCCATGGGCATTTGTTACTGATTTGAATATATATATATATATATATATATATATATATATATATATATATATATATATATATATATATATTATTAGGAACATCTCCCTTGTGCTATGTGCTTGGTCAATAGCTCACTCATACCCTAATGTTCCACCATCGTGTCTGTGAATCCCACAGCAAATGGATGGTGAGTCAGAGGTACTGAGTACCATGATAGCCAATCTTTTGTCCTCTCTCCTCAGCTTCAGAACTCAGGGAAGGGTCAAATGACTCACTAAATGACTCACCAAGGCTGCAGATGTACAGACATATCCAAGGAACAAGTCAGCTCAAGTGAGTATTTACTGAAGTCTGGAAGAGTTTTCTGTGACATTGTGTCCATTGGATCAAAACACATCCAGAAACCAAAATAAGCGGAAAGATTTGACTCCTAAACTGGGCATTAGACTTGGCTGCTACTTCACAGTATCTGGGCAAAGAACCAAGGGGGAAATCTGTGCCTTTTTCTTTCCAGTCTTATTATTTTTCTCTGCCCCCATCAATGATGGCTGGGGGAGAAAGGTTTCTTGGATACACTTCATGCTTGATTCATTTTAATAATGCCAAAGTGAAATGGTGACACAGTGCTCCTCATCAAGACAAAAGAAGATGGGTCAACTCACTCTTTCTTAATTCAGAACCTAGACAGACATTGTAAGCATACACATCCTGCTTCTTGTTCAGTTTGTCAGGGTGTCCTGAATACCTTGCATTTTAACATGCACATTTGTGAAACCACACCAACCACCCAATTTAGAAGCATTTGCTTCTGTCTCTTTTCTTGCTCTGTCTTTTCTTAAATCCAAACTTCACTTCTTTCTATGAGCTTAATGCAAACAGAGTTCACACTATAGTATATGCCTGTGTGTGTATGTTTATGCTAATACCCATATTTAAATACAAAATTTGCAAATGTAACAGAATCAGGGCAGTTTGAAATGATGATAGTTCTGTGTGTGCAGGCTGGACTCACATACATCCTGAGCCTCGTATGACCATACACCAAGGGAATGCTATCTTGGTTCCCCACAAGTTGCATTTCTCTAAGGAGGTTGTCTACTTCAATACTAGTCTTCTCTGTAAGCTCAAATCAAGGCCTTCTTCTCTATAAACCTTCTACATACTAAAATTCCCTGTAACTTTATTTCCAAAGAACTAAGAGACAATAATAGGTAGCATCAAACTGAAGGTCACATCTTTATATTTAACCTCCTGAGTAATCATTCAGGAGAGAGCCTTCTACTAGTACAGTGCAGGAATTCTTTCATATCTAAAACCTCCTCTAAAATGTCTGAGATCATCCTTTAACTCTTTGATAATATCACAATGCTTAAGTGTCAGGAATCACATTTTTCTCTATATTCTGCTTAGTAAATTGTGAATGATCAAAGGATAAAAGTATTAATTTTGCTCCACACACCCTCTAGTGAGAAATCTATCCAGTAAAGTACTCAGGTGTTCCAGTGGACCACAAAGGTAACTGACTGGAAGAAACTGTGTTATTTCTATGAGTTCATAGTTTCAGATCATACTGTATAAATAAAAATGTCTGTAGGGTTAGGGTGAGAGTTCAGCAGGTAGGGTGTATGTTTTGCCAGGAGCGCAGCCCAGGTTCTAGCCCTGGTACCACATGGAAAGAACTTTGACATTAGAGAGTATTCTGGTGATATAAATTATTGATCTGTGGTCAAATGCTCTACACCGCTAAGACATACCCCATCTGCTAGTGATATAATATTCTTTCTCTCTCTCTTTTCTCCCTATCTCCCTCTATCTTTTACCAGAGCACTGCTCAGCTCTGGCTCATGGTGGCGCAGGGGACTGAACCTGTGACTTTGGAGCCTTAGGCATAAGAGTCTCTTTGCATAACCATTAAGCTATCTACCCCTGTCACCCTCTTTCTTTTCTTTTCTTTTCTTTCTTTCTTTCTTTCTTTCTTTCTTTCTTTCTTTCTCCCTCTGTCTCTCTCTCTCTTTCTCCCTGTGTTTCTCAACCAGGAGTATCACTGGAGCTTGGTACCTGCACAACAAAATCACTGCAGGCAGCCATTTTTTTCTTTTTCTTTTCATTTGATAGGAAAGAAATAAATTGTGAGGACAGGAGCAATAGAGAGGTGGTATAAGATTCCAACTGTGATTCACTGTTTATGAAGCTTCCCCACACCTGTAGGCAGGAATCTGGAACTTGAACCCAGTTCTTGCACCTTAATAACATCTGCTCTCAATCAGGTGAGCCTCCAGTCCCCTCACCAACAAACCCCCACCTTGCCGTGTGTGTGTGTGTGTATTTCTGAATGAGAAAAGTCTACAAAAGCAGTGAGAACATTTTGAGAGGCCTTGGTTATGGTTCAACAAAAAGTGTATAAACAATACTTGTGAAATTCAAATTCAAAATTAGTATTTTGCAAGTAGGATCTTAAAAATTCAACTCAAGAGAATGCTGCTCTGTATACTCCACTCACTACATCAACTATTTCCCCCTTCCCAAGAAGCTATTTGTCCAGCTTCTTGTTCTATCTAGAAAAGGAGACAATTCAAGTCATTCTAGTTAACGTGTTAATTAAACCTGCAGAGTCTGACAGCAAAGTTCTCCTCTACAAAGAAGAGGACGATATCAAAGGCTTTTACCCAATGACTCTGTCTCAGCTGCCAGTGGAAAGCTTTTCTTGTAGAATGAGTGACTGTCCTTTAATAAAATTCATAGTGTTGGCAGCACCTAAATAAGATTTATGTCCCTTGTCTCTCTGGCTCCAAGGTTTCTTTTGACTGCCAGAACACAGAAATGAGAACTATCATTATTATCTATCACATCAGAGAAAAAAAAAATCACAGCTTTCTCCAGCAATATCAGGTCAACAGGATAAGAAAGACACACACACACACACACACACACACACACACACACACACACACACACACACACACACACCACGGGGGTGGGGTGGGGATAATTTGAACTAATTTTAAGAGGGCAATATTCATCTTCTAACCCTCTATTATGAACTACAAATGTTATTCCTTTGGGTTTTCTGGGGAGGATTAAAATGGTTTGCTAACACTGGTACAAACTACTTAGAAAAAATTAAAAGAATAAAACTTTTAAAATGGGGGTGGGGTAAGGGAACATTTTGGTGAAGAATGCAAGACAGAGAAATCCTTCCTGTCTAAAATCATTCTTAAATATCTAAGACCACTTTCCTGTCTCAGTAAATATAACTTAATGAATACAAACCAAGAACTCATCTCTGTTCAAGATCTATTAACAGCCACAAAACCTAACCATCCACTCTGTCATTTGGCTTCCTTCCTTCCTTTCTTTCTTTTCTTTTCTTTCTTTCTTTCTTTCTTTCTTTCTTTCTTTCTTTCTTTCTTTCTTTCTTTCTTCTTCTTCTTCTTCTTCTTCTTCTTCTTCTTCTTCTTCTTCTTCTTCTTCTTCTTCTCCTTCTCCTTCTCCTTCTCCTTCTCCTTCTCCTTCTCCTTCTCCTTCTCCTTCTTCTAATTATTATTGACATATCTTACATTGGCTTGTTCCCTTGCCATCTGCTTTTGTCTGCTGTAAGATGACAGCAGATAAAAATACAATTAATTTCAAAGGCTGCAATCACATGGATTAGTTCTGCTACAAGCTTTTAATCAATTATTTTTCATCTTTGGTGCCATTCTTAGTACTTCCAAGCTGCAAGTTGGTTGAGGGGCACATGTCCCTAGGAATAATAAAGGCAATGCCACGGGGGTACACAGGCTTGGTGTGGTCAGAGGTGTGTTTTGTTGGCTTTTCTTAGAATCCTTAATCTAAAATGATTTCAGATGGGATAAGAAAAGAGGTATGAGGGCAAAACTTCAAACTTTTTTCTTCTATTGTCTATTCACATTTTGGTTGAAACCTTAGAAGAAAAATTCAATCTCTTTTTGTTGAGGAAAAGTGTTTAATCACTGCAGTCTCTGGTAAGCCTTGTCAATATTTTGAGAAAAGATCAATGTAACTCTCTTCAAATTGCTAGACAGGTACCATAGTACAATTTCTTTTGCAGTTAAGACATCACTGCAAAGACACAAATCCTTAAAAAGTGAAGGAAATAACATATTTTAAGCCTTGGATTTACTTAACATCAGTTCAATAAAGCTCCCCATGGTAACTTTTCCAGTTAGGAGGCAAGTTCTTATGTCACTTCCACATGAACTCCTGGAAAGACTATCAAGTGATGGAACACTTCCTGCTGCTGACTTTTTATTTATTTATTTTTTTAAGGTTTCTTGCTTACTATTCTTTCCCTTTCTATCCTTAACATTTTAAAAGCAGGAGGTCTGCAAACTTCACTTCTTGAAAAGGTGAGAGAACACTCTGCCAACTCTTTTTTCTTTGCCTCATCTTAACACCGTCACAGGGAAGGTCTGGCTACAGAGCTTTCCTCTACCTCCTGATTCTCTACTTTTGGCTGCTGTTGCTACATATTCCTTTTACAAGAAAGATGTGGTACCTTGAAGACTTCAGATAAATTCCTAGTCAGGTTTAAAGCAAGGATGCCATCAAAAGCTCTCTCTCTCTCTCTCTCTTTCTCTTTGCCTCTATGGTTATTACTGGGGGCTTGGTGCCTGCACTATGAATCCACTACTCCTGGAAGCCATTTTTCCCATTTTGTTGCCCTTATTGTTGCCCTTGCTATTGATGTTATTGTTGTCACTGCTGCTGTTGCTGTTGGATAGGAGAGAGAGAAATGGAGAGATAGGGGAAGACAGAGGGGGAGAGAAAGACAGACACCTGCAGACCTGCTTCACATCTGTGAAGTAAACCCCCCCTGCAGGTGGGGAGCCAGGGGCTGGAAATGGGATCCTTATGCAGGTCCTTGAGCTTCACGCCATGTGCACTTGACCCATTACACTACTGCCAGGACTCTCAAGCTCTTTAATCTACCAACCTTTACTATAGAAAGAGCCTCAGTCCTCAGTCCAGAGAAATCTATTACCTTAGGGAGCATGTTCTCGGTGCTCTGCTTCAGTAGTATTAGGGAGTAGAATAACTCACTGTAGCGGGAAAATATATTCTTAAAGTAATGCCAAAGGTAATAGTTTACTCTGTGTTGACACAAGTCTTTTCCTTGGCTGGTTGGTATAGGGGTAGATACCAAGAGAATGATAATCCCAGAGTGACCAGTCCTCTCTCCTAGTGCAGACCTTTTCCTTGATGAAAAAGCTAAATTATCATGTTATACCATTGAGACTACTATACAAAAATGTATAAGATTTGGCTCACAATGCTACGGTCAACAATATTTATACCCCTTTCCCATATTAGGGAGCTACTCTCCTCCCTGATCCAGCTTTCTGGTCCTTTTTCCAGCCAGGGCATCATCTCCCCAGACAATAACTTGGATCCACCTGCATATCAGATTTCAGGCTCAGGGAAAAAAAAAAAAACTAGTATAGCCACAGGCTCTTTGGAATATAACTAAAATATGCCTACTAGCTATCTACAAAATGGAGGACCCCCTCCCCCCAACTCTTCATCTGCACTACTCCAGCCTTAAGGTCCATGATTGGTCAACAATTTGTTTGGATTTCTATGTTAACTATCTTTTCAGCCACCAGATTCTAGCATGATGCCAACCAGACTTCCCTGGACACACAACCCCACCAATGTGTTTTGGAGCTACACTGCCCAGGAGCCCTTCCCCACTAGGGAAGGAGAGAGACAGACTGGGAGTATGGATCGACCTGTCAACACCCATGTTCAGCGGGGAAGCAATTACAGAAGCCAGACCTTCAACCTTCTGCATCCCACAATGACCCTGAATCCATACTCCCAAAGGGTTAAAGAATAAGAAAGCTATCAGGGGAGGGGATGGGCTATGGAGTTCTGGTGGTGGGAATTATGTGGAGTTGTACCCCTCTTATCCTATGGTTTAGTCAATGTTTCCTTTTTATAAATAAAAATTAAAATAATAATAATAAGTAAATAAATAAAATACCTAGCATCACACAAAAATGCTATGGTGCCTTTTGTAGGAGAGGGAAAGTGGAGAATCAGCAAAAGTTTTTAAAGTGTGTCTAAGAGAATAATCACAATTTCTTAATATGAAGATGTACAGAACATTCCTGTCCTGGGGATTTATCCAAAGGAAGCAAATACACTTATCCAGACTGATTTATGTTATACAATGTTACCTATGGTCATAGCAGCACAATTTCTAATAGCCAAAACTTGGAAACCACCCAATAAAAAATGGTAAAATGGTCACTGATGCAATAGAAAAAAGAAAGAGAGAGGGGGAGAGGGAGGAAGCAAGGAAGGAAGGAAGGGAGGAAGGGAAGAAAGGTGGAAGGGTGGAAGGAATGGAAAAAGAGGAACATTCCACTGGAATAGTAAACAAGTAGGAAGTTTATTTATTTATTTTTTCCAATTGAAGGGGTCCTGACTGTCTGGGATGCACACAGAAGACTGTTGTGGAAATGACTCTAAACAGAGCCTTAGGGGCAGGCTAAATAGATGCAGTCCTCTCAGAACTGGTGGGACTGACTCAGACTGGAGCCAAAGACATCAGGGTCAGAAGACAGGCACACCCAGGCCAAGTGTTCATGTTTTGCTGATGAAGATGGAGCGGGAACGATGACTCCTTGCTGGCTCCATCAATTTCTCTCCAGGCTGGATTTATCAAATCTGTCACTGACCATTGCTCAGCTGTCAGTCTATCACATACCTCATAGTTAGGTTTGGTGCTCTGAGGCAGGTCTGGAAAATTAGATATATGGATCCAGGGCAGACTGTGCAGGAAGAGCCAGTATGTAGCCAAAGGCCAATTTTATTTGGAGACACTTCCTGTATACTTAGCTCCCAAGGCATAGAGGGAACTTATGACACAGAATGGTGACTTTAAGGTTCTATAATATAGATGGGGAAATAAATGCAGGATACATAAGATAATTAGAGATTAAAATAAAAATCTATATGGCCAATCTGTCTCAAGAAACTCATGTAAAAACAGATAACCTTCAATTATCCTATAATCATACCATAATATATAAATGTATCAGTAATGAAGTTCAGCTGTTTCAAGAAACACAAAACTGTCACTGAGAACATAACTGACATTGTGTCTCCCTCCAATGGATCCATATGCAATATGAAGACGGAAGAGAGGAGAAAGATCAGTTAGGAAGGGACTAAGGACAGGACAGGGAAAGAAGATTGTCACAATAGTGCCCTGTGTATTTAAAAGAATAAACAAAGAAAAAGAATTAAATACCAATCCAGCCTAGGAGGTGGCTCAGACATGGAATCTAGGACTTCCATCTTCAGTACCACATATGTCAGAGCTGGGTTTTGTGGGTCTAAGAGATAGCATACACTTTTCCATGTGTGAAGACCTGGGATTGAGCTGCTAGTCACGCCCTGGGAGCATCCATATAGGGGAAGCTGAAAGAGCAGTTTGTGTCATTTCTCTCTTCCAATCTCTTCCCTCCCTTTCCCCCTTCCTTTCCCTTCTCTTCCCCTCTCCCTCCCCTTTACTCCCCTCCCCCTCCCCTTTACTCCCCTCCCTTTGCCTCCCCTCCCCTCCCTTCCCTTCCCTTCCCTTTCCCTTCCCTCTCAATCTCCCTCTCTTTATCAATTTAAAAGTCAGAGTCTGCCAGGAATGATGGACTCTTACAGGTACGGAACCTAAGCAATAACCATGCTGCCAAAATAAATAAATAAATAAAAATAAGGACAATGCCTAACCACTTACAGAGCATAAGAGCAGGTCACTTTTGACCCTTTTATCATCCCCTCTTTTCAACTGGGCAGGGAGGGACTTCACATTGACAATGTTAGTGCAAGGTTGGGGCTGTAGGTGTGTATGTGGGGTGGTTCAGTGTACAGAGAGGTGAGTACTGGAAATCAGTGAGGGGTGATTTCTCTCTTGGTCACAACTCCTGCCTCTCTCCACCCCACACCTCTCTGTGTGATGTGTTTCAAACTCCAGTGCTGACCTCTGCTGTGCAAGTCAGTTCTTGAAATGCGTATTACAAAGTCTGTCAGAGGAAACAGATTTCATGGGAAAAGACATTTACATAAAAACAGAAAACAAATTGGAAATTAATGAAAAGAAAAAAAATCAGATGCCTACTCAAGGGAGGCACATGTGGTTCAGCGAGGACTGAGCTTGAAACAGTCAAAACCTAGTTCTACCACTCACTTGCTCCCTAGGGACATTTTCCTAACTCTCCAGAGCCGCTAGACTTGCTAAAATAGGTCTGATAATGTATACAATGCTGGATACAGGAATAAGCATTGGGGGGTAGGTGGTGGCTAAAAGGTTGGGCATACACATTATCATGCTCATGGATCCAGGCCCCCGCCCCCCTACAAAGGGAAAGCTCCATGAGTGGTGAAGTAGTGCTGTAGTATCTCTCTCCCTCTCTTTCTCATAGATACTTTTCCCCCTCTCAATTTCCCTCTGCCCTATGAAATTAAAAATTTAAACATAAAATAGATATTACTGGGGCCTCGTCATCACCCCATATAGCAAACACATTACAGTGCTTGAGGACCTAGGTTTAAGCCCCACATTCTACCTGTGGGCTGGGGGTGGGGTGGCAGAAGCAATGTCAGGCACAGCCCCAGCAGGCTAGGACTAACCGGAAAGAAGGGAGTCCCAAGACTAAACTGAAGCTATTTTTCCTTACATTGATAATTTAAAGACTTATTGGCTATTGAAAATACACAAATATTACCTGAGGATAATGGCAGAGGCAAGTCAGGCCTGCTGTATGGCACAGCCCCAGCAGACTGGGGTTAACTGCAAAGCGGGGAGTCCTAAGACTAAACTGAAGCTATTTTTCCTTACACTGATAATTGAAAGACCTATTGGCTATATTGGATATGCACAAATAATGCCTGGGGACAATGAAAGGAGATCCCTGGGGAAAGTACATTGTAACAATAATTATGGCAGTGAGTGTAACAAGACTAAAAATGGCCTAAGAGCTGAAGCTCCTGTACCCATTGGGAGGCTTTCAGAAAAAGCTATTTGTCACCATTATAGCTTCTCTATTAGCTGGATTCAGACCAAAAGCCAGAACTATCAGTAGCTTATAGTATGAGTGGCAGACATCGATCTCCATTTAAATATAAAGAGGCCCTAATGCTTACCCTCATCCACAGACACCCTGCTTCCACTTATAGGCATCCATGATGAATATAGAGGTTGTATAGTGAAATAGCTAATGTTAGGATATATGGAGAGAAGTTAGTAAACTTTCATATAGCTAGAAGTTAGTGAACTTTCATATATGCAAAGGTTAACCAGAGGAAAGCCCCCATGGTGTGTGCTTACTTGATAGTAGAAGATTTCTTTAGGTGAACATCTTACTATATTACAAAAAACTTGGTTTATGATCTAGTTAGACCCATCCAAGAATGGGTTAAGAAGAAAAACTATTAGATTTAGTTCCAGGGAATAATGTTTATTCATACAGAACGTCAGAACAGGGAGATGGTTAAAACACAGATGGTCATTTCTAGGGAACTTTCAAGGGAAAATTCAGACTACTGCAGACCAAGGAAACTTTCAAGGGTAGATTTAGGCTACCCGAGACCCAAGAAACTTTCAAAGGGAGATCAGGATGTCCCAGATCTAGGGAACTTTCTAAGGCAAACATACCTATAATAATAATAATGTTGTTTAACATTATTATTGATGTTAATGAAAACAATCATGCATGATGTCAACTATATCCGGGCAAAAAGTGTTAAAAATCAAGCTCTGCAGAGAGATGGCAGAGACACTTCTCTCCTGCACCTAAAGCAGCTGATGTGTCCCTCATTCATCTTGCCAACTCTGCCTTTCCTTCAGGGACTCTTAACAGGCCATGGCCGGTGCGCCGCTATGTTCCATCGCTGGGGAGCCAGAGATGACCGAACTGCCCCTGCGGCTACAGACAGACTATGACCCACATAGTCAACGACTGCCACCTCTCCAGATTCAAAGGAGGTCTCGAAACTTTACATCAGGCTCAACCTGACGCTGTTGACTGGCTATGGAAGAAGGGCAAATGCTAGAAGAAGAAGGGACTCTTAATTACTTTTGCCGGGGTTGGCTCCCAGCAGTGGGGTAGCAGTGAAACGTTATGAGTTGTGGAGCAGGTATCACTCTGTCCTTTCCTTCCTCCCTCCCCATCTCTGTCTCTCCATATCTATACAAAATAGCCACCAGTAGTGGAGAGTTGTGCAGGCAGTGGACCCCAGAGACAATCCTGGTAGCAAAATTAAAAGGAATAATCAATGTGACAGTACTACCAGTGAGCCTGTTACAGAGTACATGTTTAATACTGTTTCCTAGCTTTCTTCCCAATTTTAACTTTCAGTCTTAGCTGTTCCCAAGGAGAGAATGGTTGCAGGGAATCAGTTGGGATACTTTTTTTTTTCTTTCTTTTTTCACTTTAGACTTTTTAAGATGCAAAAAATAAATAATAATAACCTAGATGATGCCTCTATTGCCCCAGGCTCTGAGACTGAGTGTTGCTTAGCAAGCCCTTTTCTGGAGCAGTTGAAGCTGTAATCTGTCCTTAGATTATAGATTCCTTCCCCTCCCTCCTCTCCGCTCCCCTCCCTACCCCCTCCTTCCCACCTCTTTTCTTCTTCTGGACTCTTTTTTTCTCTCCCCTCCCCTCCTTTGCCATTCCCTCCCCTCTCCTCCTCTCCTCTCTTCTTTGCTCTTATTAGATAGAGGCAGAGAAGCAGAGAGAAAGAGTGAAAGAAACCAAGCACCAAAGCTTCCTTCAATGTGGCAGAGGCCAGGCTTGAATCAGGGTCACACAGATGGCAAAGCAACACACTATCCAAATGAGCTATTTCACTGGCCGATAGCTTTTTGGGGGGTGGGGTGGGGTAGGGGACATTTTTTAATTATACATGTAGTTAAATCAAACAGGCAACAATCACACATAAGGTATTATTGTACATGAATCAGGAGAGTGAGAGTCTTGGAGAGTAATAATTGTGTCTGTCCATGTGATAATATTCTATATTAAACATGTTAGTTGGTATACCAATCTGGAAAATTTAGAAACGTCTTCAACTTTTGATTTCTAACCTTCTTGGTTACAACCACTGTGGACCAAAAGGACAGCAGGAAGTGGCAGCAATTAGATTTCTAAGTGGCTACCCTTAGAAAATAGGATTCTCTGGGTATCTGTTAAGCTGTTTTGAAAAAGAGACACAAGTTCTTATGAGAGATTAAAAGTCCATCCCATTTCCCTAGACTGGGCAAGTTTAAGAAAAAAAAAGACACATTTTAATCTATTCAGACAAGTGTTTGTGGCATACAACAAACCCATCAAGAATTGGCTAAAATGTTGCACTAGCAAAAACATAATCATATTTTGAAGCTTAAGTAGCTACCAAAACACATAAATGTACCTGCCTAAGCCTTAATCCCAAGCAATAATTTTAAAGTGTCCATTTGTTCTTATTTGCTCCATCCATTTCATTCAAATTATTAAGGATAGGTAGATCAAACTGTTCCAGGTGGCAGTTGAAAAATAATGATACATTCTGGTTAAACAAGGTATCTAAGGTGAATACAGGCCTTCTTTGTTTGCGTATGATGGCATTTCATCTTGAGAATTTGTTTTATAAACAACTGTTGGGGTTGACATTTAGCAAGCTCCCTGGCTTCTACTCTAATTGCCAGATTTGTACTTGGATACTTAAATTATTTACATATTCATCAGGTTAGAAATCAGCTCTGACATTGGGAAATCTCAAGCACATGGAAACCCTGCCAAACCAGCATGGTGTACAGTCCTCAACATATCTCTTATAATGAGTGCTTTTTTACTTAATGCAGTGCCTTGGGGAAATGTGATGATATTAGGTAGGCATCAATTTCCTAAGAGTTTGTCCTTGTGCAGAAATCATTTGAATATCCCCAGGAGGTTGAATTTCAAGGGTCTTTTATTTCTATCTTGCCCTTTTGACAAGAAGGGGCTGCTAGCTCTAGTAAAAAAATAATGATAATAAAGTCACTCTTAGATACATGTCTTAATATTTAAAGGTATGCTATTATTATAAACAACATTTTTTTTAAACATCTTACCCTGGTTCTTTCTTGCCTCATTCATTCTCATACCATGGTAACTGTTAGTGATCTAGTACAAAAAAATATTCAGCATTGGCTAAAGTACCAATCTTTTTTTCTTTCTTTCTCTTTCTTTTTTCTTTCTTTTGCTTCCAGGGTTATTGCTGGGCCACAGTGCTGGCACTATAAAGCCATTGTTCTTGGTGAGCACTCCCCACCCCACCCCCCATTTTATTCAACAGAACAGAGAGAAATTGAGAAGAGAGTAAGGGAGAGGGGGAGAGAGAAAGGTAGACAACTGCAGACCTGCTTCACCACTTGTGAAGCATCCCTGCTGCAGGTGGGGGAGCCGGGGCTTAAACCCAGGTCTCTGCTTGGACCCTTGCACATAGTACTGTGCATGCTTAACCAGGTGGGTCACTGCCTGGCTTCTAAAAGTGCCAATATTTTAATGCAATCCTTGAGAAGAAACTGCACTGCTGTTATTGCCGCCTTGTGTCCCAATAAAACACATCACCCTAGTTTGCTTATTTCCTAGGTTGTTGATTGCTATATTCACCTGCATCTATGCAAAACCCACTATGTGCCAGTCTATGTGTTAAGTGTTCTACAGGCATTACCTCAGCATCTTCAAAGAGGCCTATGATCCAGATACTGCTATTGCTTACATTTTGAGGAACTATGAAATTTAGGACCTGTTGGAGTTCTTAAATAATAGAGTGCTGATGCTCTGCTAGAATCTCTCCATGGAGAGAAACCAGCACCATTACATTTTTGAAAAGGCAGAGATTTATTTTCTTATTAAATAATCATTATTTTCCAAGGGATGCCAGCATTTTGCTTGTTTATTTTTTGTCAGTGTCAGGGATAGTTCCACTGCTTGGACTGACTTTTCAGAAAGAAACACACATAGAGACAAAGGAAAAGACATCACAGCACTGAAGGTACATCACTGAAAGGTGGTGGGGACAAGGTTAGAATCCGGGTCATTCAAGTCAAAGCAGATAACCTCCCAGGTCAGCTATCTAGCAGGATGAATGCTGGCATTGAAAGCAATGGCAATAAGCAATGCTCCTCTGTTAGGACTCAACCAGGAAGAAGTAAAATATTATAAAAAAATTAAATAAAGGGAACTGATTTATTTTTGAAAGAATGAATTTAAAACTTTAAACACAACTGCAAGATCAGTAGATACAAGGACAGGACTAAAAGTTGTTCTTTTTGAAATTTAATTTCATGCAAGCTACTAAAATTTTATTACATGCTATAAAACACATTGCAAGTATGGTTTTCATTTCCTGTCACCATATATGATTTTCTCAAAGTCATCCTTCATTTACACAGAGGATCCCAGTGGGTGATTTAGGGCTTCAATCATATGGGATATGAGCTTTCTATATCACAACATTTTTTCCTTTTATTTTATAATATTGTATTTAATTCAGACAGACTTTATGAGAAAGAGAGAGAGAGAGAGAGAGGCAGAGAGAGAGAAGCCAAAGTATCTCTGCAGTACCTGTGATGCTAGGGATGAAACCAGGCGCTACAGGCTTACAACACAAGCACTCTATAGACTGAACTATTTCCCTGAACACTGTTTTCCCCCTCTAAAGGCATGTTATGTTTTATGTATATCTTATGTATGTATCAAGAAGTTGAATGCAGATCCATGTGCAAGCTTGAGGATTTTCTTCTTTCTTTCATAAACTGTGATTCTATGGAATATAGATGAGATCAGGAATCAAACATATTCCTGTGTGCTATTACTTAGATTCATAGATCTTCAGATTATGTGAGACAATATCAGAATCCAAATATTCTAGAATAGCCACAAAATGAACTGGGACTTACTACACTGTCTTTGAGGCTTTGTCTTCTCTCCAAAGAACTGATCATACATCTGGATATCTTATGTGCTTTCAGAAATAAAGTCAATAGGGAAATTCAGGAATAGAAGTAAGGTAAAGATTAGGGGAGACATAAAAGAAAAAGAGATCCATATTCATGGCAGGAGATTGTGGAACCTTTGCATCCCAGTAGGTCTGAGCTCATATTCTGTGGTCATGGCTAGGAACATTCTAGGCTGCACTAATTTCAGGACCCATCTTCCTCAAGTGGTAGAGTACATTGCCCAACCTCCCTTCAGAGAATGGAACAGCCCCTATCATTGTTGATTCACACTGAGGGCAAGGTCCTATAGGGGCCCACAAAGGGGTACCAAAGGGGTACATTGTTCCTGATGGAGAGGACCAGTGACAGTGGAGAGAGGATTTATTAGAGGTCTAGGCTCATCATGGCTGTGTGGGAATCGCAGGATTCCCTGAAGAGAGTCCCGGGTGATGGGCTGGCCAGGTAGTGACCAAAGAGCCAGCATTGAAGTCTGTCAGTCTCTTGCCTTCATCCAGCTTTTGTAGTCCTTACTTTGTCTGACATGGTTGGTTTTGGAGTGATTGAGGGAAGTGAAATAGGAAGTAGGTGAGGAGAGTGTCTAAGTCTAAGTAGAAACCATCTGATTAGGTACTTTATATTGTCTTTTCTAGGTCTTTTTAGTTGCTCGGTGAATCCACTGACTCACTGCACACTATTGTGCACTTTTGCTTTAAGGTCTATATTTTCCCCTAATTTATGGATACATGTGTACACATGGCCTGTCTCATGGGCCCTGTTCTACATCTAGTTTTGAGGCTTTATTAGGAAGTGCACCATCCAAAACAGAATCAAGGAGTCCTGTGAGCTAGGAAAGGTCTCACCAGAGTAATGAAGCTGGAGGGCTGACATTCCATGCCTGATGTCTGTGGACACAGTCTGAAGTGAAACATGCCAAGGTGGTACTGGTTGCACTGATTAGGTTGAGATCAGCAGATGTAGTACTAATTAGTATGAATTGAGAGTCGCATGCAGGAGAGCTAGCCCTACCCCAGAGGTTCCAGGACTGCGAGAAATATCGACTTTATAGAAAGTGGGGAAGTGATGAATATGGGTCTCAGATTAAATCCATGGGGTTTACAGTTAACAATATTTATGTATTTTTCTCATATTTGGGAGCTACTCTCTTCCCTGATGCAGCTTTCTAGCCCTTTTTCCATCCACAACATCATCCTCCTAGACAATACCTTGGGTCCACCTGCATATTAGATGTCAGGTTCAGGCAAAAACTAGTGAAGTTTTGGGACCCTTGGAATATACCTAAAATAGACTTACTAGCTTTTTCCAAAATGGAGACCCCCAAATCTCATCGGCTACTACTCTTGTCTTTAGGTTAGTCAACAATTGTTTCTGATTTATAACTTTTCTTAAAAAATTATTTATTTATGAGAAAAATAGGAGGAGAGAGAAAGAACCAGACATCACTCTAGTACATATGCTGCTGGGGACTGAACTCAGGACCTCATGCTTGAGAGTCCAAAGCTTTATCA
Organism: Erinaceus europaeus; assembly: GCF_950295315.1. Classification (NCBI taxonomy): domain Eukaryota; kingdom Metazoa; phylum Chordata; class Mammalia; order Eulipotyphla; family Erinaceidae; genus Erinaceus; species Erinaceus europaeus. The sequence goes on along the minus strand of NC_080175.1, from coordinate 21,194,417 downwards.
CTGCACCACCTCCCAGACCACTCTGCTTTATATCTTAATGCTTCTTCAGCCATCATGTTCAAGATGCTATGATGATGCCAACCTGACCTCCCTGGACAAACAATTTCACCATGTGTCCTGGAGTCCTGCCTCCCTAGATACCTGCCCCACTAGGGAAAGAGAGAGGCAGGCTGGGAGTATGGATCAACCTGTCAATGCCCATGTTCAGTGGGGAAGCAATTACAGAAGCCAGACCTTCCACCTTCTACAACCCACAATGACCCTGGGTCCATGTTCCCAGAGGGATAAAGAATAGGAAAGTTTTCTTTCTTTCTTTCCTTCTTCTTTCTTTCTTTCTTTCTTTCTTTCTTTCTTTCTTTCTTTCTTTCTTTCTTTCTTTTTCCTTCCTTCCTTCCTTCCTTCCTCTTTCTTTCTTTTATAAAAAGGAGACATTGATAAAACATAGGATAAGAGGGGTACAACTCTACACAGTTCCCACCACCAGAACTCCAGAGCCCAGCCCCTCCCCTGATAGCTTTCCTATTCAAATACAAATACAAATACACATTTTAAACAAAGAAAGATTCTTTCTCTCTCAGAAAAGTCTAGTGTCATTGGATTTGTCATTGGATGTCTAGTGTCATTGGATTTGTCATCCTCTGGGGCAAGAACAGCAAGCAGGAGCTTATCCTCAACCCATACCGCTTCCCTCTTTGAATCTGGACAGGTTTCTTTCTCTCTACTTTCACACAACAAGTAGCTACTTTACTTTCAGAATATTTTTGCTTTCCTTTATAGGAAATGAGGTAATGGCTTGGATGGACTTGGACATTCATGAGAATATGGAGAAAAAAATACAATACACAGAACTCTTTATTTGGTAAGGGCAGCAGAACCTTCTGCAGAGCTGCTTTGCCTACACAGAATACAGTAAGGGTGTTCCATCTCCCCAGATACCAGTTTCTCAGCAGTCTGAATCTTGAAGTGTTCATATCTAGTTTACAACTGTGCAGATTCCCCTCTCCAACAAATCTCTCCTTCAATATGGTCTTCTAACGGTGTGGCCAAGAACTCAGTGCCTAGAATGGTTGGCAAAGTTGATGTCTATCTAGCACTTTCCTATATTTCTCTTCAGTTTTTCTTTTTCCTTTCAGTCACATCTGCGTTTTGTTTTCTCTCATTTAAAATGTTTCCCAAAATATCATGTTTAGTGAGGTGTTTAAGACAGACTGAGAGATGCTATTGGAGGCAATGTTTTATAGCACAGTTTGTACACTAGTTTATTGCCAAATTAAAATAAAGATGTAATCTGGCAGACTCAGTCTGCTACTCAGTCTTCCTTGGGTGGTTTCCTGTAGTGATACAGGAAAGTAGTGGAAAACCAGCAGTAAAGTGATAAAAATCTGTCTGCGATCTGTTCCTGTTTTTAAATACAAAGGAACAAAAGAATGCTTGGGTTGCCCACTATTTGAATACCTTAAATAACAGATAGATAAATAGATAAACAAACAAACAAATAGCAACATGACATTCTTCCAAGTGTCTGTGGTGATTCATGGTTGTTTTGTAAGGGATCTGAACAGTGTGGATTTAAATGACACCATCTTTTGTAGTGTTTTGATCATGAAAGGTTTTGAATTTTGTCAAAGGCTTTCTCTGCATTTATTGAGATAATCATGGCAAAATGATTATTTGGTGGAAGCAACAGCGGCATGCTGGTACTGATCTTGGGCAGATGAAAAACTTAAACTCTGTGACAACAGAAATCTTGTAAATCATCATTTTCTCAGTAAAGTGACTGAAAAAAATAAAAAGATACATATTATATGCTTGGACACTGCTAGTGATTTTACACCTCTTTTTCAACGATAACCAGTATTCTCATTCTTACTGTTAAATATTTAGCTACATGTACTTTTTGCATGAAAGAAGTATTTTCAAGGGGCTTACTATTTTTAAAATCCCTTATGATTAGCTTGAACTTTTCTTTAGAGCTAAGCAGTATTCCTTTTTATAATTATACTGGTATTTATTTATTTACTCACTGGATCATAGATAACTGAACTATTTCTAATTACTATAAAGTATTATGTATAAACTTGATATAATTCTCAAAGAAATGGCACCATCATTTTTTTGAAAATATGATACAAGATTTCTAGAGTGACTGAAATGTTTGTTTCTAGAAATTCCAGGTTTTTCAAAACACACATTATTATCTATCTATCTATCTATCTATCTATCTATCTATCTATCTATCTATCTATTTAATGTAAGAGGTAGGTGAGTAGGTAGGTAGATAGACAGGCAAGAGAACAAATCAACACTATCTGGTGGTGGGGCTAAAGATTGAACCGGGGACTTGGAAGTCTCAGTCATGAAAATTTCTTTGGGAAACCACTATGCTGTCTCAGCAACCATAAAAGGTACATTATTAACAAATCTTTCAGAGGCTAAGGAATTTAGCTACCCGGTATCTCCCAATAAGGATCCTAAAGTTTAAAATAGCATATGGAAAAAGACAGCAAACCTTTCCCCTCTGGTCATTCTAGGTTTTCCTGAAGAGTCATAAAACCATTCAAGAAAGCTTCCCCCCCCCCTTCCTCTTGATAATCACCTAGGCTTAAGTATCATAGATTTCTCTTTCTAAGAACAAAAATACTGCAACACCAGAAGAACTCAATTTTATAAATTCTGGGTGCTTTTGGCTATATTTCTCTCTGATTAGAAAATAATTTTTAAATTTATGTAAAAATCTGGCTTCCTAGGGAAATGATGGCTAGCGACACTCTATCTTGGACCAAAAAGAACAATCTGCTCAACACAACTATTGAGTCCCCCAAATGATCCCATCAAAAATCCTCTATTAGATCTTTGGACACTCAAGATAAAACGTGGTCATAGAAGAACACTATTGCCCATCTGGGCTTTATCCTGAAAGCTAGAGCTTCAGAATATCTCTTCAGGACCTTAGGACTGTAATTCATTGAAACTGACAAAGCTATAAACAGGGAAATAAAAAAAAATAAAACCAAAACTAACTGTGTATTCAAATAAGAGAGTATATATCTATAAACTAAAAGAGGACAGAAAATAAGAGAGAGAATAGGGGAAGACCATAGTTGAATTTTCAAGGAGTCACTATCTTAATAAGGCACTTTCTAAGAGGCAGTGCATTTTATCTGTGAATCCTGTCCACTAGAAGGTAGTATAACCCTAACAAAGTTTTGAACACTAGTGCTGAAGTTAAGATGTTTACTGAAAATTCCAAAGCAGCAGCAATTGTAGCTGTCACAGAAAAAATGATAAACAATACTTATATAAAATAATAAATGTTCCCTCTTCCTGGGCACATACAATTATTGGCCTGCCAACACCAGCATGGGGGCCCCTTTGGTGCTCACTGCTGCATCTCATCAGTGTTAAAAGTTCCATAAGCCATGGGTGATTGCCAACTATTATTTCCATATCACTGATCTACTTGAGTGGTCACAGACCCTCTCAACTTGACTTCCAGCCAGCACCTCCCACTGATAGCTGTAGCTCACTCCTCTGTCAATCAACACACTGCTCCTCATTCTGTTATTCTGACATGAATCTTTTTTTCTAGCTTTAACTCTTCAGAGCAGATAACCTACATGTTTTGGCACTAGTACTTCATACAGCTGTGAAATTTCATTACTCTCAGAAGACACTTTTTCTTTCTTCTTCTTTTTTTTTTTTTGCTTTCCTTTTAATTTCAGACAGAGATAGAGGGGCAGAGAGGGAGAGAAACCACAGAACCTGCTGTAATACATGGTGCTCCAGTGTAGTGCTGAGAAATTGAGTCCAGTCCTCTATATAGTAAATTAGTACTACCAAGTGATCTGTCTCTCAGTCCTCACAATTTTTTTTTTTCAGGATAATTTTTCCTTCATTGTCTCCTGGAGAAACAGAGTACTTAACAGAAAGGTTGGATCCTGCCCATCTGCTAGTCCTCAATAATGAGAACCCCATGAAAATAACACAGTGGGGAGGTTCCCGGAAGATGGTGGACTGAGAAGCTGCTAGTGGCTTGAGCTCTGACCACATCTTCTGGAAACGGTAGGATTTTCTGCCTTTAGTAGGCCGGTCAATAAGGGGTCCTAGTGGTGACACCAAGGAGGTGACTATAACTTAATTTGGGTTAAAAAATAGAGTAGAAAGAAAGGGAAAAAAAATTTTTCTTTTAAATTATTATTCCCAAAGCTCGCCACCTCCCCTCCCCCCCATAACCAGTCCCTGGGGACCAGCTCCTAGCAGGCTCCCCTGCTGAGCTTCATTCTTTACCAAGATTCCTGTCTCACCAGGGAGTATCATTCATTCTAAATCTATTCCCTTCTGAAACCTCTAGCCTTTATTCTTTCTAAGTAGCCAACCAGCTGCCTCTGCTCAGGCAGCTCCCCTCCCTCCACCCACCCCCGCATAGCTAATTAAATAATCAAAAATAAATAAATAAAAAACTCTTTCCTTTCACCACTCTTTTATTACTGTTCTTTTTCTTATCTTTTTCTTTTTTCTTTCTCTCTTTTTTTTTTCTTTTTCTCATTCTTGTCATACTTTCTTCCTTAATCCTACAGCTTTCTGAATTCACTGATGCACGTTTGGGAATTATTTGGGGGAAGAAATATGACTCAGAGTGGACTCTCTCTGTGAGTATCTCTGCTCAACTTCCCTTCATCCTTTAGCTACCCCTAGAATATACAGTGGATAGTAGATTTGCATAACTGTCTATTCCTGCTATCCTTGTCTAGTCCTGAGGGTTTTTTTTTTTCTTAACAATCATCTGCCTCTGCTATGGAGGCGTGAGGCAATCTGGGACAGGGTTTTTTTTTACCCTGCTCTATTTTATTATTAATATTATATAAAGGCATATATCTTCCCCCCCCCCCTTTAGGTTGATCAGAATCAACTCTTAGGGTATCTTTCATTGCTAGGTTAGTGGGCATCTTATCTATTGTGAAAGGAACTTGTCTCGTTACTCCTACCTCCTCTACAGACTCTCCCCTTCTTCCGCCTCCTAGCTAATTAAAAAATAAATAAATAAAAAATAAAGTAATCAATTAAAAAAAACCTTTCCTTTCACTGCTCTTTAATTACAGTTCTTTTTCTTATCTTTTCTTTCTCTCTCTCTCTTTTTTTTAATCTTGTCATACACTTCTTCCTTCTTCTTTGCCTTTCTGAATTTGTGAATTATTTTGGGGAAGAAATCTGACTCAGAGTGGACTCACTATGTGTGTATCTCTAGTCTACTTCCCTTTCTCCTCTTGTTAGCCCTAGAATATACAGTGGATTGTAGATTTGCATAACTGTCTATTCTTGCTATCCCTTCTTTCTTTTCTCTTTCTTCTTCACTTGGACTTGGTTGCTACTTTTCACGGACTGGAGACATTGTTTGGCTAACTGGTAGTGATTAAACTGCTTCAAAACTTGCTTCAGTTGCTATTGTAATTCCTGAGGTGGGTGAGTGCATTTGTCATAAAGGTATTTAGTACAGTGTTGCTTGTACTCAAGACACAACAACTGAGGAACAACAGAGCATAAAAATAAGAAACACATAAATCAAAAAAATGGGTGGATCAAAAACAAATAAAACTGCTACTCCAATGAATGAAGATAAGAGCCCAGAAGAAACTACAAATCAGCCAGAAGTAACCATAGATAAGAAAAGTATGCAAGGAATAATAAACTTATTAATCACAGAAATGAAAACAACATTGGAGGAAAGGAATGGCAGTATTAGGGAAACAACAGTTGAGACCCCCAAGGAAAATACTGATTATCTTGAGGCAATTAGAGAACTGAAAGCTGAAATAGCTGTAGTGAAGAAAGAAGCTGAGGCAAGGGAAAGCAGACTAACAGAAGCAGAAAACAGAATTAGTCAGACAGAGGATAAGTTAGAGAAAATGAAGAAAGAGGTGAAAGAGCTTAAAAAGAGATTGAGAGACACTGAAAACAACAACAGAGACATATGGGATGATCTCAAAAGAAGTAACATTCATATACTTGGCCTGCCAGAGGAAGAAAGTGAGGAAGGGGAAACAAACATTCTAGAGGAATTAATAGAAGAAAACTTCCCAGACCTGAATAACAGAAAAAACATAAAGATTAAAGAGGCCCAGAGAGTACCAAACAGAATCAACCCAGACGTGAAGACACCAAGACATATTATAGTCACAATGAGAAGAAGTAAGGATAAAGAAAGGATCCTAAAGGCTGCAAGAGAGAAACAAAAAGTCACATATAAGGGAAAAGTCACCATAAGATTATCTGCAGACTTCTCCACTCAAACTCTAAAAGCCAGAAGGGAATGGCAAGATATCTATCAAGCCCTGAATGAAAAAGGGTTTCAACCAAGGATAATATATCCTGCTAGACTTTCATTCAAACTAGATGGAGGGATCAAAACCTTCTTAGACAAACAACAGTTAAAGGAGGCAACCATCACCAAGCCGGCCCTGAAAGAGGTTCTAAAAGACCTCTTATAAACAAGAACATCACTATAATACTTGCAATATATCAGAGCAAACAAAAATTTTTTTTGAACGATGGCACTATAATACATTAAATCCACAATATCAATAAACGTCAATGGCTTAAACTCACCCATCAAAAGGCACAGGGTGGGGAGATGGATCAGAAAACATAACCCAACCATATGTTGCTTGCAAGAATCCCATCTGTCACAACAAGATAAACACAGACTTAAAGTGAAAGGATGGAAAACTATCATACAGGCTAACGGACCACAAAAAAGGGCAGGAACAGCCATTCTCATCTCAGACACAATAGATTTTAAATTAAATAAAGTAATGAAAGATAGGCAAGGACATTACATAATAATTAGAGGATCAATCAGCCAAGAAGACTTAACAATTATTAACATCTATGAGGGATGTTAATAAGGGACCATCTAAATATGTCAAGCACATACGGAAATAATTTCAAAAATACATCAATAGTAATACAATAATAGTGGGAGACTTCAATACCCCACTCTCACACTTAGACAGATCAACAAAGCAGAGAACCAATAAAGACACAAGAGAATTGAATGAATAGATTGACAGACTAGACCTCTTGGACATTTTCAGAGACCTTCACCCCAAAAAACTGGAATACACCTTCTTTTCAAATCCACATAACACATACTCAAGGATAGACCACATGTTAGGCCACAAAGACAGCATCAGTAAATTCAAGAGCATCGAAATCATCCCAAGTATCTTCTCAGACCACAGTGGAGTAAAACTAACATTTAACAACAAACAAAATTATTAAAAGTCACAGAATTTGGAAACTAAAAAACATACTCCTTAAGAACACTGGGTCGGAGATTCACTCAAGCAGTATATTCAAATGTTCCTGGAAACAAATGAAAATGAAGACACAAACTATCAAAATATTGGGGACACAGCTAAAGCAGTACTGAGAGGGAAACTTATAGCCATACAATCACATATTAAACACCAAGAAGAAGCTCAAATGAACGACCTTACTGCACACCTCAAGGATTTAGAGGAAGAGGAACAAAGGAACCCTAAAGCAAGCAGAAGGACAGAAATCACTAAAATTAGAGCAGAAATAAACAACATCGAAAATAAAAGAACCATACAAACGATCAATGAAGCCAAATGTTGGTTATTTGAAAGAATCAACAAAATTGACAAACCCCTAGCCAGGCTCACTAAACAAAAAAGAGAGAAGACTCAAATTAATAGAATTGTAAATGATGGAGGAGATATCACAACTGACACCACAGAAATCCAGAGAATAATGTGAAACTTCTATGAAGAACAATACGCCACCAAACTAGAGAACCTGTAAGAAATGGATCAATTCCTAGAAACTTATGGCCTTCCAAAACTGAACCAAGAAGAACTACAAAATCTGAATGCACCAATCACAGACAAAGAAATTGTAACCGTTATTAAGAATCTCCCCAACAACAAAAGTCCTGGACCAGATGGCTTCACAAATGAATTCTACAAAACATCCAGGAAACAGTTAGTACCAATACTTCTTAAGCTTTTCCATAAGATTGAAGAAACAGGAATACTCCCTTCCACCTTCTATGAAGCCAAAATCACCCTGATACCAAAAGCTGATAGGGACAGAACAAAGAAGGAAAACTACAGAGCAATATCTCTGGTGAACATAGATGCCAAGATATTAAACAAGATCTTGGCCAACCGGATACAACAGCATATCAAAAAGATTGTCCATCACGATCAAGTGGGATTCATCCCAGGAATGCAAGGCTGGTTCAACATCTGTAAGTCAATCAATGTCATTCACCACATCAATAAAAGCAAAGCCAAATACCACATGATTATCTCAATAGATGCAGAGAAAGCCTTTGACAAAATCCAACACCTATTCATGCTCAAAACTCTACAAAAAAATGGGAATAGATGGGAAATTCCTCAAGATAGTGGAGTCTATATATAGCAAACCTACAGCCAACATCATACTCAATGGACAGAAGCTGAAAGCATTCCCCCTCAGATCGGGGATTAGACAGGGCTGTCCACTGTCACCAGTACTCTTCAACATAGTATTGGAAGTTCTTGCCATAGCAATCAGGCAAGAGAAAGAAATCAAATGAATACAGATTAGAAGGAAAGAAGTCAAGCTCTCACTATTTGCAGATGATATGATAGTATACATAGAAAAACCTAAAGAATCCAGCAGAAAACTATTGGAAGTTATTAGGCAATATAGCAAGGTGTCAGGCTACAAAATCAATGTACAAAAATCAGTGGCATTTCTTTATGCAAACACTAAATCTGAAGAAGAAGACATCCAGAAATCACTCCCATTTACTGTTTCAGCAAAATCAATCAAATACCTAGGAATAAAGTTGACCAAAGAAGTGAAAGACTTGTATGCTGAAAACTATCAGTCGCTACTCAAGGAAATAGAAACTGATACCAAGAAATGGAAAGATATCCCATGCTCATGGATTGGAAGAATAAATATCATCAAAATGAATATTCTCCCCAGAGCCATATACAAATTCAATGCAATACCCATCAAAGTTCCACCAAGCTTCTTTAAGAGAATAGAACAAACACTATAATCATTTATCTGGAACCTGAAAACACCTAGAATTGCCAAAACCATCTTGAGGAAAAGAAACAGAAATGGAGGCATCACACTCCCAAACATTAAACTATATTATAAAGCCATCATCATCAAAACAGCATGATACTGGAACAAAAATAGGCACACAGACCAGTGGAACAGAATTGAAAGCCCAGAAATAAAGCCCCACACCTATGGACATCTAGTCTTTGATAAGGGGGCCCAATGGATTAAATGGAAGAAGGAGGCTCTCTTTAATAAATGGTCGGGAAAACTGGGTTGTAACATGCAGAAGAATGAAACTGAACCACTTTATCTCACCAGAAACAAAAATCAACTGCAAATGGATCAAAGACCCAAATGTTAGACCAGAAACAATCAAATACTTAGAGGAAAACATTGGTAAAACACTTTCCCACCTACACCTCAAGGACATCTTTGATGAATCAAACCCAATTGCAAGGAAGACTAAAGCAGAAACAAACCAATGGGACTACATCAAATTGAAAAGCTTCTGCACATCCAAAAAAACTATTAAACAAACAAAGAGACTCCTCACAGAATGGGAGATCTTCACATGCCATACATTCGACCAGAAACTAATCACCAAAATATATAAAGAGCTCAGCCAACATAGCACCAAAAAAGCAAATGACCCCATCCAAAAATGGGCAGAGGATATGAACAAAACATTCACCTCAGAGGAGATCAAAAAGGCTAACAAACATATGAAAAACTGCTCTAGGTCACTGATTGTCAGAGAAATGCAAATTAAGACAACACTAAGATACCACCTCACTCCTGTAAGAATGGCATACATCAAAAAGGACAGCAGCAACAAATGCTGGAGCGGCTGTGGGGACATAGGAACCCCTTCTGCATTGCTGGTGGGAATGTAAATTGGTACAGCCTCTGTGGAGAGCAGTCTGGAAAACTCTCACAAGGCTAGACATGGACCTTCCATATGATCAAGTAATTCTTCTCCTGGGATTATACCCCAAGGACTCCATAACACCCAACCAAAAAGAGGTGTGTACTCCTATGTTCATAGCAGCACAATTCATAGTAGCTAATACCTGGAAGAAACCCAGGTGCCCAACAACAGATGAGTGGCTGAGAAAGCTGTGGTATATATACACAATGGAATACTATGCAGCTATCAAAAACAATGAACCCACCTTCTCTGACCCATCTTGGACAGAGCTAGAAGGAATTATGTTAAGTGAGCTAAGTCAGAAAAATAAAAATGAGTATGGGATGATCCCACTTATCAACAGAAGTTGAGTAAGAAGATCTGAAAGGGAAACTAAAAGCTGGAGCTGACCAAATTACAGCAGGAAACTCACATCTCCACTATAGAGCCTCTACTTCCCCCAGTCCTGGAACCCTTGGATAGGGCCCACTTTCCTGTATACCTATCCCAATCCATATCAAATAATATTGCATCTGCTGATCGCAACCTAATCAACGCAATGATTGCCACCTCAACGTGCTTCACTTCAGACTGTGTCCAGAGACTTCACGTGTGGAATGACAACCCTTCAGCTTCATTACTTGGGTGAGACCTTTCCTTTCATAGTATACTCTAATTCCATCCCAAGTGGTTCACTTTCTAACAAAGTCCCAAAACCTAGATATACACCACTTTCTGTGAGAGAGAGGATATGTTCACACATATTCATAAACTACTACAAAATATATACCTGAAAGCAGAAGTACACTAGTGTTTGCAGTGAGTATTCCCCTAACACTCCCTCTCCACTATTCCAGGCTTTGGGTCCATGATTGCTCAACAATTTGTTTGGCTTTGTATGTTAACTCTCTTTTCAGTCACCAGGTTCCAGATGTCATCAGGATGCCGGCCAGGCTTCCCTGGACTGAAGACCCCACCAATGTGTCCTGGAGCTCCGCTTCCCCAGAGACCCACCCTAATAGGGAAAGAGAGAGGCAGACTGGGAGTATGAACCGACCAGTCAACACCCATGTTCAGCGGGGAAGCAATTACAGAAGCCAGACCTTCCACCTTCTGCAACTCACAAAGACCCTGGGTCCATGCTCCCAGAGGGATAGAGAATGGGAAAGCTATCAGGGGAGGGGGTGGGAAATGGAGATTGGGTGGTGGGAATTGTGTGGAGTTGTACCCCTCCTACCCTATGGTTTTGTTAATTTATCCTTTCTTAAATTAAAAAAAAAAAGAGAAAAAGAAAATAACTCAGTGGGTAGAGTGTATATGGCTGATCCCTGTCTGACAGTGATAAAGTAAACTCTGATCTCTCTATCTTTCTCCTTCTCTCTCTCTATCTCTCTCTTTCTCTCTCTCTCTCCTCAAGGGGTTTGAACCTGGGACCTGAGAGTTCCAGACATGAAAGTTTTTTGTATAAGCTGTCCCCCCTACCCAATGCCACCAACTTTGATGTACGTTTTTTATTTTCTTTGACAATTTAATTTTGTGATATTGGGTAGTGTTTTGTCCTCTTTGGAAAAATAAATCATTAACTTCTGAGATTTTCAGCAATACAGCTTCATACAGAACAAAGACTGTTAAGATTTCTTCCAGATCAAAAATGTTAGAATTAACTTGTTCTGTGGCCACACAAGATGTTTTTAAGTCCAGAATAGGACCATCTGTATTAGCATCCTAACTGATCTCCTTGTTTTTGATCTTACTTTACCACAGTTCATTTGTCTATTTCGATTGAGTTATTATTGGTCATCTATAGCTTTGAACACATCATTTTCATCCACACTTATAAAAGACCTCCTAATCAGCAAAACTAAAATAAGTTTACCTATGAGTCAAACAATTTTTTAAAAAATCAGGATTAGGTTCCAAATAAAGAAATATAGAGTGGTTCTGGAGATGGCACAATGATAAAGCTTTGGATTCTCAAGCAAGAGGTCCTGAGTTCGATCCCCAGCAGCACAAGTGCCAGAGTGAGGTTTAGTTCTTTCCTTCTCCTTCTATCTTGCTCATAAATAAATAAAATCTTTAAAAAAGAAATATAGATATAATTAGCTTTCATAAATTTCAGTTTCAGACAGAAACACGATTTTTCCAATTTTATAAACTTTCTCTAGTGTAAAATATATCCATCCCTCAACAGAAATACAACATAATCATTAAGATCCAGATGATATTAACACTTCCACTTCCAGAGCTTTGAGATACCAATTTCAATAACCCATACCTTTATTTTGCTGGGTATCTATTATATATAAATGAGACAGCCTTTTAGGTCTCTCATACTATTTTGGTGAACTCACGTGTATTCTTCTTCTCTACAGCGAGAATTTTCCAGATAGATTGAAAGATTTTTGATTGTTATTTTATATAAACACTGTAGCATGTGGAGTACTTAAAATAGATGTGGAGTCTACCTAATATTTTTTCTCCATACACCCGCAATTGTAATTATTCATACAAATGGCAAAGGAATCTGACACTAATTACTATTTACCATGAGGAATGACTTGGGACCAAGGTGATCTTCAGATGACCTAACTATGCCAAGGTTACCCACTCTGCCAACATGATCAAGGGAGTCAGTGTTTCAAGTGCTGGGACATGAGTGGTTACATTTTGAGCTTTCCCTTCAGTTCAACTGCAATGATGCAAAGTTTTCACTTAGCCAGGTAAATCTGTTCCTCACTGTGTATCTTTCATTGGGGGGGGGGGACAATAACCAATTGTTAAACAAAATACCCAGTGGATTAAATGACTAATATTCTGTGTCCTGCGCTACTTAGGCCTTGCCAGTGATAACTGTACCATCCTCGACCAGCTGCACTGTGGCTTGACTCCAAGAATGAAATTGTACATCCTGCTGAAAGGGTAATCAGGCTGCTCAAGAGGAAAATAAAATACTAATTGTAAATTGTTTCTATTTTTAGGCTTAATGTGGATTTTATTTGGCAGTTAGGACAGCATGAATAAAGCCCCAGTCCTCAGAATTGTAGTTTACTTCCCCTAAATACCCATGCACTAGAGACCTTAGGACAATTCTTTCACTATTCCTTTCTTTCAGGAAGAATTCTCCTACTTCTTTTTGTTATTGTTGTTACTGTCATTAGGGCTTCACCACTACAAACCGACTTTTGTTTAAAGCTTAAGAGAGAAGCAAAGAAAGAACACAGGGAGAAAGGCAAAGATACCACAGAACAGAAGCTTCCTTCAGTGCAGTGGGAAGTAGGTTTGAACCTTGGTCTTACACATAATAAAGCAGGTACAGTAGCTAGGTGGGTTGTGTCACTGTGCAAAATCTCACATTTCCACGTAATCCCAGAGAAATAAAATCCTTTAACATCTTCCTCACTCAAGTAAGTTCACAATTTCTTCTCTTTCTTTTTCCTTTAGTTCACAATTTCTTTAAGTGCATGCAATTTATAACACATGGTTCCTCTAAGTTCTCCTACAATAACATCACTAAATTATACATTTCACAAAAACCATCCTGGTATTATTCTTTTGGTTTTTATGGCTAAAGTATTTTTCATACTAGCATATGCATTTTTTTTCTTTTAAAGTTTAATTACTGTTCTTACCATTACACCTGGCAATCCTATATCCTTACTATTAGGAACCATAACTATTTTATAGTATAGCTATAGTATAGAGTACATAATAAACTTTTAAATTATGACATTTGAAAAGAAATGCAATACATAGATAAGTTTGTATCTCATAACATATATATATATGTTATGAGATACATACCATATATATATATATGGTAATATATATATATATATATATATATATTACCATACATGCAAAATAATACCTTACTTAATGGTAACTTAAGTAATGGGTTTCTTTTTGTTTTCTTTTGCCTCCAGGGTTATCTTTGGGGCTTGGTGCCAGCACTATGAATCCAGTGCTTCTGGAGGCATTGTTTTTAAACATTTTATTGGATAGAACAGTCAGGAATTGAGAGGGCAGAGGAAGATAGAGAAGGGAAGAGAAATACACCTGCAGACCTGCTTCATCAATTGTGAAACAACCGCCCGCAGAGGGGGAGTCAGGGGCTCAAACTTGGACATGCTTGGTACTATGTGTGCTTAATCCAGTGTGCTACTGCTTGGCCCCCATGGTTTTCTTTTTAAATGCAATCAGAGAATAAATGTCCTGAGATTACCATGCAATGATTAATTTTATCTACTTTCATTACTAATGTTCTTTTAGCCACTTCTTTCACTACTTTAGCAAAATGATAGTTCCTACTGTCTCAGTCTTTTCAAGATAGTATTCCCTTGTTTAGGGTTTCGGAAAAGCTATATATTGAAAATCCAGAAAAATCACCATTTCTCCACAGATTGAAAACAACTACCTCAAATTCTATAGTTTGAGGGTCTTCTTACAGCCTGAGGTATTTGGTTAAGAACTGTGTCTCCACAAAGTCTGTCTTAATGTCCATCATTTCTTTATATGCTATTTCAGATATTTATACAACTCCAGAAAACAATCTGTTACATCACTGCCCTTAATACAGCTAGTAGATTTCAGGCTTCTGCACAGAACAAGAATGTTCACTTTGGAGAAATAAAGACATCATTAACTAGCAGTCTTTTCCTTGGATGACCAGGCACTGGAGTCTCAAACATGGTACTCCTACTCACCTTTTGGTCTTGACTGTATGCCAGGATCCAGTCTTCTTGCTTTGGGTGGAAAAGCAAGCTATGAATGTAGAAGTTCAGTCGGTATTTCTGATAGGTTGCTCCTTCGTCTGAGCTGATCAATAAACTGCTCTCAATCTCTGGGTCTGTGAGTAACATAATCTAAAGCAAGGGATTGTTGGAGGGAAAAAAATAAAAGAAATGTCAGTTTGCAAAGGTCCAAAACTTAAAAAAAAAGAGTTAAAATTTTGACAACAGAAGAACAAGAGGGAAGGTAAGGAATAATTGGTGAAACAAGGAACTTGACTCAGTCAGGTTTGATTGCCTACCTTGGATGAATGTCATGAAACTCATTTCACTAAGAAATGAAAGAGTCAGGACAAGTTGGAAGGATGAGAGAAAATAGAGGTTGGGATGTCCTGCCTCTGCAGAGCTCCTTGTTTTTTCACAAGGTTATTTCTTATCTTTTCTTTTTAAAAATTCTTTATTGAGGAATTAATATTTTACATTCAACAGTAAGTACAATAGTTTGTACATGCGTAACATTTCCCAGTTTTCCATATAACAATACAACCCCCACTAGGTCTCCTGCCATCCTTTTTGGACCTGTATTCCCCCCCTCACCCACCCCAGATTCTTTTACTTTGGAGCGATATGCTGATTCCACAAGGATACTTCTTAAATCTGAAACATTTCCCACTACTCCCCTGGTTTCATCCCTCCTTCCTACAGTGCCTTGCCTACTGTACATTTGGGGGAAATAAAGATAACAGTACTTGTCAGTCTGTTGTGGGAAATGTGAAAAGAATTAGGTTGGGATCTACTGCTTTTTGTTTCCTAACATTATCCCTCTTTGTTCATAACAATATCCATGTCATCCAACCAGTAGGCTTTACTTAGACACGTATGAATCTTGAAACTAATCTGTATTTCCAAAGCCTTCTCTGGGGAGTGTACAAATGACATGTTACTAGCATCTAACACATTACTTCATTTACCTGTTTATTTTATTTACTGAGTATATACTCTCAACTGGAATATAAACTTTGTGAGAACAGCAATAATCCATATTACTTCACACAATATATTGTATTTCTAGAAGCCAGGTAAGTTGTCATAAATACTTGTCAATGAAAGGATGAACAAATTAACCAAAAAATGTAGTTATCAGAGTAGTTACATGAAATAAGGATGACAAGATGTACAGCTGTAATGGAAGTTTCATGGAAAGAGTAGTTGGACACAATTTTTAATCTTTAGCTTACTGACAGGAGAACATGCTATATCTGTGTATGAATTTGCAGTTCCAGATACTTAACACTCTTTAATTGGCATTGTTAATCTTTCTTTTTTTTCTTTTTTTCTTTGCCTCCAGGGTTATTGCTGGGTCTCAGTGCTTGCACTATGAATCCAATGCTCCTGGAGGCTATTTTTCCCATTTTTGTTGTCCTTGTTGTTGTGCTTGTTGTAGTTGTTGTTGTTGCTATAGCTGTTGTTATTGGATAGGACAGAAAGAAATGGAGAGAGGAGGGGAAGACAGAGAGGAGCAGAGAAAGACACCTGAAGACTTGTTCACCACTTGCGAAGCGACCTCCTGCAGGTGGGGAGCCAGGGGCTCGAACCAGGATCTTTATGCTGGCCCTTGCTTTTTGTGCCATGTGCGCTTAGCCCGCTGTGCTACTGCCTGACTCCTGGGATGGTTAATCTTAACCAGAACAATGTGAACAAAAATCCACAGCAGGAGCAAATGGAGAAGCTTCCTTGCTAACTATACTTTATTCTCACATTTTATGCCTCTAGGAATGTGTGATAAAGTACCTCATTCCCAACTCTCTACCAGTCTCCTTTCACTCAGTCAGAACGCACCCCTAATGTCTCCAGCCAGGTGGCCTTAATGTTCTCCACTGACTTCTTCCCCATCAACTTATTAATTGGCACTTTCCCAGTTTGGTTCAGAGAAGCATGACAGATGTGCTTAATGTGTTGCTGCAGGAAGAGAAATCACTGCAGTTTGGAGTTTAAAGATTGCCAGTCGAGGTTGTGGCTGTTTCAGAAAAAAAAAAAAAAGGAACACAATGGTAAAAAAATAGAAAGAATTATGTCAAATGAGAGCAGGGTGCCAGGCAAACATGCAGCTATCTCGGGCATTTGGAGGCAATCACATGAAAACATCAGCATAGTTAGTGTCATCCTGCGACAACGGAGTCCTGTCACTGCAAAGAGTACAAGGGATTGCACACCAGACTTCCTCAACCTGAACTCTGTTGATGTTATCCATAATGAACTTAAAGTTCCTTACTGGTATTTCAGTCTCCCCTGCTTGAAGGGGAGAAAAGGAACATGGTAGAGTGAACAGAACATTCTGGCTGTCAGTGGCAATCTGGATGATGGTAAACACACACAGAAATGGAGACTAATTACCTCTCAATCTCCACTGTCTAGTAAAACATAAATTATGACTCTAGTTTTCTCTGTCTCTCGTACACCAAGCAAACAGTGCTCCCTCACCAGTCAAGTGACTGACACAGAGTCTGCAGGTAATCTGCTAGGCACAAACTCACATCACTTCATTAAAGCCTATGATGGACATTAAACAAGGACTGTCAGAAAGCCTCTAAACTTACAAAACTGTCTCCAGGACATTTCATATTTACTAGAACATAAAAGACATCACTTTCCAAATAGCACATAAGTCACTGAATGATCATTTTGCTTTGTACCTCCAACCTCAGTTAACAGTACTATATCACAACTGTTGTGCACTTGCCAAAATATAATTTCTGAGATAACATGAAAAGGTTCAATTTTATCTAGTACCTATTGACTCAGGCAAGGTAATTCCATCCCCATCCTCCAATTTTCCATTTACCTGTTAACCAAAATATGTTTTCCTCCCTTCCAATAATAGCTTATTTCATTACATGTTTCTCCTGGCAGAGGACTTTGCCAGGATATAAGCAGTAGGTTGATAGATGACTTTATCAGAACAAGAACAGTGAGCCTACAGGACATCCCCACATCAGAATGAATTTTATTCATCATTTTTATCCTTTACATGTTAACTCACCAAAATGACATATTCTGCATCTAGATAATATTGGGTAGGGGTTGAAGAATAGTGTGAATGTTTTTAAAAACATAGGCGCGATTAACAATCCTGGCTTCAACTCTCAATGGTCTCTTCAGTCAGAAACATCATCATAAGCCCTTTTGTTGGCCTTCCTAGGACCTTGCCTCCACTACAATGCATCAATGGTAGAAACTGCCCTAGTCTCCCAAGGGAGGCTGAGTCATCCTTCCCTGTCACTCCAGGAAGACTGGTCCTGAAATGAGTACAGCCTGTAATGTTCCTAGCTGTACCCATGAATTGTGAGCTGAGACCAATAGGGACTCAGAGGATATATAGGCTCTTGTGCTAAATATTATCTCCTGGGTCAGGTGGACAGGGTAGACAATTTTATTCATAGATTTTTTTTTTTCAAGAATGGAAGTGACTCCCTGCCCTAATCCAACTTTCTAGCCATTTTCTCTACTTTGACACCATCTTCTCAGACAATATTTTTGTCCAACTCCATGTTACCTAATAAACTCAAGCAAAAAACTACAATAGTTGTGGGCCCTTAGGAACATGCTTAAAATGGACTACCTAGCTTCTTTCTACCCTAAGATACCTGTTCTTTTTTGATCTTCTCTTACTTTTTGTTTCCTGTTAATTAATTATTTTGCCCCACCTTATATCTTGCCATTGTTCAGACACCAAGTTTTAGATGCTATCATGACCCTGTTATCTTGTAATTTTGTAAATCAATATTAAATTACTAATAAAAATAATTCTGGCTTTATAGGATATTCCCTTGGTCACTAAAAGATATAGGCCCAAAGTATATCTTCCCTATTTCCCTATACAGTTATCACCTGAAATTTTCATTTTGGGAATTTGATGTGTGTGTGTGTGTGTGTGTGTGTGTGTGCATGTGTGTGTGTGTGTGTTTGAGAGAGAGAGAGAGAGAGAGAGAGGGAGAGATTGACTGATCTGAATCTGGATATGTACATACACATGCACAATTTCAATGTTACCAGATGGCTTTTTCTTTCATTTTATTATATATAGAGAATGAAGGGGTGGGGGGGCATAGAGCACAAAGTACAGAAACCATAAAAATGCTCCACCAGCTATGGGGATTCTTCTGTGTTGTTTTATCCAGGCTGGCTTCACGGGCGGGTAACAGAGACAACCAGAGACATGCGGCTGGGCCGGGAAGTTGTATTTCTTTATTCACGAACAACGATTCATAAACTAACCCAAACTAATCACCAAACAGAACTCTCTTGCATCCTTCTCACATGGCGGCGCCAAGAAGTCTCAAACTCTGTCGGGGTTCTTTGGGGCGGGGACAAGCGGGCAAAACTAGCAGGACTAAACCAATTTTCCTGGCAGGGGGAGAGCTAGACCAAACCAATGTAAAGCATACAACAATTCCCCCTTTTCTTTTTAACTAAATGACTACAGTATCAGGGGTGTGGGGTGAACAGAAACCTATATCATACAGGCATTTTCAAAAAAGAAACTGGCACAAACATGGAGAAACATGTAAGTGAGTAACAAGAACCAGTGTGCTGCCAAGGGAAGGCCTGAGGGGGCCATTTTTTGCCTCTGTGGGCAAAACTTTATCAGCTTAAAAAAAAACATTTCCTGCCTCTGGGGGGTGTACTTGCCTTGACAAGCATTTTTTAGCATGGGGGCAGGGAACGGCCTAGAGTCCCAAAGGCAGCTGGCTGCAGTCAGTGTTTGAGACCAGTGAGTCCAATAGGAGTGCCAGTCGAAAGCAGATGTCCATGGAAGAATGTCAGGGGGGTGGAACGTTGTATGAGGAAGGTCCGCTGCAGGAATTCCGCTTTTCTGTAGAGAACTTGACAGCTGCAATTCACTTACTATGAAACAAACTTGTAGCAGGTTAGAAGTTTATCACAATTGATAACTCTTACAATTAGAAGTCTTTTTTAGAATGATTTTAAGGTTGGTTAAAGTTTAAACAATAGAATGTGAAAAGGTAAACATGAGAATCAAGGAAAGAAAACCTCAGGCATGAGTATCATTAGCATAGCCTTTGTGTAATCTACCATTTCTAATAGGGAAGGTAATCGAGAGTTTTACATATCCACAGTCTATTTAACCTTTTGTTACACCCATTTAAGATGGAGACACACCCTAGGTGTGCGCAGGTTTTGTTTAGACCAACTTAGTTAAAATATATTGATTGTTAACTAATTTTTACCTCCGACTTTAAATGTAAGTTAATTTTATCTTTATGAGAATTACTTTGAAAACCTTTTTCATTTAACTTTGCCTGGTAAGAATTTAGCCTTAAAGTTATATTCTTAACCTTACAGTTAATGTTACCAAACTTTAAACACACACATACACATGGTCTTCAATATACAAGGAGAGAAACTTTTGTTACGAAGACATGTCATTTT
Organism: Erinaceus europaeus; assembly: GCF_950295315.1. NCBI lineage: Eukaryota > Metazoa > Chordata > Mammalia > Eulipotyphla > Erinaceidae > Erinaceus > Erinaceus europaeus. The sequence goes on along the minus strand of NC_080175.1, from coordinate 21,174,242 downwards.
AAACACGAATTTAGATCTATACTGTCTTAGCCGTTCTGGGAGTGCGTAGTCCAGCGGTGGCCTCTTGGGCAACTTCATTTCTAGGAATTGCAGGTTGCAATCTCTGGACAAATCTCTGCGTACTCCAGCTTGTTTGCCTTCAGACTGGAGCTGAGGATCTCAGCCAGGGGGCCCAGTTTTGGCAGGGAGCCCGCGGTCTCCGGGTGGCCCGGGATCTGTCCAGACTTCATAGCACAAGGACGGGCGGGCCAGCCGTGCAGAAGGCGTGGGCCGAGGTGCCCCGGGGTGGTGGCCATGATAGGCTGCCGCGGCCCTGCCCCATGGCCCTGCCATGTCTGCTGACCTGCTCCCAGTGGCCGAGCAGTGTGGAGGGAGCCCACGCCCAGTGCCCCGCGCCATGCGGTAGAAAGCCGGCTCATGCAGAATGGCGTTGGGCTCCTGCAGGCTGGTGTCGGGCAGAAACCACAGAGTGGTCCAGAGATAAATGTTCCAGAAACAGCCAAACGGTCTCGTGAAGAAAGGGAAGACACCTTTGGAGATCTCTTCACAAGCAGAACAGAAGGCCATAGTGCATAGGTAGCCAAATTGTCTTCACTTATCTGAGAGATAGACAGGTCCGGTCCCACGTTGTAGGCGCCATATATTGTTTTATCAGGCTGGCTTCACGGGCAGGTAACAGAGACGACCAGAGACACGCGGCTGGGCCGGGAAGCTGTATTTCTTTATTCACGAACAACGATTCATAAACTAACCCAAACTAATCACCAAACAGAACTCTCTTGCATCTTTCTCACATGGCGGTGCCAAGAAGTCTTGAACTCTGTCGGGGTTCTTTGGGGAGGGGACAAGCGGGCCCGAGAAACTAGCAGGACTAAACCAATTTTCCTGGCAGGGGGAGAGCTAGACCAAACCAATGTAAAGCATACAACACTTCTGGTCCTGTCCCTAGTGTACCTACTGAGGATTAGCATGTGGCAAGCTTGCGCTCTACCAGGTGAGCTATATCCAGGCACATAGGCATCTGTCAATTTGGAAAGGATATCACGTGTCAGGAAATACTCCCTATAAGAAGCATAGCATCTGAGCCTGGTGTTGACACATTTGTTTGAGTGTACTGGATACTATGTTCAAAAATCCAGGTTCAAGCCCCTGTACCCTACCTATAGTAGGGAAGCATCACGAATGGTGAAGCAGTGTTGCAGGTATCTCTTTCTCTCTTTTCTCTCTCTCTCTCTCTCTTCCACCCTCCCTCTATCTACCTTTCCCTTCTATCTTGATTTCTCTCTGTCTTTATCTGATAAATTAACTAATTAAAAAAGTACAAAGCATCACATGAAGATCAAGCAAGGTCTTAGAGTTAAAAAAAAAAAACCTCAGTTTCTTAGAAAGTGATTCCTGAAAACAGGCAAATTAACACAGAGTTCTAGCTTCTTTTTTAAGACTGACTTTGAATTTTAAAAAAAGTGAGAGAAATAGATAAAAGTAATTAAGTTAAAAATGACTTTAATATCCCAGTCCAAAAGCAGTGCTTAGTTTTAGGAGTGGATTGTAGATAAAAGATGGTAGTTTAGAGGTGATTACAGAGCAAGGAAGGAGAGATTCATATATGTATTGTGCTATTTTTCCTTTTTTTTTTTTTTCACCAGAGCACTGCTTAGCTTTATCTTATGGTGAAAGAAACTGAACCTAGGACTTTGAATGCTTAGTCATGAGAGTCTCTTTGCATAATCATTATGCTCTCTACCTCTGCACCAATTTTCTTCTTTTCATATTCTTTTTGGATTATCATCCTTGCAGCGAAAAACAGTGGAGGTGAGCAAGTACTTGGTACACCATGAATAGTGCTGTCCAATGTCCTTGCAATTAATATGAGATCTAACAAGGGCATGGTTACACATAAATGTGCAGCTAAAAGGATATGAGAAAGTTAACTACTTAATAGGAACCAATTGAAAACGTACACACTACAAATTATTTACATCCTTCAAATTTCATTAAGAGCTGGGTGGTGGCACAGTTGTTTAAGTACTTGTATTACCATGCACAAGAACCCACGTTCAAGCCTCATCTCCACCTTCAGGGGTGGGGGGAACTTCTCAAATGGTGAAGCAGGGTTCCAGGTGTCTCTCTGTCTGTCTCTCCTTCTCTATCTCCCCTTTCAGTTTCTCTGTTCTATCAAATAAAATTAATAAAGTTTATTTAGAAAACTCATTGCATATTTGGCATAAAGCTTATTCCCTAGTAAGCTCATGCATCTTTGCAAATTAACAAATGCATAAACAAGTAAACAAATATACTTATTGGAGTCTTCATCCTCCCTACCTTCTGTTGTCTGTTGAATAGTCTTTGATCCTTGCAGTACTTTAGCTTCTTAAATCCCTGTTCTGCTTAGAGGACAGGTGGGAGGAGAGAAGGGGGAGGCTCTGCCTTTAAAAGGAAGCTAATCACTCTCTGCTCAGATCAGCCCATGAATGCTTACTTATACCTTGTTGGGGATGTAAATGCTGTGCTGATGAAATCTATGGATGCATTGTTTTCCATAGAAAAATCAATAATGGCAACTTGGGTTTTTGTGATCCTTCTCTAAATAAATCATTCATGCTCTATTTCAGGAGAAATAAGAAACTTTACTTATCCTAGAGATGACAAATGAACGTGAAATGTAATTCATAGATTTCATATAAGTCACTTCTCTTTTTGGTATTAGTTTTTATGACAGATCATTGTTGTCAAAAATTAAATGCCTCATCATTCTCTTTGACTTCTTCCCAATTCAACATATATCTAGATGATACAGTTCTAGAAAAGGTTGACTAGCAGCTTTCAGAACTATTGAGGATATTCCTCCCAGTAGAATTTTGTCAGTATTTAGTTGCCTAGATTCCTTACTTAGATATATTACTGTGGAATAAAGCTAATAAGGGACAACTTCAACAAATACAGACATCGATTCTTTTCACATTTCTTTTATCTAGAAGAAAAAATAATCATTATTTTATCCTTTTTTTTTTTTGCCTTACCATTTATGGGTAAGAATGAAAACTTGATGATATCCCTTTTCTATCACTCAAGCTTAACTCACCTATAGATACCTGTATCACACATGCATATTAAATAAATTTATTTAATTACCATTCCATGATAATAATGATAATAGCTATAAAACTAGCAATAGCATCAAGTGGACACTACAACTATCAACTCATTTTATTCAAACAAAAATATCTATAAATAGTACAAGAGGTTATTTGCAAACCTTTGTCTTCAATATTAAGGACAAATTAAACAAAATGTGTTTAGAGCAAGTAAGTAATTTCCTGAACAATGTGGGTGGAAAAGCTGCCTATTCACAATGAGAGATGACCATTTTTCCTTCCTAGATGAACTATGAGTCAGAACAATGCATGCTTGTCAACTGGTAACTATTTGTAAAATAGTATTAACAAAGTTACACAGGATTTCAGAATGACCCTTGAAAAGAAAATTACTGAAGTAAGAACAATAGTGAGAGAGAGGAAAGTGATTAAATTGAAAAAGTTTAATCAAGTATGAATTGATGGAAGAATCTGTGAAAAGACTGGCCTAGTATGCAATCACTTGTCCTAAATCCCACTCTTACCCCACCAAATGCAGTGAAGCTCACCTAATGTACCATCTATGTTCATTAACACAAAGTGAGGTCACTCAATATACAAAGGCAGAGGAGAACATTTGGGCAACAGACCATCTCTTCATGACCTGAAAATTGATTCAATTAAATTGTAGGGAAACTTTGGAAGGATATTCTAGACTCTAATTTGTGAGGTTACTTTTAAACATTTTTTAGTTTAAAGGAAGGCCCAAAGACTTTGACTTCTTAGGGAAAAAAATATTTTCAAGAAGAATATAACACAATTCAATTCCTTCACATATTTCTTAAAAACCTAGCTAGCATATTCTACATACTTACTGTGACAACAATGGCAAGTAATTAAAAAATGTTTCCCCAAACCTTTTAGAGAACACAAAATATAAGGTTAAGTAGGAATGGCAACAAATCAGTTATAGTAGCTAAAGACAATTTAAGAAAGTTTATGGAATATTCCTTCTTATTTCACTTAGGACTAGGGAACACAACCCTCTCCTTGGAGAGAATCCCAAACTAAAAAGTACCATTTCACTGTAAAAATCTGCTTCCATTACTATAGATGGCACTGACCATCCATAGAGAAAATGCATGCTTGTGTATATTTGTGTCTTGATCTGTAAGTATGAAAAACAGGTTAACAAATGACAGATTTGTTCACAGGAAATTCTATGGTCAAATCTAGTATCTGCCCATAGTCAACACTGTATTGAGTTTGAGCACTTCATCAGGAAAAGAGAAAGAAAGAGAGAGAGAGAGGGAGAGAGAGAGAGAGGATGAGAGAGAGAGAGAATGAGAGAGAGAGGAAGAGAGAAAAAGAGAGAGAGGAAGAGAGAGGGAGAGAGGGAGAGTGAGAGCGAGAGAGAGAGAGGAAGAGAGAAAGAGAGAGAGAGAGAAAGAGGAAGAGAGAGGGAGAGAGAGAACGAGAGGGAGAGGAGAGAGAGAGAGAGAGAGCGAGCGAGCGCTAATTAATGGTCAAGTTCTTTATAGCATACCAGAACTTCAAATGAGTTTGTATGAAGATTAAATAAGATCATGTGCATGAAAGATCAAGCTTTGTTCAGATGTTACTATTATTACTTAGCAAAGGAGAAAACACTCAGTACTGTATAGCCTGGTAAAATGCCATGACTCATTTCTAAAAATTAAATAAATAAACCTTATATTACAAACATCTCACAAAATATTGCCTAGATGCAGGGGGTGGGGTGGGGAAGGGAGAACAATATAGAAGTAAAAGGTATATAATGGATTTTCTCAATAAAAAATGATTGATAAGATATTCTTGATGGTGTGAAGAGGTAATTTCTGCTTGTCTTTTATTTTTATTTTTGCTTTAATTAGAATACTTTGTTCCAACTCAGATTTTTTTCAGTGACTCTGGCCTCCTTTCGCCCATCTTTCCAGAACCTCTCCTTCATAAATCTGGTTATAAGCTATGTCATAAATGTGGGTGAGAAAAACATTACAGAAAAGGGGAGGGGCACTCTGGTCTAATGGTATATGAGTAAAAAAAGATGTCCCATCAGCTAGTTTTTACAAAAGGTTATATTAACATCAATAAGAATCATTACAGCATGACATATCTTCCAATATACATATTCTGTATTTAATTGACATCTAGCAATAAAATCAGTTTACTTGGAAAATAGCCACTATCAAAGTGGTAAAAAAGGAATAAGAACTATTCATAAATGTTTATTAATCTGGTTTTAAAGCACAGTCTTTTAGAGGAAAAGAATGATGTATACATCCAAAAGACATTTTTATTACTACAGTTACTATGGAAACTGATGAAATACTTTGAGAATATTTGTGCCACCTTAAAAATCCCAACATTACCCTGCAGACTCTGCTCAGACTCAATCAGAACATGCTTCCATGGACATCCTAAATCCCAGAGTAACTTCTCTTTTAAATCCCCAAAGATCTATACATGTCAAAAGGTTACATCATTTTAAAATGTTAGCTGCTATCAGAAGGAGCAGTGATGCTGGGAGAAACAGACATTCATCTTCTTTGCTCATAGGAAACTTTATAGGAAATGATGTTCATTTAATGATAAGAAATCCTTTTCTTGCACCAAAAATGATAAAGAACAGGAGTTGGGGAGGGAGAGAGAACAGGAAAGAGATGGTGTTAGTATATCTTAATACTGATTTATTTGAGGAACACAGCATTCTTTGGTAAAATCTCTAAGTTAGGCACTGAGATTTAAGAGTTTTAAAATAAATATCAAGGTAACATTTGGGAGAATGGATAAAAAAGTGTGAAGGAATGAATTTGTCCTCAAAAATTCACAGTGAAATCAAGTTTTTATTTTATTATCTGTTGCTATACTTGTATCATCATTCTGACTAGTATGCATTCATCGTACTTAGATTAACGCTTCATGGTAAATGGGCAGATGCTACTGGGGTCTATCAGGAAAGGTTAATGAAATCTCAGCCACATGAGACCTTGTTAATGTATCTGACTATTAAAGTTTTCCTGGGAAGACTATAGAGACCACTAAGGGTTTCTCTCAGACAGAATTTACACATTAGTGGAGTGAGAATGGCCTCTACCTCTGCACTGCAGAGCTCTCAGGAAGAAGGAGCTGGAGGGCTCATCCAGGAAGAAGTGCCTCCTGCTACCAAGATCTACTTCATGTAAACATTTCCTTCCTTCTTTAATTATTTAATGATGGACACTGATCATCTGAAGTTGTTTTTGAAAGGCAGAAAAGGGTGAATGTGCTTAATCAACATAAGTTGATTAACAAGCATGATCACATAAGTTGTTCTTCCCCTTCACCAACCCCTTCTGGCTTTTCCTTCAGTCAGTGCAGGCAGGCAGTATAGTAGTGGAGTATATCAAGAAGACTTTTGTGCTAGACAGTGGTGCATTTGGTTGACTGCACATGTTACCATATGTAAGGACCTGGACTCAAACCCCTGGTCCTCCCCCCCCATACCTGCACAGGGAAGCTTCATGAGAGTTGAAGCCATGGTGCAGGTGTATTTCTTTCTCTCTTCCTCTGTCTCTCTCTCCCCATCTCCTCACAGGTTCTCTCTGCCTTGTCAGAAAGAGAGACAGAGACAGAAAGGAGAGGAGAGAGGGAAAGGAGGAAGGGAGGGAGAAATGGCTATTAGGAGTGGTAGATTTCTCATGCAGGCACCAAGTCTCAGTGACAACTCTGGTTGAAGTAAAAAAAAAAAAGATTATTTTTCAAAGATGATTTTTTTCCTTTATTGCATTTTCTAGGCAGATACATATCTAAGTTTATTCTATCTCAAAATACATAACTCAGAAGCAACAGAATGGATACAGTGCATTTTCTTAATGCCATAGTAGGACCTAATCATTCCACTGTTCTTTCAGAGAGATACTTCTCTCTGTAGAGAGAAGATTGAGAAAGGGAGGGAGAGATACCATAGTGCTCTCCATCATGCTTGAAGCTTCCATCAGTGCTATGGTGCTCCCATATGATGTTGGGACTCAAAATCAGTATTCCATATTAGTAGAGCACACATTTTTATTTATTTATCTATGTACTTATTTATTTATATTGCCTCCAAGGTTATCGCTTGGGCTTGGTGCCAGCACATCAAATATACAGCTTCTGGTGGCCATTTAGTTCCTTTTTTTTCTCTTTTTCTCCTCTTCCTACTTTATTTTTTATTTGACAGGACAGAGAGAAACTGAGAGGGAAGGAGAAAGAGACAGGAAGGGAAAAAGACAGACACCTGCATACCTGCTTCAGCACTTGTCAAGTGTCCTTCCGGCTAGTGGGGAATGGGGCTTGAACCTAGATCCTTGCAAATGATTATGTGTGTGTTTAACCAGGTGTGCCACCTCCTGGCCTCTACACACACTTTTATCAGATAAGTTATATCCCTGCTATTAATGTGTAGTGTTGGGAATAAACTTTATGTGTAATAAAGGGTCACTCTACCCAGTGAGTTATCTCCTATTCTCTTGGTGCACTATTTTAAAGAAAGAGGACATATTTGCTGTTGTATAACACTTTTCATCAGAACCAAAATTTAAGACAATAATTTATTTACTTATTTATTCTTTCTTTTGGGGGGGGGCAGAGATTTCTGAAGAACCTAGCTGAACAGTCTATAGGAAGTCTTTTTAATATTAATTGTGGTAGCTGAGACTAGAAGATCCACAGTCCAGATGGTTTCTGCAATCATATGTCTTTATATGGTGCCTTCCATGTGGCTTTAGCTTCATACCACACTGCAATTTCATGGCTGTTGAATATCTGAATTGCTGCCTGTTGGTATGCTTCTAAGACCCCTTCTGTTTCATTGGTTTAATCCCCCCTGCTTAACACTGTATTCTATTTATATAACCACTGTTAACGAAGCACTGCTCTGCCTGCAGGGCATTGGTTTAATCCCCACTGGTTCATGATGTGTTTTTGCTCCACCCCCTCTTATAGTACACCCTGATTTGCACCAGTCACTTTTCACTCCACCCTCTCTACATCACATCCTGTTTACACCCTACTTGGCAAGTATATTAGTTTTAGTTTTAGCTTATTTTAGATTAGATTGTGCTGCATTCTGCATGAATAAAGAGATACTGTGTACAGCTCAGCCATGAGTCCCTAGTCATCTGACTCCCACCTGAGAAGCTAGTCCAGCAGCTGCATGGTTTATTTCAGTGTGTATCTCAAGAGTAAGCAGATAAAAGGGCTCAAGTGGGATCTACAAGTTATAACCTGTCTCTGCAAATTTAAAAACATCCAATTTGTTGGATTCCATTGGCTAAAAAAGTCACATATTATTACCTATAATTAAATAGTAGAGGATTTACATCATCCTTCTTTAAAAATATATTATTTATTTATTTTTGTTTATTTCTATAGACTGGAAAAGAGAGGGGAGGTGGAGGTAGAGACAGCAGAAGGTAGATGATACTACTTTATCACTTGGAAGTTTAACCTTGCAGGTGGGGACTGGGGGCTTGAACTGGGCCCTTTCAAATGATAAGCTTTCAGTTTGCTATATATTCTGGAAAAAAACATATATGCATGCTCAGACTGGTTTGCCAGCACCATTTCTCCAAATTGCCCTTTAAGTGAAGACACTACACACACACACACACACACACACACACACACACACACACACATACACACAGTGTACACTCACAGTATACTTTTCCACTTAAAATTAAAAGAAAGGACATATTATTAAAAAAAAAAACTGTTTCCCTTTCCGTTAGTCTGTCTCAACTTCTGTTTATGAGTGGGCTCATCCCATACTTGTCTTTATCTTTCTGACTTAGCTCACTTAACATAATTTCTTCCAGCTCCATCCACAATGGGTCAGAGAAGGTGGGTTCATTGCTCTTAATAGTTGCGTAATATCCCATTGTGTGTATATACCACAGCTTTCTCAACCACTCATGTTATTGGGCACCTGGATTGCTTCCAGGTTTTAGCTATTTATGAATTGTGCTGCTATGAACATAGGTGTACACATATCTTTTTGGCTGGGTGTTATGGAATCCTTGGGGTATATCCCCAGGAGAGGAGTTACTGGGTCATATGGAAGGTCCATGCCTAGTCTTGTGAGAGTTCTCCAGACTGCTCTCCACAGAGGCTGGACTAATTTACATTCCCACCAGCAGTGCAGAGGGTTCCTCTGTCCCCACAACCTCTCCAACATTTGTTGCTGCTGTCCTTTTTGATGTATGCCATTCTCATAGGAGAGAGGTGGTATCTCAATGTTGTCTTTATTTGCATTTCTCTGACAGTCAGCAACCTGGAGCAATTTTTCATATGTTTGTTAGCATTTTGGATCTTCTCTGATGTGAATGTTTTGTTCATATCACCTGCCCATTTTTGGATGTAGTCATTTGCTTTTTCGTTGCTTTGTAAAATATACTCACTTTTTTCTAATGCTCAGCTAATGCAAAAATTTGACTTTGGGAAAAATTTTCTATTTCTGGTCCTTTTTCCAGCCATGACATCATCTCTCCAGACAATAACTTGGCAAAAACAAAACAAAACAAAACAACTCTAGTATAGCTACAGGCCCTTTGAAATATAACTAAAATAAGCCTACTGGGTATCTACAAAATGGAGGACCCCCCCCCCAATACTTCATCTGCACTATTCCAACCTTTAGGTCCATGATTGGTCAACAATTTATTTGGCTTTATATGTTAACTTTCTTTTTAGCCACCAGGTTCCCAGATGCTAGCATGATGCTGACCAGACTTCCCTGGACAGACAACCCCACCAATGTGCCTTGGAGCTCTGCTTCCTCAGAGTCCTTCCCCAATAGGGAAAGAGAGACAGGCTGAGAGTGTGGGCCAACCTGTCAATGCCCATGTTGAGCGGGGAAACAATTACAGAAGCCAGACTTTCAACCTTCTGCATCCCACAATGATCTTGGGTCCATACTCCCAGAGGATTAAAGAATAGGAAAGATATCAGGGGAGGGGATGGGATACAGAGGTCTGGTGGTGGGAACTGTGGCTAAGTTGTACCCCTCTTATCCTATGGTTTAGTCAATGTTTCCTTTTTATAAATAAAAAAATTTAAAAAAGAAATAGACAAAAAAGTGAGTGTATTTAAGGTAGAAAAAAATCCTCATACTCAGGAATATATTCATGCCTTGCTTGACAGAATCTACTGATACGATTTAGTTTTTTCCCCTGAAACTCAAGGTTGTGAAAATATCTCTCAGCTAGCTCTTTAACATATAAAAGTGATGCTTTCTGGAAAAATCAAGCTGTGTTTTATTCTCCATTGAATAGAAGCACATTTTCTGAGTTCAAATCATTTTCCTCAGCTCACGCCTACACCATTCCACTATGACACTGGCTGATAATATAGTAAGGGCTTCTATTTCACATTCAATATAATTCTCCTGGTGACATATTTTATTAGAAATATGTTTTTAGTGTTTTTTGTGTTCTTTTTCTTTTTATTTATTTATTTAAAATTGTCTTTATTTATTTATTGGATAGAGCAAATTAGAAATCAAGAGGGAAGGGAAGATGAGAAAGAGAGGCACCTGCAGTCCTGCTTCACCACTTGCAAAGTTTTCCCCCTACAGGTAGGGACCAGGGGCTTGAACCTGCATCCTTGCACACTGTAACATGTGCACTCAACCAGGTGCACCACCACCCGGTCCCTTTTATTTATTTTTTAACCATATCACTGTTCAGCTCTGGCTTATGGTGGTGCAGGGGATTGAACCTGGGACTTTGGAGCCTCAGGCATGAGAGTCTGTTTGCATAACCATTATGCTATCTACCCTCTGCCTAGAAATGCGTTTTTAAGGTAAGTTCTGAACAAAAACAATTTATATTTTTTGAATCTTAATAAAATGTCTTTTCACCAATGACAACTCTTTGTAAGAGAATAGCTTCTTCTCAGTTTTCAGACATTCTAGACTTCACTTCTGTGGAATAGTCTACAGTAGGTTTTTCTGTGGAACCTTTATCAGTCAAGATCTTGTGCTTCAAAGATCACATTTTGTGTCCAGCTACAACCTTGTCTTGCTACTGCCTTAGTTCATGACCATTTGGTACCAGACCCAATTTATTCAAATCAGAGTTGTAAGGCTGAAGATAAAGACAGGTTATTAAGATAATTGGCATCTGTATATTCAGATAAGTATGTCAAATTTGCAGAAAATTAAGCAATCAGAAACTCTAAACATAACTCTTCAATGATTGCACTCACTGAATAAAGGAACTACAGAAAAGTGTCATCTCTCTATTCTTAAGTCATAAATCCATATGCAAATCTTTAATATCACCCATGTAACATCTTACTGATAAGATGTTAAAAACAGTTCAAAGTATAACATAATTCAGCTTTGTCAAACTATCATTTCAAAAAATTTTACACATATGACATTTACACTTAAGCATTAGGGAACACAAGAAATTATAATTAACATATCCCAATTAGAAACTGACACAAACCTAAAGGAGTGAAATCAAGTATGGAGGGTATGACATTTCTTCAAGATAATCACAAAGCATTTTTGGCATTTCTACATTTTACACCTAGCAATTTGCATCCCAGTTATCTTTCTAAATATTAGTTCATATAATAAACAAGTCTTCCTTATTTATTTATCTTATTAGTAATTTAATAATGATTGTAAGAATGTGAGATAAGAGGGGTACAATTCCACACAATTTCCACATTCCATCTCTTCAATTGGGAGCTCCCCTATTCTTTATCCCTCTGCACGTATGTACTAAATATCTTTATGGGGTGCAGAACGTGGGAGGTCTGGCTTCTGTGATTGCTTCTCCACTGGACATTAGCATTGTCTTCTTAGCCAGGGAGGATTGGACTGAAGTGTTTATTAACAAACACATCTAAATTTACCTAGATCACAAGAGAAAATGTAAACTAGATAACATATTTACCTCTTTAGTACAAGTTACATTTTATTCATAAGCAAGGCACTAACTGCTATCTTGTAATTTGCTTTAGCTAAAAAAAAATCCCAGTTGTACCCCTCTTATCCTGTGGTTTTGTCAGTGTTTTCTTCTTATAAATAAAATAAAAATAAAGAATATATAAAAATACAGAAATAGTGGCCCTGGATGTTTTATTATATATGAGCACAGAACTTGCATGAATGAGGTTCTGAGTTCAATACTTATAATGACTGTGTCAGAATGATACTTTCACTTACTCTTATTAACTTTTGTTAATAAGTAAATAAATCTCTTTGCACACAAAAATATACCTAAAATTTAATGTTCTTAGGATCACATCTCATGTATGTCAAGAATATATAGAAAAACACAACTTTTGGAAGATAGAGAGTTTTGAGGGAACATTTTTCCACTTTATGGACTGGCCAAAGATTAACCATTCTTCATTTTTTAATTTTATTACTATCTTCTCTTTTATTTCTTTTAAATGGTTCTAAGCATTAAATGAGAGTTACTTTGCTTAAGCAAAGAAATGAACTCAGACACCACATGATTTATTGGATTGTCTAATCATCTACAATTGTTTCCAACACATAAACAATGTATGGAGGACTGGAAAGAGCTCATCAGGATAGTGTGCCTGCTCAGTTATACACAGGACACAAGTTTGAGCTGGTCATTAAAATATTAGAGAACAAGTTGGTGCTATGATATGCTTCTCTCACTCTCTCTTTTTTTTCTGTCTGTCTGAAAAAGATGTCAAAGCAGTAAAACTCCAGTGATGGCAAAAAAAAAAAAAAAGAAAAAAGTCATAGTAGATGAAATTCAGTTGGAAGCATACGATTGTACAGGTACTAGCACTATAAAATATTATGAGAGTAGGGGGTCGGGCGGTGGTACAGTGGGTTAAGCGCATGTGGCGCAAAGCGCAGGGACCTGCGTAAGGATCCCGGTTCGAGCCCCTGGCTCCCCACCTGCGGGGGAGTTGCTTCACAGGTGGTGAAGCAGGTCTGCAGGTGTCTATCTTTCTCTCCCCTTCTCTGTCTTCCCCTCCTCTCTCCATTTCTCTCTGTCCTATCCAACAACGAATTGCGTCAACAAGGGCAATAATAATAACCACAACGAAGCTACAACAAGGGCAACAAAAGGGGGGAAAAAATGGCCTCCAGGAGCGGTGGATTCATGGTGCAGGTACCGAGCCCAGCAATAACCCTGGAGGAGGAAAAAAAAAATATATATATATGTATATATATATATATTATGAGAGTAAAGGTGTTCTTTTGTTACTGTTGTTGAAGTTTAGGGAATGCACAGAAACATCTGCTACCAAAATGACTCTTGAAGGACAATGGGTAGAAGTTTGACAGAAAGGGCAAGAACTGAACTCAGTTGTGGTGCACCAGTTAGAGTGAATATATTACCACACAGAAGGGCTTGAGTTCAAGTCACCAGTCCTTGCTTGCAGAGGAGAGACTTCATAAGCCATGAAGCCAAATGACAGGTGTTTATCTCTTTCTTTCACACTATACCCTTCCTTAGCCATTTCTTTCTGTTTCAATCAAATTAAAGAAATGGGCAGGAGGATTGGCTACTGGAAGCAGTAGGTTTGCCTTGTAGGCACTAAGTCCCAGCAATATCCCTGAAGTAAATGGGAAAAAGGAAAAAAATGAAAAAAAGGACTAGGGAATGTTTCATGGCTAAGAAGTGAACATATGCAGGACAGGGATGTGTGAACATGTACTTCATAATCATGCTGTAACAAGTTTTCCAGTAGGATAGCAGTTAAGCAAAGTCAAGATGAAAGAAAGAGTTTCATTAGTCTTCCAAAAGGCTTTGACTTAAGTAGCTAGAAAATCTAATTATTCTGAGTCATATATACAGATTCAAGCTTTCTAAGCAGGCAATTCAATAATTATAGACAATTATAGTGATTGTTTTTGAGGTTATATAGAAGTTGGATTAGTGACATATGTCAGGATCACAGAATCTTTTACCAAGCACAAGTATCCCTAAGACTGTGCATGTGTGCAAGATTTCCAGTCGATGGAAATTCCAATCATACTGCAAATTTATTCTGCTCAAATGTAGAAGTAGTAGGGATTCTTTAAAGGATTTATGAGAAACTCAGCAATTAGGAAGTTACAGCTGACAACCAACATTCTTCAAGGATCTAACAGAAGGGGAGAATAAAGAAAAACATATGCCTTTCGAACTTAACACTTGCCAATATAAATGAGTACAAGTGCCTTTTCAGTGTTGAACAAATTTCTCATGCCACAGAATGTGGAACCACCACAAAGAAAACAATCTGACTGAAAGATATGGTTTCATAAGAAACTTTTCTTAGGCAAGAGGCACAATAAAATGCAGAGAACAGCCCCTATGGTCTGCAGGTTGACTTTGATCAGCACTCTAGTTCTGTTTGATGTACATAATGTTGACCCAAAGAGCACCAATTACAAGCCTATGTTATAATAATGTTCCAAATTTGTCAGGACTGTATTCTGATGAGGTCATAATCAGCAAAGAGTTATCCCATCTCCAGGGAGAGATCACTGCTTTCCAGTGTGCCACAATTCACAGAATCTTCACTTGCCTTCTAAACACAAAGCACAAAGATTCATATTTCTTATTAATAGGAAATAAAGCAGCAATAATTAACTGCTTAAATAAAGGACATTCATTCTAACCTTATTTCAACTCAATAGAGAGGGCTAAGATCACGGTAGATCACTGGCCATGCCTCACATCCTCCAGTTCATATTATTTATTCCATTTTTTGATATAATGCTATGGCACACAATACCTTTGAGCCACATTTTAATTTTATATTTCAAAAGAAAATAAGAGGGAGAGACACCAAAGTATTACTTCTTCATCTATGGAGGTCTACCCATTTTTTTTTAATTGATCATTCTCTCCTTGGTTCCAGGCATCTACTGTAGGATTTAATGCACAGAAAGAATGTGCTCTGCCCATGATGGGCCTAGACCTCGAATAAATTCCTCTCTCCTGTTAGAGATGGTCATCTCTAATAGGAACAACACAATAAACCCCTTTGTGGGCCCCCATAGGACCTTGCCCTCAACTTGGATCAACAACAGTAGAGAATGGTCCATCCTCCAAAGGGAGGATGGACAACATACTCTATGCTACACCTGAGGAAGATGGGTCCTCATATTGAGGCAGCTTGGAATGTTCCTTAGATCTACAGGGATGCAGAGGTCACATCAGTTCCTAAGCTGAATATGGGCCCCAGATGACAACAAATCGATGGGGTTTACAGTCAACAATATTTATACACCTTTCCCATATTAGGGAGCTACTCTCTTCTCTGATCCAGCTTTCTGGTCCATTTTCCAGCCAGGACATCACCTCCCCAGACAATAACTTGGATCCATCTGCATATCAAATTTCAGGCTCAGGGGAAAAATAAAAACTAGTATAGCCACAGGCCCTTTGGAATATAACTAAAATATGCCTACTAGCTATCTACAAAATGGAGACACCCCACCCCCAACTCTTCATCTGAACTATTCCAGCCTTTAGGTCCATGATTGGTCAACAATTTGTTTGGCTTTGTATGCTAACTCTCTTTTTAGTCACCGGGTTCCAGATGCTAGCATGATGCCAACCAGACTTCCCTGAACAGACAATACCACCAATGTGTCCTGGAGCTCTGATTACCCAGAACCCTGCCCCACTAGGGAAAGAGAGAGGCAGGCTGGGAGTATGGATCGACCTCTCAATGCCCATGTTCAATGGGGAAGCAATTACAGAAGCCAGACCTTCCATCTTCTGCGTCTCATAATGACCTGGGGTCCATACTCCCAGAAGGTTAAAGAATAGGAAAGCTATCAGGGGAGGGGATGGAATACGGAGTTCTGATGGTGGGAATTGTGTGGAGTTGTATTCCTCTTATTCTATGGTTTTGTCAGTGTTTCCATTTTGTAAATAAATAAATTTTTGAAAAAATGTGTTCTGCCACAAAGCCATCTCTTTGGCTTCTTTCTCATGGTTTCCCTTAAAACAAAATTTCCTTACCCAGAGAATGTTTAGCTATGATTATAAAAAAACTCTTCATGTCAACAAGTATTAGAAAAAGATTCTGCTGGAGTAAAGCACACATGCTTAACTTTGAGTTTCATTTACGCTTATTATGAGTTATGTGACCTTAGGAAGTTATATATTATATTTGAGTTTTTATTTACATGACTATGAAATGAGGTTAAAATGCCCATTTGGGGCTGGGAGATAGATCATTCTATGAACCCCAGGCCTTCCTGTGCATGAGGTTCAAGCCCAGTAGCAAACATAAACACTAAGGGAGGCAGCAGCAGGGCTGGTGCTGTGGTGTCTCTGATTTGCCTGTATCTACGTTTGGTTAACTATCATTATCCATCTCTTAAAAAAAAAGAATGAAATAATGGGTTGGGGCACTAATTCACTGATATTATACACTTAATTTATTGCTTATAAGTTCATACCATTAAATATTTAAAAAATGTCATGGGCTACTGAAAAACCTCACTTGGATATTATGCTGCTTTGCCAAGTGAAAGACCTAGGTTTGAGCCAAGTTCTCACTGCATTGAAGGAAGCTTCCAATCTGAGTTCTCTTTCACACACTCTCTGCTTTTTCTGTCCATATCTAAAATACAAATAAATGAATGAAAAAACAAATTCCACTCCATACAGTAGATGCTACAGGAATCAAAGTTTAACACAGCATTTGCTAGAAGACATATTAGTTACAGCATAAGCATTGAATAGTCATTTAATTCAGAGGAATGCCAGAATAAATAGCTTAAGGTTGTTGTTTTTTTGTTTGTTTTTAATAAAAATTCCCAAAAAGTATATTCAGAAGCTAAAATAGGAAGATAGACTTGAAAAATTTTGCCAAATTTGAAATGGAAATTTGCTTCAGTTCATAGAGCTCATAGAAAACTATGGCCTTGAGGAGCCCTTCAGGAACTCTCAACTTAGTGTACACAGAGTTGTTAGAGTGTTCTTGCATGGGGGTATCATCTTTCTGGGGCCTTAGATTAACATAGGCACACTGAAATTTATTTGTGAGAATAAGAAACAAAACAATGGATAATGAGAACACTAAGGAATAGGTCAAGTGATACTGTTACTATAGAAACTGGAATTTCTGACTCTGAAGATAGTTCATGATTGAAGAGATGACAATGCCTCTATTTTGAATCTTCAAAAATAATGGGGTTTTCTATTATCTTAGGCATTTATGGTAATCAGACATTTGCAGAAGTTATTTGACATGATGTACTTAATGTGTTAACCACTATAGGGCAAGGAGAGTATTCCAAAGCTGTAAGCAGGGATGTTCTGTATAGTACATGAACTTCTTGAGAGGCACTTGGTGAAAACAGTAGTAAATGTGACAGGAAAGGGCTCTATCTTTACAACTGAGACTTTGGAGAAATCACTTATCCCTTCTGGGTTTAAAGTCCATGCTTCTAAAATACTGTGGTAGGGCAGAAAGATAATTTCTAATGTCTCACTTAGCTTAAACATTATATAATTTGAGTGAAAGATAAATTTGAGTGGTATTATAGACAAAGCCAAATCTTATAAACAATTTAATTCTATTTAACCATAAATGATATTCTCTTTAAATATATAATTGTTCATTTGTAGTTGATATTTCCTAGATGTTAGATCCTTCTATTTGAGTCCTACATCTTGTCTTTATTTAACATAATGTTCAAGGAACACCTGTTATTGAAAAGGTGTTCATGTTATTTCTTTTTATCAAGTGAAGTATTTCTTAATTTACATTCTGACAGTTGGGAATTTCTGATATTGATGTACACCTATGGTTACAAGGTCAGCAGAAAGGAAGTCTGTGCTAAGTGGATGCTTTAAATTGTAGAAACTTCATCATGCTTATAATGCTAAAGTCACAAATTTTCAAGAAGATGGATGTAGATGTTCTTGACATCTAGATCGTCTCATCAATCCCTTTATCAAGTTTTTTTCTCCCCTAAAGGTAAATTCGTCTGGTGCTAAACTATAACCACAAGCTTGATCCCATCATGGTTCAACTGTCAAAGATACCTGTAAATATCATTTTTACTTCCTTGAACAAAAAATGTAAAAGTTATTTGTTTATTAAAACTTGCCTTTGAGGCTAAATAGGCTCCTTCATTTTTCCTAGGGAGAAGAGAGAGACCAAAATACAAAGTATGCAAAGTGGAATTTCCTTCTCTCTCTTCCTTCCTTCCTTCCTTCCTTCCTTCCTTCCTTCCTTCCTTCCTTCCTTCCTTCCTTCCTTTCTCTGTCTCTCTCTTTCTTTCTTTTTCCTTTTTTTTTTTAACAGATTAATTGTTCTGCAACTGAATTTGTAGATCTTAACCGAATTTAATGCGGCTTGTCCAGAGCTGAGCCAGAGTTTTCACTTAGAACTACAGACAAATCTTAAATAGGAGAGACAGCATCTTTCTCTGAGTGGGTAATGTTTTCTATCTCACTTATCTATCATCTTTTAGAGATCAGTAAGATTATCTACCGGGAAAAACAGTGTTATTTTGCTCTGGCTCTTTCCCTCTTCATAGAGTGTACCAAACACCTACAATCACTCTGGAATTCATAGGCAATAAAATCCAACCCAAATTGTTACTTTTCAAATATACCATTTGACTAAGGGATGTTTTACTTTAAGGCTAATTCAAAAGAAAACTGAATAGCATGGCTAACTCCTGAGAAATCTTGACCTGAAAAACATCCATCTTTTCAGTTCGCATCACCTACACTTAGGTGATTTTCATGAAAACAACTCAGATTTTCCTCTAAGCTCTGAATACAACCTTTCTTCTTCTTCTTCTTCTTCTTCTTCTTCTTTTTTTTCAATTTAGGATTGTGCTGAGGAGACATTTGGCTATGCCAGGATATGAGAAAAATAAAGACTAAGAACAACCAGGTGCATCCATGAATTTTTAAACCAGGTCTGCTGAAAAACATGCAAAACAAAACCCCTCCAACTGTCCTTGGGGTAAAACATCAACTTGTATAGTACCCAGTATCAACTCAGTTATGTGACTTCACCACTTCAGACAGATGGCAAATTTGCTTTAACCAGCAGGTCCATGCACCCCTTGCTCCCAACTGATAATATCTACAGACATAGGCTCTGACTGAGAAGTCTGGACATACAGGGAACAGGGTATTTCCAGCGTGGCAAAAGGATATACAAAGTAAGCCTAATTATACAATCCTAATAGCCCCTACTTCACACACACACACACACACACACACACACACACACACACACACACACACACACACACACACTAAAAACTAGCCAAGAAGTAATACTCTCTGATGAAAAGTTTACTTGACCTTTCTTTGAAGTATGTAGTATCACTTCTTATAGACTCTAAAGGGAAAATTATTTTCTGCCTTTTTATTCTTCACTTTCCTATTAGAAAGGCTAGTTATTTGTAAAATATGAACCAGGGAGCTATCAGTGCGCCTAACTAGTACTAGTATACCTATTATAAGAAGCTATGATCATTCACCTGCACATATACACAAATATAATACTGACACCACGCTGTGGTTTACATTTCTACAAAACTTCGTGCATTTGACCAATTGGACCCTTTCCTCTTGCTAGTACAGCTGAAGGTTATTAGTATGAAACCAAGCAGTTCAGGGTACTAGGAATGCTCTGGATCTCTTCCCCTACATCCATCAGCTCCTTAGGCCTCATTATCTCAATGACACATCTTGGCATTTCCCCAGCTTGTATATTGTTTATTGATTGATGTGTATAAGGTAGGGAGAGTAGAACATCCTCGAGAAGTTATGAACAACTAATAAAAGTGGTTCTGAATGCATTCTTTGTGAGAATTGTACCAGCCACGGGGTGCAAGGAGATAGATGACTATGCATCTTCTCCCTGGTTCCTAATCTAGGCTTGCAACAGAGAATTGCTAGCAATAGTTTCCTATTACAGTTGATTTCTGCAAGGACATTTTTCATATCAAAATCTCTATGTATCTATTGTACAGATGGAGCCTATGAGTGAAACTGACATGTAACCATTTAGAAAACTGCTTATCTTACAAGTTATGTTCAAGGAGGATATGGGGCCAATTTGTGGTAATAACAAAAAAAGAAGGGCATTTAAGAACCTGGTATTTAATTAGAAAGATGAGCCAAAATTGATCAAACTGTAGATAATTCAAACAAACTGGTGGGAATGGATGGATAAAAAACAGTACTTGTCATAATTATTGCATCAAAGAAAATCTATTTTATTCAAAGAATAGGACCGTGTTCCCAGGTACTAATTTGACTAGCTGCCATATTAACTGCGGTCTGAAAACATAATTAACAGGTAGTGTGTGTGTGTGTGTGTGTGTGTGTGTGTGTGTGTGTGTGTGTGTGTGTGTGTGTGTGGTGTGTAAATAACTCTTGGGGAAAATGTTCCATAGACTGTTGGAGCTTGGAATCAGGGATCAATGCCTGAGAAACTATGTATTCAGAGACCAGAGAAGTAACTTAAGCTGCATGTATACCCAAAAATACTAAAAGAACTCTTCTCAAGAAAGTACAAAAAAAAAAAAACTACATATATCGTTGAAATTCTTCTATAATATTAGGTAAAGCATTATTAATTCTAAGAATCAGAAAACTTCATGTGTGGATTACAAAAATAAATTCCTTCCATATGTGTTTCTGAGTAAGTATTAAGTATAAAAAGTGTTCTGTTAATGGGATAAGGTGTATTTTGAATCACTAAGCAGCCACAGGAATTCCTACAATTCTTCAGGGTGTATATGCCAAGTGCTTCATAGTGTTTTACCCTAAAATTTCAGCAGTGACTCTAGTGAGCATGCTAAGAATTTCTTTTTTTCAATTTTATTTATTTTATTGGGCAGGACAGAGAGAAACTGAGAGGGAAGGAGGAGGGAGAGAGGAGAGACACCTGCAGACCTGTTTCACCCCTTATGAAGCTTCCCCCCTGTAAGTGGGACTGGGGGCTTGAACCTATGTCCTTGTACACTTTAATGTGTGCACTTAACCAGGTGTGCCACAACCCAGCCCTTCTAGTGAGCATTATATTCCTAATTTTTCCACACCTCATGTTTTCAGATCTCAATAAGCTTGGGTATAGACTCTGATCATTTCCTTGATTCCAAGCTGGTATTACCTTCTGTTTCACCAAGGTAATAGAGACTCAGTGTTTCCAATAAGTAGTTAGGTCACAACTGCTAACTTATTTCTCCCAAAGCCAGCTGTCTGGAGATATAAACGACATCAACTTTTTCAGAGACTGCTATTGGATCCTAATTTTACACATGCCTCTACTTCTGCCTTTCTGACTTTACAAAACGAAGTTTAAATTTGTCCCTTTTAAATTTTGTTTATTAATGACCCTGCATGCATGCAATTTCAATACTTGAGGATGCTCTTGCTTTTTGTAAAAAATTATATATATTTTAGACTTTTGAGTTTATATCATATAAGACAGACAGTTCCACATAATTGAGTGGAGGAGCCAAAACATCACTGTGGCATATGATAGTACTAAGGATCAAACCAGAAACCTCAGTTATGCAAGTTGTGTGTTCTACCAATTGAGTTATTTTTGGCCTGGGACTTCTTGTGGGGGGGTCTCCAGAGGGGGGCGGGCAGTGGTACAACAGGTTAAGTGCACACAGTGAGAAGCACAGACCAGATCAATGATCCAGGTTCCAGCCCCCAAGTCACCATCTGCAGGGGGTCACTTTGTAAGTATTGAATCAGTCTGTAGGTATCTATCTTTTTCTTCCCCTCTTTGTCTTCCCCTCCTCTCTCAATTTCTCTCTGTCCTATCCAACAATGATAATTACAGCAGCAGCAAAAGCAACAACAATGAAAAAAAAAAAAGGCCACCAGTGGTGGATTCATAGTGTAGGCAGCAAGCTCCAACGATAACCCTGGAGCCAATAAATAAATAAAATCAAATAAATCAAGAGAAGACAGCACTGAAACTTCCTCTGGTGTCATAGCATATCCTAAGTGATGTTGGGGTTTGAACCTAGGCTTCATGCCTGGCAAAGCTTAAACTCTATTTTGTGAGCTATCTCTTCAGTCCTTTCCGGAAACTTTAAATACATTTCTCTCTTCTAACAAAAGTTACAGGCCCTAGCCTATAAGTGTTTACATGTATCCTTAAGTTTGGGGGAAACCTGAAGTGAAAGTGCTTAAAAGTTTACTGTGATTAGACTTAGAACTAATAAGCTCAGCAAGCAAGTAGAAAGGCCTAAAGAAGGCACCATAAATAATATAATTAAATATTTACTAATTAGGCCTAAATACCCTCCTCTCATACTTCCTACTTCACTTCCCTCAATCACTCTATCTATACTCTGTCTATATAATAACTACACAAAAGAAAGTAAGATATATCTTCTAATCTATTCTAATAGCATCAGCATCCCTGTCACCTCTTGATAATCTTTAGAAGAAACACTATACAGTTGGCCAAAAGATATACTGGAAAAAATATATACCAATTAAAGGACAATTATTCTCCCCATGACAACCTTTATTAGAATAATCACACAAGTATATGCAGTAAAACTTAAGGTTAACTTAAACCCTATTAAAATCCAAGGCATCTTCCTTGATAACTTGAGGCCAGATCCTCTAAACTTAATACTGGTTTGAATACCATAAATGACACTCAATACTTTAACAACTGGCAGAAAGTCTAAACTCATCAGATAAAGAAAGAACTAGACAATCTGAATAAGAGCAAGAGACTAGCTCACTTATAACAGCCTTTCTGGTCAATACCAGGGCACCTCAACATCTGGGGCCCTAGTCAGGGAATTCAAAAAATGCCACATATGATGGGCCTAGAACTCTTAATAGTCCCTCTCTCCACTATCACTGGTCACTTCCATCAGGAATATTATAAGCTTTCTTGAGGGGCTTTTGAGGGCCTTGCCCTCACTCTAAAGTAGCAATGATAGAGATTACCTCACTTTTTGAATGGGGGCTGGGTCATCCTACCCTGCTATTTGAGGAAGACTGGTCCTGAAATAAGTGTAGCTTAGAATGTTCGCAGCTGCAAACTCAGACTGATAGGTATTCAGAGGTTACACAGGCTCCTGTGCTAAATATAAATATATATAGACCTTGGGTCAGAACAATGGGGTACATAGTTAATTGTATTTATACATTTTCTTCAAGTTTAGGAACGAATCTCTACGTTAATCCAACTTTCTAGTCCTAATCTCAACTCTGACACCACCTTCCCAGACAACATTTTCAGGCCACCTGCATGTTAGCTATCAAAAATCAAGCAAAAAGTATTAAAGTCATGGGAACATAAAATAAGACTTCCCAGCTTCTCTCCATCCTAAGATCCCTATTCTTACTTGTTCTACTCTTACTTTTTGGATCCTATTTATTAAACATTTTGTCCTGATTTATATTGTACTGCCTTTCATTCACCATGTTGCAGATTCTACTATAATTCCATCTGTACCTGCCTAGGCAGAAGACCTCACAAATGTGCTCAGGGACTTCACCTCTCCAGAGCCCTACCCCACCAGGGAAAGATAGAAACAGGCTGGGAGTATGGGTCAACTTGTCAATGTCCACGACCAGTGGAGAAGCAATTACATAAGCCAGAACTTGCACTTTCTGTACCCTGTAAAGAATTCTGGTCCATATTCCTAGAGGGGGAGACATGCTATGGGAAGATAACCAAAGGCCTCTGAACTGCAATTCCCTCAGCACCCAGAGAAAGAAGAACAAAAAAAGGAAGGGCATTTGGAAGCAGGTATAGGTGTGAATTAGAAAGGAAGGGAAGGCAAGCACATAGGGGGAAAATGGATAAATATTAATAGATGAAGTTATATAAGTAATAGTCATATTACATATCTGTGACCTTGAGAGAAGTACTGTAGTTCCCAGTGGTGGGAACAGTGCAGAATTATACCCGTTATCTCACAACTTTGTAAAGCAATATTAAATCCCTAATAATTTTTTTAAAAATTCAGCTCTTGGGAGTCGGGCTGTAGTGCAGCGGGCTAAGCGCAGGTGGCGCAAAGCACAAGGACCGGCATAAGGATCCCGGTTCGAACCCCGGCTCCCCACCTGCAGGGGAGTCGCTTCACAGGCGGTGAAGCAGGTCTGCAGGTGTCTATCTTTCTCTCCTCCTCTCTGTCTTCCCCTCCTCTCTCCATTTCTCTCTGTCCTATCCAACAACGACAACAACAATAATAACTACAACAATAAAACAGCAAGGGCAACAAAAGGGAATAAATAAAATAAATATACAAAAAATAAAAAATAAATCAGCTCTCCATGTGGTTTCAAGACTTAGAAATTAAACATATGTTATATGAGTGCCAGGCAGAGACAGACCTGGTAGTGCACAAACATATCCATATGCAGAGAGGAGCTTCAGGAGCAGTGGAATGGTGCTGCAGTTATCTGTCTCTCTCTGCTCGCTCTCTCTTTTTCCCTTCTCAAGTCCTCTCTGTCTTTAAAAATAAAATAAATAAAACATGTAATATTTAAAATAAAATAAAAATATATTGTAAAATATATCATGTGTTTCCCCAAGATTTCAAATTATGGAGAGGCATCTTGTCCACTGTCTCTCAAACTGTGCTGCATATAGTAGATGTGGTGGGTTAATCAACATGTGGGGGTTAATCAATAAAAGACCATGACCTTATTCACAACAGAGCTGGCTGGGAACCTGGTATAGAGTCATAAAACCTTGACAAATAGCTGAGTGGTCTAAAAGCATTTTGAAAATCCATAGTATTTATCTTTCTTTTCCAGGTACTTCATGTTTATCTTTAAAGAACTGAGGCCACAAACAAAATTAGTAAAGTCATGGGCCCCTTGGAATATACCTAAAATAGAGTTCCTAGCTTTTTTCAAAACTGAGAACCCAAATCTCATCTGCTACATTCTACCTTTAGGTTCCTGATTATTAACCAATTTGTTCTACTTTGATCTTAATGTTTTTTCAGTCACCCAGCTGCAGATATTACCATGACACCAACATGACTTCATCAATGTATCCTGGAATCCTGCCTCTCCAGAGCCCTGCTCCACTAGGGAAAGATAGAAACAGGCTGGGAGTATGGTGCCAGTGCCCATGTCCAGTGGAGAATCAACTATAGTAGCCAGACCTTTCACCTTCTGCACCCCATAATTATCCTGGGCCCATACTCCTAGAAGGATAAAGAATAGGAAAGCTTCTAATGGAGGGGCTGGGATACAGAACTATGGTAGTGGGAATTATGTGAAAATGTACCTCTCTTATTCTATGATTTTGTTGATCATTATTAAATCAATTAAAAAAAATTGAGCTCAGTGTGGGGATTACATGAAATCAATTACCCCACTGTGCCTAGTGAGAAGATGTGTTGGGACTTTCAACCATTTTCCTTTTTCTTTAGAAATCTTGTACTTATACTAGGACTACTTTGGTCCTAGTATAAGTACTTCAAGGTCCCAGTCCCCATCTGCAGGTGGCAAGCTTTACAAGCAGTGAAATAGTGCTGTAGGTGTTTCTCTTTCTATCTGCACTCCTCTCTCAATTTCTCCCTGTCCTATCAAATAAAAAACCTTATCAAATAGTAAAAATAAGTTTCTTACTCAACTTAGAAATGTTCTGTTGACAAAAGCAAGAGGCATCTCTATTGGATTTTGTCATTAGATTTGTAGGTAAAGGGAGAAGTAGCTGCTTTTCATTCTGTTTCTTCATTCATAATGTACCTACTCCTTATCTTCTTCTGGTATACTGAGTAACTCAATTGTAAATTTTTATGTGAAACTTTAATACAGATAATATTCTGACAACGTCTCATCTCAGAAGTCTTGGTGAATCAAGTCCAGTCTTCATTGCTGATTCATCAATGGTAAGCACAGTGTTACCGCTTGAAAAGATAATGGGACAGACAAGGAAATTAAAAAGCCAGACAAGGAAAATTTACGGCACTTAAAAAGAATGAACACTATTGTTAGAAGGCTGGTATGAGAGGTACTTATTAAGAGGTCCACAGGAGTCTTTCATTTTAATGAGTGTCTAACCAAAATGCCACTGTTTCAAATTAAGTGTCTGTGAAACCATCATTTTCCCCCCATTTCATAGATGGAAATTTCTAATTAAGATTAGAAACAAAGTTTTACATTGTAGTAATATGTAGTTTCTTCCATATTATAAGCAGGATCAAGAAATGCAAGTTATTCACAGTAATTTTAACTCTATCAGTAGAGAATGACTTATATGCCATCAACATTGCAAAGAATGGTCTGGAAGGTGGCACAGTGGATAAAGTGTTGGATTCTCAAGCATGAAGTCCTGAGTTTGATCCCCAACAACACATATATCAGAAAGATGTCTGTTTTTTTTTTCTCTCTCTCTCTCCTATCTTTCTGGTTAATAAATAAAAACCTTTAAAAAAAGAATAACAAAGTTCAGATAGTGATGAGAATAAACATAGTATACTTGGCTTAACAAGGCAATTGAGAATATAATACATTTTAGGTAGTTTAAGTAAAATCAAGTGAAAAGCCATTATTGTAGTCTAAACATAAGCATTAGTCACCTAGGGAAAAAAATCATTTAAATAGAGCACTGAAACAACAGGTATGGTATGGTCAAAAACCATACTGGAATATGTGATTCTCATAATAAACAGATTATACTAGAGCAACTCCACAGCACAGAGATATGTTCAGAGATAGGCAAGTGTCCAGAGAAATAATATCACTGTTTCTAAATTCAAATAATCTAGGTTGGGGAGAAAGAATAATGATTATGCAAAACACTCTCATACCTATGGCTGTGGGGTTCCAGGTTTAATCCCCAGCACCACCATCAACCAGAGTTGAACAGTGTTCTGGTGTCTCTGCCACTCTTCATTAAAATAAAATAAATGATATTTAAGGATTAAATTCAGGTAACTCATAACATATTACATGGGATGTAAGTGCACAAAAGAAATATTTATTTGTATTTATTTTTGAAAACTAGCTCTGTGGCATTATTTCCAGAAGGACGTTTTACTAATACACCCACAATGACATGCCAAGAAGTAATATCAGAAGCTGTATTCCAGAAACATTTGTATCAACCCCAGGATTCGATTGTCATAACATTTTATGCATTTCTAAATAGTACAAATAGTATCACTCTCCAGACCTTCCAAAGGGCTTGCAAAGGTATTTCATCTCAAAACGGAGTATTTAAATCCATTCACTATAGGCACTTGCTAATGGAGATCACAGCTGCAAATTAGACTGAATTGGTGTTTAGAGATAACAAATCAATCGGATAGATTAAAGTATATTATCAAACAAGTATCAGAAAGCCTGATGTGAGCGATTAGGAACCAACTTTGGAGATTTGAAAGGATTAACTTACTCACTGAAGAGTTACCTCCTATCTTATAAGGCTTAGAATCTATTATCTTCCAGGCCCCTGTGCAGAAAGCCAGCAGCTGCAAATTGCTACTTACTTGGTTTTACAACGTACAGGTCAGGTAAAAAGAGCAGTTTGTAGTAGACCTCAAAGAAACTAGAATATGCTAAGTAGAAGAGACCCCATGACATTTATATGAGATCTTAAGGTTAAAATACATTTAACTCATTTAAAAAAAATCCTATGATGCTAAGTATTTTATTCCCACATGCCAGGAAGATTAAACAAGTTGCCCAAGGCCACTCAACTCACAGAGCAGAGGGACTTGTCATTCAGAGCTCCCAATTGTGAACTCATGCCATCAAAGAGCTGATTTATATACCTACATGGCAGCTGGGCACAGAATTTATTATTTTTCATGTATATACATATTTCACATATAACAATAATCTGAAAGAAATGAAGAAAAAATGAGATCCACCTCTACACTTAGCTATTCAGAACAATGCTGAAACTATAAATGATATAGCAAGCAAAATCCTGTGGGACTAGCGCCCATACAATGGGAAAAGAAGCCTTTTAAACAGAGAAGAGAATTCCACCTTCCTTATTATCCATAACAAATGCATAATTGCTTGGCACTTTTCAACATCCCATCCCACTCACTTACAACCATAACTTACAACTGTAAGTGGAGCTGACACACTATATTTTAATTTTCATAGTCCTGAACAGAATACCAATAAAGGCATGGAAGAAAAGCACATATGTTTACCACCCTACTTTTCTTGTGAAATTTTAGTAAAATGACATTAACTCAGAGGAACTCAACCAGTTACTCCTTTCTTCTTTATCTTTTCTGTAGACAACTTCTGTAGCTGCTTAGTTTACACTGTAATATAGGTCAACAACACTATCAAAAGTGCTTGTAAAAAAAAAAAGGAATTCCCACAGTTACAAATATAAAGGGTTGCAAAGACCATGTGTATGTGTGTGTGTGTGTGTGTGTGTGTGTGTGTGTGTGTGTGTGTGTGTGTAAAGACCAAATAACAACACTAAATTGAAAACTGTCCTCTTTGAAAATGTAAGCTTCTGTATTAATGGCACTTAAGACGATATAATAAACTGTTTTATTGACTGAGCACTGAGACTCTGACTGACAGCTTTTCCCAAAATGCCCTAAGCCCTATTGTTTGCCCCTCCCCTTTGGGTTCGGATGTGGAGTTTGCAGATCTAAGCAAGAAAAGTGATTTTTCTTGGCTCGTGAGTTCTGGCTGTGGTTTTGCAGGCTTTTCACTGAGATGTAAAACAGAGGTCCTGACTATTCAGAATCATTAAGCCTCCCTGGAAGCTTTCTGCAAGGGTAGTGATATTAGCAGCAATTGCCCTGGCCAGATTCCATGCCAAGTAATTGCATTCCACCAGACATTCTGTTAGCAAAAGCCTCTTCCCATGCCATCTTATTGTGGTCCTCTGCCAATTTACCAGCTGCTGAGCCCCAACTACTTTTGGTTGAAAACAGTTTTTGGAGGTAAGTTATTTGCAGAGTATATAGAGAAAGCCCAGTCACCACTGTGTCCTTGGTCATCTGCAATGGGTCTCTTATGAGTTTCAATGCCAAAGCCATTTATTTTCCAAAGTCCAGATCATTTTTTTTCTTCCAAAGAGTCTTTCCAAAACAAACAAATAAAAAAACTTTCAGGAATAGATCACACACTCTCTTAAGTTTCCTTTCCACTGTGTTAATACAGTTATAAATGGCTGAATTCAGCTCAGTAAGTATGCATCCCTCTGTGTTTCTAATTTCTTGGTCCTCACTCATGCAATGAGCTACAGGGGTTGCTCTTATTATCACAAAGGGCAGACAAAGAAATAGTGGCACTCATAAGTGTGTGGCTTGGCATGTACATCAAAGAAGAACATATTTAAGTCAAAGTGATGAGCAGATGTCTTTTATTAGCTGAGGTGGTAATTAAAGTTAGAAGGCTCTGATGTCTTCATCCCAGTAAGAGATCTTTGTTCTCTTTCTGTGATATTCTCTGCTATGAAGTGGTACTTTTCTTTCAGAACTTTGCTGAAGTCAATAGAGAAAAAGACAACGGGAGGTTTAAAACCCTGGAAATCTGCTTCCTATTTATTTATTTATTTATTTATTTTCTGTGCAGATCTACCTGTATTGCAACTAATGAGATAGCAAGATAGCTCACCTGGGAAGGACCAAGCTTTGGCATCCACATCATCTAGCTTCAAGGTCCAGAACCCCACTGGGTAAAACTTAGGTGTTTTGCTGTATCTCTCTGTT
This sequence comes from Erinaceus europaeus, assembly GCF_950295315.1. Classification (NCBI taxonomy): domain Eukaryota; kingdom Metazoa; phylum Chordata; class Mammalia; order Eulipotyphla; family Erinaceidae; genus Erinaceus; species Erinaceus europaeus. The sequence goes on along the minus strand of NC_080175.1, from coordinate 21,144,488 downwards.
TCTCATTTTATATCTGCAAAAGTGGGCCTGAAGCTGTAAGCCCTTAGCAGCAGCAGCAACACCAACCAACTGAAAAAAAGGCGCACGCACACACACACACACACACACACACACACACACACACACACACACACACACACTACTTCCTGTTTTTTTTTTGTTTTTTTTTCTCTGCTGGTCTACCAATATTGTACCTAAGGAGACAGCAAGATGGCTTTTCTACAAAGGCCCCTGCAATAGCATGTTCTTGCCACATGGAGTTCTGGAGGGGGGCAGAGCACAAAGGTTACGTAAAAGACTTTCATGCCTGAGGCTTTGAGGTTCTAGGTTCAATCCCTAGCACCAACATAGGCTACTGCTGAGCAGTGCTCTGGTCTTGGTGTGCGCCTCCCTCCCTCTCTCTCTCTCTCTCTCGCCTACCTATATCTCTCATTAATAAAAAATTATTAAAGAACACAGTGTAACTAATGTCTTTTCATATAAGGCACATCTTCCTTCCCCACAGTACATTTTTTTTAAAAAACTGGTGTTGTGGAAACAGCTAAAAATGATTTTATTCTTTATAAATCAAAACATTGTTTTTTCATAAAGAATTACACTTTACTCTTATTAATCCTGAGCAGCAGAAGAATTGGTACTACCATGATTTCCCAGCAATCTAATGCTGGATCTGAGATGGAACAACCACTATGTAATTCAGAGTAATACTTCCTACTGTTCAAGGGCGGGGTCTGTATTTCTGCCTGTTCTAGCATCAACTTGAATACCTACGGTCCTAGAGACCACAGGTTCAATCCCTGGGACCAATGTAGACAAAAGCTCAGCAGTGCTCTGATCTCTCATTCTCCTCTCACACCTTTCTCCTTTTCTCTATATCATAACAAGTGAGTAAATGTATGACTTTAAAGTAAACTCTTGAATCTTCACGATTTCCAAGGTGGCTCCAACTAGTTTGAACTCACCGAAAATTGGACAATCTGTCCACTATAGCAGCACTGGCAGATACAAACTAAATCCTAAACATTCTAATTTTTTTTTAAAAAGACACCTCAGAAGTAAATTCCCAGTGGATCTGGAATTCAGAAAAAGCAATACACTGTACCTTGCATCAAATTCTATGTCTACTGCATAGTATGCATTCGAGAACCTCTCCAGGTGCCATGTGCATCCTGTTCCATTTAATGTTCACCATGATCTTCATCTTCCATCAAGTCACTGAGACTGCAGCTGTAGTGGTAACTGTGTGCTCTACAATCTACACCTTTAGCCACTCCAGCATCAGCACTGTCTGATAGCAGTAGCATCTTTCTGCTGTACCCGGATTCATTTTGCCCTTTCCTGCTGACACGTACTATTGTCACACAGTTCCCTCTAGCTTCCCCACATAACATTAGAGTCAGTCCAGAAGACAGTGAGGATGGATAATGACTTTTATAACATAACAGTTAAGAAAGTTTCAGATTTGGTCTTTACATATATATTGTTTTTGCTAGCTAAGGTACATTTTGTTATTCTCTTTCCCATCCTCTATCCTTTCATCCCATCTCTCCCACTTCCTCCCTTCCATCTTTCCTTTCTCTTTTCCTTCTTTTCTCCCTTTCTTTTCTATTTTTATAATTTTATTTATTCCCTTTTGTTGCCCTTGTTGTTTTATTGTTGTAGTTATTATTGTTGTTGTTATTGATGTCATTGTTGTTGGATAGGACAGAGAGAAATGGAGAGAGGAGGAGAAGACAGAGAGGGGGAGAGAAAGATAGACACCTGTAAGACCTGCTTCACTGCCTGTGAAGCGACTCCCCTGCAGGTGGGGAGCCGGGAGCTCGAACCAGGATCCTTATGCTGGTCCTTGTGTTTTGTGCCACCTGCCCTTATCCCGCTGCACTACCGCCTGATTCTCCTCTCCCTTTCTTTTTTGTATAATTTTTTTGTATTATCTTTATTTATTTACTGGATAGAGACAGCCAGAAATTGAGAGGGAATGGGGGGCAGAGACGGAGAGAGACAGAGAGACACCTGCAGCACTGCTTCACCACTCATGAAGCTTTCCCCCTGCAAGAGGGGACCGGGGATTCAAACTTGGGTCCTTGTGCATTAAAACATGTGTGCTCAACCAGATGCGCCACCACTTGGTCCCCTCTTTCTTTTCTTACTAACTGAGGGTATGAAGAAGGAAGAAAGGTTATAGTTATATAATAGTGTTTATTTCTACCATACTAAAGGGCCTCTCCAAGTTCCTGATTATCAAAATAAAAGGATGATATCAGGCTTGGCACAAAGACAAAAAGTGCCATGGATAGAGGAACACATGAGTTACTTTGCAGCCAGGCTGCCCTTTTGAGGTGACAGCAGCACTCTGTGCACTGGTCTCCCAGGAAGGTCGTCTCAGTTTGCCATGATCTTCTTGTTTGTGTCTTTGCAGAAACTTGAAAGGCATGAAAGCCAAACTGTAAAAGGGGGATGAGTGATGGGCTTTGGCAATGGTGGGGGCAAAGGAAGACAGCAGCATGCTGAGTATAAAGGAAGGGGCTAGATAAGCAGCATCTGGTGGCATCCAAACTACTGAAGCTTCCGTTTGTTGTATCCTCTTTATAAACTCTCTCCTTCACCATAAATTTTATTTCCAGCATCTGTTTTTTAGGTGAGTACCTAACTCTCTAAAAGTAACAGAGCCTGTTGTGCACTTACCTCTGTCTTTTTGCAAACAGGAGTCATTTTCCTTTTTTCATTTTGCTTTCAATTTCACTTATCTAGTGTTTGTGGGTGGGGAAGGAGAAGTAGCAGTGTTGTGAAAATAAGAAATGTATATCCGTGTTAAGTAGCATCTTTCTTTTGGGAGGTGGGGAAGATTCAAGTTCAATGATGAGTGAGAGTTCACATATCCATCCTTCTTTAAAATAAACTTTTTATTGCTTCAAACTCAAAGTAGTAATGCAATGCTGTCATCTCATAAAAACAGCAATTGCTAGAATTTATTTCAAATCAGGTAGGAAAAAACCTACTTTTTTCATGTTTATGTCTCAGGGGCTTCTTGAATAATGGTTTGTAGCAAATAAGCTTGTGTGGGCTGCCTATGTTTCATACCAAGAAAGAGTCACTTACTGTGCAAAGGAATAAAGTCAAAACTATGAAATAATGAAGTGGAACTCTGAAAAAAAAATTCCAAGAAGCTCCCTTCCCCCATCTCCAAATTTAATGCATTTCTTTGAAAACACTGTAATAGTCTCCCACATCTCTGCAAAGTTAAATTGCTAGTACAGAATTCTATTCCATGAAGTGATTAAGAAGTACTTATTGTAGCCCTTACTTATTTCATTTCTAGAAAGGTAACATGCATCTGCCACTTAAAATTACTCAATTTATTCCTAAAGACAGTGGCTGATCTGTATTCTAATACCTCAAAGATTCTTGGATTTGTCTAGCAGATCTCTAACTATAGTCCACACAATGACCAACTGTGCGATACAATTGTCTTCCTGTAAGGAGATGAGGAACTCAGGGTTGTTGTTGTTGTTGTTGTTTGTTTTGCTGTTGTTGTTTCCCCATGATAGCTTCCAAGATAAATATCCTATTCAAAGAGAAATAGGGATAGAGGCACACAAAGGGAGGGTGAACCACCACAACACTGGCACTTCCCTGAAATCTATGGTTGCATTCCCATGTGGTTCTGGAGCCCTAAGACTGGCTTTGGGCATAACATGACACGCAGACAGTGAATCATCTCTCTAACACCGTGAATCCAGTTTTTATGTTAAAAGCATGGGTAAAAATAGTCCAATTTCAAATCAAATCTTTCATTGTCCAGCAGAGGGCAGCTGATTCCAAGCACATAGCATATCTTACTTGAGTCAGTCACACCAGGAACTTTGTATTGATTTTTTTTTTTTTTTTTATGAAGGAAAAATGAAACCAGGAGGTTCAGTGAAAATTGATGCTGGTACTAATTTGCTCACCTCATCTCAGTAATCTCTGAAAGATATGTGAACATACACTTAAGAATTTTATACATATAGAGGAAATTCAAAGATATCAATACATTAAATCCATTACTCCCTACTAAGAACGACTGAAAAATTAAAGTGAGTGTAACTACTAAAATTAGTGATTTGATGCCACTATCTTCCATGCTATTTAGGGGAAGTAACCATGGTCCAAGGGAGATGACACTCAGTTGTATTAACAGGTGAGTGTTAACTAAGAAGTTCATATTGTCAATTTCTTGCATAGCTAACAGCTTCACATTCTGTACACAACTCTCTGAAACTAATTTTCTCAAGTTAATGATACTTGATTACCCTGCTGACTTCACATTCATATTCCTTTCTTTTTCTAATTTTAATTATCTTTTATTTATTGGATAGAGACAGCCAGAAATTGAGAGGAAGGGGGAGATACAGAGGGAGAGACAGAGAGATACCTGCAGAGAGATACCACTTGTGAAGCTTCCTCTCTGCATGTGGGGAGTAGGGGCTTGAACCTGGGTCCTTGAAGAGTGTAATATATGCACTCAACTAGGTGAGCTACCACCTGGTTCCCATGTTCATCTTTTGTTTTGGTTTTGCATCAACTGCCATCAATTATGGACATGGACATGTTCTCCATATATTTTGTATGTGTTTTGCATATTCAGTACTGGAGATTGAACTCTGAACCTCAGTCTTATTAAGCCCAAGAGTCTATCACTGTGTTACTTCCCAAGCTGCTATCAAAATTATTAGCCATAGATATTGACGTAGACACATATTCACTATCATTATTTTTCTATCCATTTTTACACTATTCATTTATTAGTCAGATGTATGAAGAAATGCTCCACTTCACTTAAATGCTCCAATTCACTTATCATTAGACAAATGCAAATTAACATAACACTGAGATTCCATCTCACACCTGTGAGGATGGCCTACATTAATAAATCGATCAATGACAGCTATGGGAGAGATTGTGGAGAAAAGGGAACTCTGCTTAATTGCTGGTGGGAATTCAAACTGGTACATCCTCTTTGAAAGACTGTATGGACAGCCCTTAAACAAATAAAAATGGAAGTAACATAGGCATTTATCCAAATGACACTCAAACACTAATTCAAAGGGCCGTATGCACCTCTACATTCATAGCTGCATTCTTCACAATAGCCAAAGTTTGGAAGCAGCCTAAATGCCAAAGAAATTATGGAATATATAATCTATGGAATACTATTCTGTGATAAAAAAGATGATGTTATATCGTTTTGGACAAAATGGATGGAACTGGAAATTATTATGCTAAGTGAAATAAGTAGAGATGAAAGATAACTACTGGATTGTTTCATATGTGGAATCTAGCAAACTGATGCACACGAATTAAAAAACAAAAAACGCAAAAAACCAAATGCCAACAAACTATTTCTAAGGCTTTGTGAGAACTATGGTGGTTATCTTTTGCTGGGAGGTTTGGAACACAGAACTTTTGTGGTGTGTGGTATGGAATTATACACTAATATATAAATTAACTGTACACTAACCTTGTAACTCACTCGTAATCACAAATAAAAACAATAACACTAATAAAAATAAACCTCCCTGAAAAAAGTAAAAATTAATGTAGAGTTATATTTAGAAAATTCTATGTTGGGAGTTGGGCGGTAGCGCAGCGGGTTAAGCACACATGAAGCAAAGCGCAAGGACTGGTGTAAGGATCCCAGTTCGAGCCCTCGGCTCCCCACCTTCAGGGGAGTCGCTTCACAGGCGGTGAAGCAGGTATGTAGGTGTATATCTTTCTCTCCCCCTCTCTTTCTTTCCCTCTTCTCTCCATTTCTCTCTGTCCTATCTAACAACAAAGACAGACAACAATAACTACAACAATAAAAAAAAACAAGGATAACAAAAAGGGAATAAGTAAATAAATATTATTTAAAAAAAGAAAATCTATGTTATAGGGAACACATATCTATAATACAAAATGCAGAGACCTGAGTTTCAGTTAACAACTAACAGTCATTAAGTCTCAGATATTTAACATCTCCAGCCTAACCTCACACTGTTTTTTGTACAGACTGCATGATTACACTCAAACATATATCCATCTGTGTAATAATTTTCAAATATCTCTTAAAGATTTATTTATGTATTTACTTATTTAATGAGAGAGAGAAACAGTATCACTCCTACACGGGTGGTTCTGGGGACTCAAGATCTCTGCATGTAAGTTCTGTGCTTTACCACATTTTGAAAATCATACTGTTTTAAATATTTGAGGTAGTTTTGTTTCCCCATTTTTTATGTAAATTAAGTTTCAGAAGGAAAAAAGGAAGGATGGAGGATAGAGAGAGAAGAAAGAAACATACATGCATACACACACACACACCACACAAAGCATCCACACACAGGTAATATCCAATTTCAACATCATTTTCTCCCACCTATTTATTTCAGAGCCCTCTGTAATTCTCCTGAGTTTGGATTGTATGGGAGGAGCATAATGAACCATGAGAGAAACATTTCATTTGTAATAAATGTAACCTAATGGTTTAGGCTTGATAACTCATGAGTTCGACCAGTTTCCATTGGTTCAAGGGTAATGGCATGCTGAACCGATTCTCCAGAGATGCATAGAACTTTCTGTCGACTACATTACACTCACCCAGGCCCCCCAGGTTGTACCAAGGTCTGTGGGGTGGAGAAAGAGAAATATTGTGGCTCCTGGGAAATTTGAAATCCTCATAGAAGAATAATATTCACAAGTCTATAAAACCTCAAATAGTAAAGGGAGATAAAAGGTGTTGGATAATATAACTGCAAGAATCATTTTCACTTCAGATCAAAGAATTAATTGCATTCTCTCAGTCTGCTTATTCACACTATCAGTGTGGGGAGAAGGTGGGAGGAAGTGTCTATTTCTACAAAAAAAGAGCACAGAGCTTTCTATTAAGCTTTAACTTACTTAGATCTGGAGTTTTAAACAAAATTTAAAAATCTGTTTACTTCAGGCAAATCAGGATTTTTTTTTCTTTGCTTCTTCTTTTTTTTTTTTTTTTGTCTCAATCTGAAGACAGTCTTGTTCCTGGGACACTGTGTTTTTACCATGATGCATTACATTTAAATAACCGGGTCAGTAGAATTTGACTTCAAATATCAGTAAAATGTCAGCATTATCATACCATAAGCATGACAGAAGGGGAATACATGTAGAAAGTGGAATTATATATGAAAAGATACACTTCTGAATCTATTGTGACACAGGTTTCTGAAATTAGCACATCTTAAGACCAGCAATAACCATCTTCTGAACATCTGTGATCTCAATCTACTTTCAGCTCTAAATGTTCTGATCTAAATCTCCATTATAGAAAGGAACCCAAATTTACCTGAAAGGTTTCCTACCCTCCCAGCAATGTGCTACTAATTCATATAATTTGACATAAAGGGCTCTGTGCTTGACTTCCTGAACTCTGGAACGTTGGTCACTCTGTGAGATTGCCAATGAAGAGATCAGCTGTGCCTAGGGCAAAATGGTCCTGCAAATCACCATCAGAAAGTAATTGGAGTGCTCTGCTGATAAGAATAAAATCTGGGATAAACCTCTGGGCAATGTCCCCGATTTGGTCTATTATTATTATTATTATTATTATTATTATTTAGGATCTTCATTTCTATAGACACAGAAGGTAAGTAAACTAAAAACTTGTTAACTGCTCTTTTTGCTCCGTTTTCTTCCAGAGAAAGCATGTGTGTTTATTTGCAGGTCACTCTCTTCCTATTTGGAGAAGAAAACTAAGAAGAAAAGTAAGAAGAATGTATCTCACCAGTTAACACTGGGCACTAAGCCAGAATTACAGCAAGCACTGCAGGGGTAAGAAGCAATAGCTTTTAATTGGTGCCTAGGGTAAAGGTCAGCTCTCTTGGAACAATGGGCATCTATGATGGTAACTGACTGAGTCCTCTGTGGGAATTTGTAAATGTCAGTAATGCACTTCCAAATGGAACCACAAAGGGCCAGAATCCCAAGGAACAAAGGCAGTGTTAGTCAGCAGAGAAAATATGTAAATCTGTTGGTTAAATAATGCATCAATAAGGAATAAGAGGTAGACACATACACATACAACATAAATTCAAAAGAAAGAAAACTTCCAATATCAGACAAGTTTCTAAGGCCCATATCAGACAAGTTGCTAAGGCCCAACACCTTTTTATCCAGCACAAGTTCAACTCTTTTCCTAGACATTCTCTGGAATTCAAGCACTATAATGATTTGAATTAAACTGAATGAATTTGGCTGCTAAAGCTACAGCCATCTCATTAAAATTTATCTATTTATTTTTGAATAGCCATTAGTTTTTTAAAAATTATTATTTGGGTATAGTTCCACATCATTCCTGCAACTAAAGTTATGTGCCCACCCTGGCCCTCAACCTTGATAATCACAATAGTTCTCCCAAGGTCTTAGATGTGAGTTGATATTCTTATTTAAGTTTCTGTGTTTTAATTCTCTATATTCTACGTATACCTGAAATCATCTATTCCTCCCTACCTTCACTGCATCTCAGTAAAATTTAAATTAGCCAAAATCCATGTGTTAACTCCTATACTTTTTAAGGCAGTGAGACTATTCTCTCTTTTATGAGATTTTGCATTGTTTTAATTTTTTAATTATATATATTTATTTCATGTGAGTTAAATGAGAGAAAATAAATGGAACACCTCTCTGGTACATGCAGCAGGAGAATCAGAGATCAAAATGGGGATCCTAGGATCTAAGTTCTACCCGATGAAATATTTCTCTGACCACTGGGCTTCTTCTAGAAAGTATCAGGAAGTTATATGAACTACTAGTTATAATGCCAAATACATCTTCTGATCTTGAGCATAAATGGATACAGCAGTATATTAAAGTACTGTTCATCATTACCAAGTGGGGTTTATCCCAGGGATGCAAAGTTGGTTTAATATACATAAAAATGTAAATAAATCAATCAACATGATACACCACATCAATCAAAGCAAGACCAAAAACCACATGGTCATATCAATAGATGCAGAGAAAGCCTTTGACAAAATACAGCATCCCTTTGTGATCAAAACACTACAAAAATGGGAATGGATGGAAAATTCCTGAAGACAGTGGAGTCTATATACAGCAAACCTACAGCCAAACCATACTCAATGGTGAAAAACTGGAAGCATTTCCACTCAGATCAGGTACTAGACAGGGCTGCCCACGATCACCATTACTATTCAACATAGTGTTGGAAGTTCTTGCCATAGCAATCAGCAGGAACAAGGAATTACAGGCATACAGATTGGAAGAGAAGAAGTCAAAGTCTCCCTATTTACAGATGACATGACAGTATACATAGAAAAACCTAAGGAATCCAGCAAGAAGCTTTTGGAAATCATCAGGCAATACAGTAATGTGTCAGGCTACAAAATTAACATTCAAAAGTCAGTGGCATTCCTCTATGGAAACACTAAGTTAGAAGAAGCTGAAATCCAGAAATAAATTCCTTTTACTATAGCAACAAAAACAATAAAATATCTAGGAATAAACCTAACCAAAGAAATGAAAGGCTTGTATACTGAAAATTATGAATCACTACTCAAGGAAAATGAAAAAGACACAAAGAAGTGGAAAGATATTCCATGTTTATGGGTTGGAAGAATTAACATCATCAAATATAGAGCCAGAGCCATATACAAATTTAATGCTATCCCCATCAAGATCCCAACCACATTTTTTAAGAGAATAGAACAAATGCTACAAATATTTATCTGGAACCAGAAAAGACCTAGAACTGCCAAAACCATCTTGAGAAGAAAGAACAGAACTGGAGGCATCACACTCCCAGACCTCAAATTGTATTACAGAGCCATTGACATCAAAACTGCTAGGTACTGGAACACGGACATACTGACCAGTGGAATAGAATTGAGAGCCCAGAAGTAAGCCCCACGCACCTATGGACATCTAATCTTTGACAAAGGTGCCCAGACTCTTAAATGGGGAAAGATGAAAGTGGGTAAAGGACTTGGATGTTAGACCAGAAACTATCATATATGTAGAGGAAAACATTGGCAGAAATCTTTTCAGCATAAATTTTAAAGACATCTTCAATGAAACGAATCTAGTTACAAAGAAGACTAAGGCAAGTATAGACCTATGGGACTACATCAAATTAAAAAGCTTCTGCACAGCAAAAGAAACCACTACCCAAACCAAGAGACCCATCACAGAATGGGAGAAGATCTTTACGTACCATACATCAGACAAGAGTTTAATAACCAAAATACATAAAGAGCTTGCCAAACTCAACAACAAGACAACAAATAACCCCATCCAAAAATGGGGAGAGGACATGGCCAGATTATTGACCACAGAAGAGATCCAAAAGGCTGAGAAACACATGAAAAAATGTTCCAAGTCTGATTGTCAGAGAAATGCAAATAAAGACAACAATGAGATACCACTTCATTCCTGTGAGAATGTCATACATCAGAAAAGGTAACAGCAGCAAATGCTAGAGAGGTAGTGGGGTCAAAGGGACCCTCCTGCACTGCTGGTGGGAATGTCAGTTGCTCCAACCTCTGTGGAGAACATTCTGGAGAACTCTCAGAATGCTAGAAATGGACCTACCCTATGATCCTGTAATTCCTCTCCTGGGGATATATCCTAAGGAACACATCACACCCACCCAAAAATATCTGTTTACACATATGTTCTTAGTAGTACAATTTGTAATAGTCCAAACCTGGAAGCAACCCAGGTGTCTAATAACAGACGAGTGGATAAGCAAGTTGTGGTATATCTACACAATGGGATACTACTCAGCTATAAAAAATGGTGACTTTACCATTTTCAGCTGATCTCTGAAGGACCTTGAAAAATTCATGTTAAGTAAATAAGTCAGAAACAGAAGGATGAATATGGGATGATCTCACTATCAGGCAGAAGTTGAAAAAGAAGATCAGAAGATAAAACCCAGGTAAAACCTCAACTAGAATTGGCATGTTGCACCAAAGTAAAAGACTCTGGGGTGTGTGGCGGGGTGTGGAGAATACTGGTCCAAAAAGGATGACAGAAGATCTAGTGGGGGTTGTATTGTTATATGGAAAACTGGGAAATGTTATGCATGTACAAACTATTGTATTTACTTTTGAATGTAAAACATTAACTCCCCAATAAAGAAAGTTAAAAAAAAACAGAAACAAAAAATAAATCTATTCTCCCTCCTGAAAATAATAAATAAATAAAACATATGTCCATTAATTTCATCTTAAAAGTGTACCTCCAAATTTTATCACTAGAACTGAATGACCAGGAGTTACTTAAGAGAAACGTTGAATATAAAAATATATAACATATTTAATATTATTTCAACCTTAATAATGTCAAAATCGCTCATTTATTCATTTTATTTATTTTTTATTTTTATTTTTTTCTCCCACATGAAAGGTATATTTTTAAAATATTTATTCACTTTTGTTGTCCTTGTTTTATTGTTGTAGTTATTATTGTTGTTGTTGTTGATATCATTGTTGTTGGATAGGACAGACAGAAATGTAGAGAGGAGGGGAAGACAGAGAGGGAGAGAGAAAAACAGACACCTGCAGCCCTGCTTCACTGGTTGTGAAGTGACCCCCCCCCCTGCAGGTGGGGAGCTAGGGGCTCAAACCGGAATCCTTACACCAGTCCTTGCGCTTTGCTTCAGTGTGCTTAACCTGCTGTGCTACCGCCTGACTCCCCATTTATTGATTTTATAATCAAGGCAATTAAAAGTTTATTACAGAAGCCTGGCATTGGCACATTCAGTTAAGCATTCACAGTATGAAATGCAAGGACCTGTGCAAGGATCTGGGTTTGAGCCCCTGGCTCCCCACGTACGTGTGTGTGTGTGTGTGTGTGTGTGTGTGTGTGTGTGTGTGTGTAGGGGGATGCTTCACAAGTTGGGAAACAGGTCTGCAAATATCTGTCTCTCTTTCTGTCTCTCTGTATCTCCCCCTTCTCTCTCAATTTCTCTCTATCCTATCCATTAAATGGAAAAAATGTCTGCCAGGAGCAGTGGATTCATAGTTCTGGCACTGAGCCCCAGTGATAATCTTGGAGGCAAAAAAAAAAAGTTTATGACAACTGAAATTGTGTTATTATACTAAAATTATAATTCAGTTTGGGTTATAAGGCATTATTAGTCTAATTATTAATAATCATGGCATAAATGGAATATATATTTAAAGAATCAAAATAGGCATAAACCTACCCATTTTATATGTAGGGTAATTTATACTATGTATGCACCAGTGATCTGTGAACACTAGTTTCCTCAACAAATCTGTTCAAAGACTGCTTTCATTTTCATTTCCACTTCTTCTTTGACATATATTTGCTTCTTTATGAAGCTCTCCTTGAATTCCTAAAGGTAGAGTTATATATACATAGCTATTATGATAAATATGTTCTGTACTATAGTGGATGGCTTATACATTTATCTCCTCTTCCAGACTGCATGATCCTTAAGAGCAAGGCTAACATCTTATATTTCTACTCAATTCTCTAACATAATTCTTTGAAATGATAGAGAGGAAGAGAGAGCAAATGAGAGAGACTACAGCACTGACACTTCCTTCAGTGTGGTGGAAGGATGTACATGAACAAAGCAGCAGACTATCCAAGTGAGCTATTTTTCCTGTCCCATTCTTTCTTTCTTTCCTTTTTTTAGTGTTTTTACCAATTTTTTATTATCTTATTTATTTATTGGATAGCCAGAAATCAAGAAGAAAAGGGGTCATAGAGAGGGAGAGAGACAGAGACACCTGAAACACTGCTTCACTACTTGCAAAGCTTTCCCCTGCAGATGAGGACCACAGGCTTGAACCCAAGTCCTTGTGTGTTGTAACATGTGCACTCAACAAGGTGTGCTACCACCCAGCTCCTGTGCCCCACAATTTCCTAATACTTAAATAATACCAGCACAAAATAGACTTAATGATAAAAAACAATAATTTTGCTTTAGTTGATAATGAACATAAAATTAAAAAAGTTTATAATGATAACAAGACTAACATTCATAGCATGCTGTTATGTATTATACACTATTATTTGCCTGTTTTACCCTTTCCTTAGCTACCTTACATTATTGACACAATCATTATATTTTATGTTGGAGACAAGGAAACTATATCACTGAGAAGTTCATAACAAACCACCAAGTAAGACCTGTCTAAGGTCAAATGCCTAGCACATGGGCTTAGCTGAAATTTAAAGTCAGGCAGACTGACTCAAGGGTCCATTATATTAGCTAGTATACCACAAATAATGTTACCATCAGGCAAATAATCATCAAGGCCACCTTCAAATGACAACTGGAGCTTCATGGTGACTGAAAAGAGATGCTAAGTTGTATGTCTGACAAGTGCTGTAGAAATACAGTGCACTCAGATACAAGAGGTCCCCACAGGGGTCCTAGTCCTCACAGGAGTAGGAGCATAACTACACAACTACGTATGACAGCCTCACAAGGACAAAAATTCTTTAAGTACACGCAGTGGCAATGATATCTGAACTTGCTGCTAAGAAGTTGGGAGTCAAGATTTTGGCCTGCCACACCCCCACACTTGAGTCATAACTGTGCTTTCTTTCTTGGCAAAACCAATTTTAGCCACAGTCATCAGCAGCTTTTACCCTTTGAAAGCATTCAGTAAGAACAGAAAGATAAGAGTAAATTGTTCTCCCTCTGAAAGTCTTAATAAGTTCCCAGTAAATCAGCCTTCCTCTCTCCAAGAATTCGCAAGAGACTCTTGATCTACTGCTGAAAGTACTTATGATTTTATTATTCTTTCCTTTCTATCGCATGTCTTCATTGTACTCTTAGCTTCAGCATTCAATTGCTACTCTTTTGTTACTTTAAATTCTTTAGTCTATACCATCTTCCCTCTTGGTTTAACATCTGTACCTATCTACACCTCTTCTTATCAGAGAGGTTGTATATTCAGGATTTCATTGTTCCTCACTTTTCATCTTCCATATCTATCTACAATGTCCTTTTCTACACTACAGGCATGCTCATTTTCCTGTGATAAATGCTGTCAATCATCGACATACTTAGAATTCTTATCCCAAACCAAACATGTACAGCACAAAGCAGTCCAGAGATTTCTCTTTCCCAGACTGTACAACTCATACTGAAGTCTTTTTTTTTTTTTTAACATATGAAGGTTTAAGATCACCTTGCTGACTATAGTTATTTTTATTCTGCCAAAAGGTATTTAAGTTAGTTAACTTCGAAATGTAGAATGAGAATGAGAAGAATGAGAAGCATGTTAACCATGTTAACACTTAGGGACTCAGTAAAATTGGAGGTGAATGCCTGGAAAAACAGGTGCAAAACTATCAAAGAATCTGGCCAAAAACAGAGCTAAGTCAGAAAAACAAATGGTTACATAGGGATATGTTTGCTCCTGAGGCTGGTGGTGTTGTCTTAATTTTTCCAGGCAAGAAAAACTGTAGTTTTATTAAAAAGTCATCAACATTGACTTTGTTTTTCTTGACAGCACCGAGGGAAAACTTGGGGCATATCTGATATATTGGAGCAAAGCATCCCCACCTTAGTAAATACGGCAAATTTCCTGTAGCAGCTAGCATTCATCTCCATCCATCACGAGAGCAGCCTGGGCTATTCACTAGAAACAAATGTTCTAGATACAGTATGTCAAGTACCGGATGATGAAAACCTCTGAGAAACCACAGGGAGTATGCTGGAAGCAAACAGACCAGACTGTTGAAAAGACCTCTGACCATTTTCCTCAGCAGACTATAACTGGGAAACAACCTGAAATAATGCATTTGACCTTCACAAAAGGGTAATGGATGGACATTTAACATTAGACCAGCCTGACTTCAGGGGATAGGATCTCTTAAAAAGGAGAAATGATGAGGCACAAATAAACCCACAAATAAATAGGTGCATAACTAAATGAAAAACTTCTGCCTCAAAGAAGGTTAAGTAGGTAATTTATTACGCATATATGAAGAATGAGTATCCTCTGATAGAGGCTTGCTTCATTCTTATTTGAGATATCTTGCTCACTTGATTATAGAAGCAACATACATTCTTAATTCAGTCAACATTAAAGAAATATTCAAAATTCACACATCGATCTCTATAACATGGAGACTAATATAAATGATTTCACTATCAAGACTTACCCCATAATTTATACAGGAAATAAAATGAAAAGTTACAACTCTCAGTTTCTCCTTTTGATAGAAAAGAACTACCTGAAGCTAACTTGTTTACTGATGACAGGCACTGACTAAACTTACAAAAGATGATCAATCAATTTATCAGCCACTTACCTAATTGTCTATCCAGATACCGGTATATGTTTCAAAAATCAGATGTGACAAAATACTGAAAAATAATATCAGTACTCTACAAACTTGAATTTTATTAATAATTTTATTCATTTTAATCAGTAACCCACGATTAATATTTCATAAATTAATGCTTATTATCTGTGACTGACACAAAATCTTACAAATGAGGAATAACAAATATGTCATATTAATATTCAAGCTTATTTCCAAAAAAAGTACTCAGTATTAATGTTACATTCAAGAAAGCTGTAAACTACTACCTAGTTTGGATCTCTGAAACCATGTATATTCTAAACCTGTCTTTTGTTCCTTTATCATTAGAGACAGATAAGACTAAATACAACAAACTAGGTATCTACTATGCAACATGTTGTGCTAAAAATGAAAAGACTGATTTTTATAGATATTTATTTACTTTATTTTATTTTTTTGCCAGGGTACCTGCTCAGTGCTTGCACTATGAATCCACTATTCCTGGAGGTCATTTTTTTTCTTTTCTTCTTCTTTTTTTAATTGGATAGGAGAGAAATTGAGAAAGGAGGGTGAGGTAGAGACGGTGAGGGGAAGACAGACACCTGCAGACCTGCTTCACCACTTGTGAAGTGACCCCTCCCTGTAGATGGGGAGCTGTGAGCTTGAACTGGGATTCTTGTGCGGGTCCCTGCTCTTAGTACAACGTGCACTTAACCTGGTGCGCCACCTCCCCTGCCCTGGTAGTTTTTATTTTATTTTAATTTATTTGTGAAGCTTATGATTTGGATTTTGATGTATATAAAATAGTACGAGGTATATGACAATTACAGGTACAGGTTAGTGCAAAGTCAGATAATTACCTAGGTTACTGTTTTTGCCCAACTGCGTTTTGTGCAGTCTGGGATTTTAGATGGCTCCTCAAGTCTGCCAAGGACACTGAGGACACTCTCCTGGAATTCTGTCTCTGTTTCCAACAGAGATATTTTGAGATTAGTATTTTGGATCTTGTTTGAAATCTGAGTGCTTAAATGCATGCTTCAAAATCATTCAGAGGGTGGGAAATATAGATACAGCACAATTTCTTAGAGTTGACTAGATTTTTAAATTTAAAAGAACAAAACAATGCTCTATAGACTGCAATAGTGTAATCATTGGACTGGACCCAGGAAGGATGAAAGTTAATCATCTTTCCTTTAAGCCACACTTGCCTAGTACCACGAAGTACAAGGCAGTAGGTACACATTCACTAAATTTGTCCATTTTATTGAAGCATGGAAAATGCTATTTCTACTATTTTTGATTTTTTTAATCTTCTCTTTTGTTGCCCTTGTTTTTTTATTGTTGTTGTAGTTATTACTGTTATTGTTGTTAATGTCGTCATTGTTGGATAGGACAGAGATAAATGGAAAGAGGAGAGAAAGACATAGAGGGGGAGAGAAAGACAGACACCCACAGAGCTGCTTCACTGCTCATGAAGCGACTCCCCTGCAGGTGGGGAGCCAGGGGCTCAAACTGGGATCCTTACACAGGTTCTTGCACTTCACGCCATGTGCGCTTAACCTGCTGCACTACCGGCTGACTCCCCTCTACTATATTTTTGAGTTTATGCATCACATTTATTTATGAATGGAACATAGTTTATTTAAAAAGAAAATAGAGGCAAATATGTAATTGCATGTACAAAGAGACAGAATAGAATGAGTGAGTGCTGAGTGTCCACCCAGGGAAATGCCACACACCCCTTTTGATGCATTATACAAAATGCTAGTTCCCTATGGCCTCACCAGATAATGTTGAGTGAGTACTATGCAAAGTCCTGGCATTTTAAATTTTAATCATGTTCTTCTTGACTAGAAAAAGTTAAAATTAATATATAATGACCCAGAAATGACTAAGACCTATGGGAAACTTTTACTACCCTTGTTTATCCACTTGAAAGACTTAACTTTATAAATAAAGAAAGTAAATGTGTCAGAATTTGACTACATAATGCACTCTTCCTTTCAAGTTCCAGCCAATGCATTCAAAACCAACCTGAGTTGAATTCAATTCAAAGTCACATGCTGGACACCTACTATAAGCAAAGGCCTTGGGTAGATGTATTAAGAGATCACAGAATTGATCAAGGCACTTCCTCTTCAAGACCCTGCATTCTAAAGGGAGCTATGGGCAAAAGCAAACAAAATAAGAAGAGAGGGACACAGGCTATCAAAGCAAAGCAGAGGTTTTAGAGATAAGCGAAAGTCAAAAAGTCTCATTTATATGTGTGTGTGTGTGTGTGTGTGTGTGTGTGCGCGCGCGCACGCATGCGCTCGCTATGTGGGAGGTGTCACTTTAAAGCTCAGGGATGTTTCTGAAGAGTTGGAGACTCAGGCTTATTTTTCTTATTATTTTAAAATTTGTTTTATTTTTATTTATTCTTATATAAAGACAGAACACAACTGAATGGGAAGGGGAGATAAAGAAAAGAGGAAGGGGGGAGGGAGAGAGAGATAGCACTGTTCCAACTGAAGTTTTCCACCTTGCAGGTGGAAACCAGGGGCTTGAACCTGGGTCTTTGTGCACTGTGGTGTATGAACTCAACCAAGTGTGCCACTGCCCAAACCAGGACTCAGTTACTTTATTGGTTAAATACAAAAGAAGAAAATTAAAATTAGTACCTCTAGTATTTTTAGGTCCTCACTTAATGATTCCAAATTTTTCCCTAAAAGAAGTTGGCTGGTGGATACTGCCAGTCACATCTCTTTGCTTTTCCCTAAAGTCACATGCAAGCTATAGACAACTCAAAGAAATGACAAGAGGCATTAAGCATGTCCAAGATAGGAAGAAAAGAGACCAGGAGTCAATAATTAGATGCTTATTTATGTGCCATGTACAGTCTGGTAATTAAAACCTCAACATCTGGAGAAAATGCAAACAGTGTTTAATGCAGGCATGTATCAAGAGACTCCCAAGAATGATCAATGTGTTCTGAGGAGCTCGGAGCCTATTTTTAGGATGAAAGTCTTGGGAGGCTATCTCAGCAGGAATGATATTAATTAAGTGGTGGTAACACAAAATTGAGAAGGAACTGAGGTATGGAGGGGGCATAAGAAATGCAAAGAATAAGTACTCTCTAGAGCTTTTTTTTAAAACTGGGAACAGAGTATGCAAAAGAGAAATATAGAAAGTATTAAGTAAATTGATTCATGTATGGAAAAACAGATCAATTTAAAAAAACCTTCTCTCCTACCAAATATGTTTCACTTGAGATTTTGAATTCTTTAATTCTTAAAGATGTTATACATCTTGTGAAGGAAGATCAGCTAATGTAGGTTAGGGTTAATGACAGAAAACTACACACAGAAGATAAACCTGTTTCCTTTTTAGAATAAAAAGAACTCGGTGTGAATGTATTTGTGAGTTTACATAAATAAATTTATTTATTGAGCCTGAGAAAGAGATTTCAGCATTGATTTTCTTTTTTCTATGCTACGCTTCTACTAGTTTTTCCTATTACCCTGTACATTCTAGAAGTTCTTTCCAGGTCCAAGTTAAATAATCTTTTCTCACAGATATTTATATTTATATTTATATTTATATTTATATTTATATTTATATTTATATTTATATTTATATTTGCAGCCAATAAACCACTGCTGACACTGACAGGCCTTGGGGTTGCTCACAAAAAAAAGGAAGAGTGGGGGACAGTTCTCACGCATAGACATAGTGACAAATAACCAGTCTCTCTTGCTTTAGGCAAAAGGATCCACTCTACCTTGTTCTTTTAGACTAGCCTCATATATCAGTTCAGATTTTTATTGGTTTTTTTCTTTATTTTTTAGAGGGAATGCATAAGTTAACACCTGAGAGCATGCCTTTTCCCTCTCATACTCAGTCAAGATTTCCTAGACTGCCCTATGAGGAGATTACAGTTTTTACTGTAATAGACATATCTCAGGGAAGCTGGTGCCATTTACAGCAGGCTTGCAGAGAAATAGCCAATGGATGATCACCAATTTAAACGGTAAATAAGGGCTTGCTTTGTTTTGGACTCTGATCTCAATAATGCCCCTAACAAGCTGCCTGCAAGGCCAGGGCATGATGCCCGCTGTTGGAGGCATGTTGATTGAAGAACGGCACTTGTCCTCACAAGCAGCTAAAAATAGCAGTGACAACATGAAGACAAAACAGGTTTCTGGGAACATAAAGCAGTTACCTTGATACCAGTTTTATTCCAGTTGTTTTTATTGATGTGAAAAGTAGTAAGTAGTATTTGATACAAATGATGTTAACATGCTAGATAACACCTTAGAGACCAAAAAGAATTAATATAGCCCTTTAAAGAAACCTGCCTTTTCACTAGAGGACGTGGGCATCCTAGGAGAATTAGAACAAACTTCAGAGCTTGTGTCCTACATAATTAATAGGGCCTAATATTTCTTCTTTTACTTCCTCTCCTTTTTAAATATAAACTTTGTTTGATTGGGGGGAAATATATTCCCACTGTAAAATGTGTGAAAGTACTATCTCTTTGGCTTAAGTCTGTCCCTTTGTGAGAAGTACATATTTCATGGTGATAAATTCAGCTCATAAGTAGAAAAACTATACACAAATATACTGCTAGGCCAACTTAATTGATTCTTGCACCATTGTAAAGACCTCCATTGTCCTCCAATATTTCTTAAATCTATCAGCATTTCAAGAAAGTGACCCTGAAGGTCCCATTTATCTGTGGAAGAAAGGATCTGTTCTCTCAGGTTCACTTACAAACATTGTAATTTAAACTGCTCAGACCTGCCTCTGCTTCTGGAAGACAACTGGCACAAAGCAAGCTGTTCTCTCATAATTATGGGAATGACATCTCTTTCTCAGGAAATTAGGCCTGCCAGTACTTTATTCAAGCGATGTATCCATGGCCAAATACTATTCTTAAAGCCCCCCAGATCACCAAGAATTAAGCATGCAGCAACAGATTCTGACATTGATATGAGTGCATTTTCATGGATAGGTTCCTTGCTGCATTTAAGCTAAGTTTTCCTTCAAATCTTAGAAAATATACAGCATCTGAACCTGTAAAAAAATCATTCTTCAAGCTCTGCTCCTTAAACAACTTCAGGGTGTTCAGATCCCTACCTATTTTGCAACTACAGAAAAGTCTATGATCACACTTAACATTTGGCATCTCTATCATAATACTGAAACCTTTGGCCACACCAATTAAAGAAAGATGATCACTAGATGAGAATAATTGTGGGGTCTTGGCCAGCTACAAATGATTTTACCTCATGCCTAAGTCACTTTACAATAGGAAAATGTGAAGTTCCACCCAAAGTCACATGCAGAATCTGGGGGCCTACAAATATTATATTGCACTCTCAGAACACAGGAAATTTGATGTTGAAATTCTGGTTTATTTGTTCTAGCATCCTATGGCACATGGCACTTTTGCTAGCATACAGTTTTCTGATTGTTAAATAAAATTTACTAAAAATGTGAACTAGAGGAAAATCTATAGGGATTATAAGAATCTATTTAAATCCAAGAAACAGAAATAAATATTGCAAAAGTAATGGATATTAAACCCTGTCCCTTATTTTAGGGCTGTATACAGACTTATTATTTTTTTTAGATATCACTATCAGTGCTGAACAAATAATCAGTCAGTTATGGATGCCCTTGATATATCTCTGAATTTATGATAACATTACATTTATGACATTAAAATGTACTTGTTTAGATTTAAATTAATTGAAATTAATAAAATGTAAAATCTAGTTATTTGGTCATTACTAATCTTTCAAATACAAGTAGTCAGTAGAGGTCAGAATCTATTGCACTGGAGAGTTTAGAGGAAGATTTCTAAAACTGTTAGTGAACAGTTAGTGAACTGCAAAACTGTTAGTGAACTGTTAGTGAACGCTGTTTTATGTAGACAATAATCTCTCTTTGTTCCTATAAGTATATGAAGGAGGAGGGTCAGGAAGATTAGGAAAAAAACTCTAGTACAGATAAAACACTGATTAAGATTTACTTTTATAAAAATAATTGCTATTTAAAAATATATTTTATTATATTTATTTATTGGATAGAGACAGCCAGAAATGGAGAGGGTGAGGAGAGATAGACAGAGCATTGCTTCACCACTCGCAAAGCTTTCCCTTTTCAGGTGGGAACAGGAAGCTTGAACCTGGGTCTTTAGGCATTGGAATGCAAACCAGGTGTGCCACAACCCAATCCCTCAGACTTACTTTTTCCCAATTAAACACTTAAAATACCCTATTTCACAAAATATTCACAACTTTCCTCATGAAGTTGGTTTTATACTATACATATCACCATTTTTAAATTGATGGCATTCTGGCTGGAAGATTAAGAAGTTCACTACAATTGTTCACTTGTCTGTCTGGAGGTTTTCTCAAAATGATCTTACTCTAAAGTTGAGGAATAATTTTAAGTTTTACTGATGAGATTATAAAGTTTAAAGCCAGTGGGAATATTTCTTCATACTAGTTGTCTTTATCCAAAATGCCTATCAGCAGCTACCGGTGAGGTTGTTCATGGAACAGTTATCTGAACCTTAATCCAGAGCAATAGAGGAGAAGTCAGAGCTCTTGTATTTAGAAACTACCCAGTATTGTGAATTTGCAGCCAGAGTTGAAAATGGCTGTTATTAGGTGTTTTTGTTCACCTTCCACAGTCAAGATAAGAAAATACAAAACCTACCCAACGTCACTAACAGTAACTACTCAGAGATCTGATAGGAAAAACTAAATCATCAATGTCACCACTGTAACAAATAATGATTTAGAATACATTAACAAACATCACTTTTCTATTTCTGATAGATACTGTCATCTCATTTAATGCCTGCAATACATAGCGATGATGTAGTCAGAATTATGAATTCAGATTCTGATAGTGAAAATTTATGAGAAATAAACAATGGAGGGGGATGGGCAGTGGCACACTTAGAGCATACACTCTACTTAATGTGTGAGCACCCGGGTTTAAGCACCAGGTCCTCTTCTACAGGTGGGAAGGAAGCTTCACAAGCAGTGGAAGCAGTGCTATAGGTGTCTTCCTTCCTCTCTCTCTCTCTCTCCCTATTTCTTTATAAGAAAAAGAAAAATGAAAGAGCCACTTTGAACGATGGAGTCATCCTGAAGGAAGTAAGCCCCAACAATAACCCGAGTGACATAAAGAAGAAAAGCAAAGCAAACAAATAATAATAAAAAAAGCAAAAAAAAAAAAAAAAAAAAAAACAACCCCCAAACCAAAATGGATGTTACCTCGTTTATAGCTATTTCCACTTAAAAGCAAACATAATCTTCTTGGTAACATGACATTTCTTAAGAATAGGTAAACCCTCTTAATAGGTGCAGTTAGTGCAGTGGAATTGGTATACTGCCAACCAAGGGACCTGAATTCTATTCCCCATATGCCCACAGCTCTGTGATGGGAGCGAAGTACTTCCTTTCTTCGAAGCTTAGCTCTCTCATGTGTAAAATTAGTGTTCGGTATATGCTGATCCTCAAAGGCCCTTTCGGCAATGTTTCCATCCTAATGTTTGCAGGCTGAGTGCACTTTAGAAATGAAACCTCCAACCTGTTGTAGTATGATGCAGTCATTTACATTCAGCTAGTCCACTCATCCCACGTAAAAAATAAAAAAATAAAAAATAAAGGAGGGGAATCAAATGAAAACCCAATCTGTTCTGTTGCCTTGTCATGGCTCATTCTGGTATTTTATGACTGGTCAGAATTCTTACAAGCACGTCAGCAGCATCTACTAAAAAAGATTCTTTCCTGTTACTGCCTTTCAGAAATGGCAATGAAATACTTATTTCCAGTACCCCTACGTTCACAGCAGTTGATCTAAAAATGGTGTCAGCCATCTTACCATTTTAACATCAATCACCAAGTCTTTATATCTGTAATCACTGTTTAATAATAATGGAGTTTTTGGTGGTCAGAGAGGTTAGCCAAGACACAAAGCACAACATCTATAAGTAGCAAGGTGAATATATGTTTCTTACCTTTCTCTTGTTGGTAGGGCACACATATAGGTAGCTCAAAATTGTTTTCAATCCAACTTTATCATTAAGCTTCTCATAGGTTGTTCCATAATCTGTTGACCTATAATTCAAAAAAGAATGTTAATGAAGATAGAGATCTACATCATTCAGCTATTTGTCAGTATAATGCATGTTTCACATAGTTGAATGAGTCTCCAGTGGTTTCTAAATGATTCATGTAATGTATAATGATGCTTAATTATGTACACAGTAGCATCATGTGAGTGTTTAACATTTGCATTTAAATTGAATTGGAAAAATTAAAACGCCATCTCTCTACTGCTTCTTAATGTACATGCACTGCATACAAGATGCAGTAAATTTTAAAAGATTAAGAAATGAGGGTACCCCTTGAACTGACCAAAGGAATAAAGAACTTTTCTTAGACTTGACATTTCCAAACATTCGCTTTATCTTTGGCATGTAGAAAAAGCAGGTTCTCCTGATTTATCTACAAACTGTGTTTGCTTACATGAGTCACAGAATATATGGTAGGTCAATCCCTTCAAAGGTCAATCGTTATTTTTCTATTATTCAAGAGTAAGAAAATGCCTTAATAATAAGTAAAAGTTCAGAATCTTACTCAGTGGCCCTTTCCAATATTAAACAATCTAGAGTTTGAAGTATATTATAGTTTAGCCTGGCTATGTTCTTTTTGATATTTTTCTCATCTTTGTCTTTTCATCGGTCAGTGACTAATTAATTTATATTTAATAGACATGCATGATGCAGTTTTTATAATAAGTTTATCATAGAATTAAGAGGTATAATTTTATACTATCACTTTACCACCATGTGGAATAAGAAATATTATATGCATGTGAAATCTACCAGAGGGGTTGAGTGGTATTGTACCTAGTTGAACACACACAGTGTAGTGTGCAAGGACCTGGATTTTAGTCCCTGGTCCCCATCTGTAGTAGGAAAGCTTTATGAGATGTAAAGAAGTGCTGCATGTTTCTCTTGCTCTCTTCCTCTCCCATTTACTTTTCAATTTCTATTTCTATCCAAAATAATAAATAATGCTATTTCAAAAATTAAAAATAAAGATAAACTAGAATTTGAATACAGCTATTGTGGCACTAAGCTTTGTGTTACTTATATACAACCATTTTTTAAAGGAAACAAAATTTCCTCCCAGCCTTCATTTTACATATAAAAGACCCCAGAGAAAATTTATTTATTCATTCATTGACTCATTTGTAGGACTCTGAAAATCTAATGTTTTGTCTTAAGCACCAAGATACAAACTTAGTCTCAAGAACTGCATGCTTTATTTGAAATATAAATATATATATAAATATATATATATATATATATATATATATATATAAATGTTTAAATGCAGTGATGGAAATAAGACTTCACCAAGCCTAGAAAATAGCTAGTTTAAATAAGCATGAAAAATATAAACAATTTAATTCATTTCTAATGTTAAGGACTATTACAAACATCTATAGGTCATTAATAGATAACTTCTCACTAAGAATGTGTTCTGGAAGCACTGCTTTGGAATCTACCCCAGAACAAGCACCGGCATAAGAAAGCTGAATAATATGTGATCCTGGAATTCATGTTTAAGACTTTGTCCTGTCTGGGATCTAGGGTATAATGGGAAGAGAGTGAAATATGCAAGTAGTGTTTGCCCAGTGAAATGTTAATAAAATATAAATGTATTCTCTGTTGGAGATGAGATAATAGTTCAATTTCCCATATGGGTAATACAAAAGGAAGCAAGAGAAGTAGGAACTGTTTTTTACAATTTATATTAACTTCATTCCTAAATTACTCAATGAATACTTTTATACTCAAAAAGTGTACACTGTAAGAGTATATAAGAATAATCACACACACACACTATATGGAAATATCCTTATTTGTTTAAGCATTTGACTCTGGAGAATGTGTGTGAAATTAGTTGAAATTCCAATGTGACAAGCTGATAATGGCTGATTAGATTCCACTGACATCTGCACCGTCATGCAGAGTTTACCATGTTCATGTTATTAGATACATTTTTTCTTATCATAATTTTTATCAATCACAATATTCCGAGGCATCTACAGTTATTTTATTTATGTATTATTTGATCACAACAACAGGGTTGCATATAAGATTCCACTGTTCCCTGGCAAATTTTTTTTTATTCTTTTTATTTTAGCTGTATAGAGAAAGACAGGGAAAGGGAAAAAAAAAACACAATATAATCATCACAGTACCAGAGCTTCTCCATCCCCCTGGCATTCCCATATGCTGGAGCTCAAATCTTCACCTCATAAATGGTAAGGTATACATCCTACCAGGAGAGGTATCTTCTGAGCCTACTGCTATTATTTCTGTGTCATATTTAATTCTTAATTTTCCAAAGTTTAATGACTGCATCAGGGCTTGAGAGGTAGCTAACTGGGTAGGATGGTTCATTGCAACGTATGAGATCCAAATTCAAACTTGGCACAACATGGGTGGGAAGTGCCACGTCAACAGAGGGAGTTTTCTTTCTTTTTTTTTTTTTCTTTTCTTTTTCTTTTTTCTATTTTTTACTGGGGGTGGGTATTAATGGTTTACAGTTACTGCAGTTATTGACACATGGTTCAATGTCTCATCTCACCAAGATAGGTGTCTGCAAAACAATCCTTCCCAGTCCAGGTCCTCCTCCACATCATGTACTGGGTCTTGAAAGTACCTAGCCCCACCTCCACCCTACCTTGAGTCTTTTTCTTTGGTTCAAAACACAAAACCCAGTCCAAATTCTAATTTGTGTTTTCCCTTTTTGTGCTTATTTCTCAACTTCTGCCCATGAGTGAGATCTTCCCATATTTATCATTCTCTTTCTGGCTTGTATGACTTAACATGATTCCTTCAAGCTCCATCCAATATGAGATGAAAAGGTGACTTCATCATTTTTAACAGCTGATCAGTATTCTATGTGTATATATACCACAACTTTCTTAGCTACACATCTGTTGTGGAACACCTAAGGATAATGACAACAAATGTTGGAGAGGTGGGGGTGGGGTGGGGGAAGAACCTTTCTGTACTGCTAGTGCGAATTTAAATTGGTCCAACCCCTATGGAAAGTAGTCTAGAGAACTTTCAGAAGGCTAGAAATGAGCCTAGCCCATGACTTGGTAATTCTTCTCCTAGGGATATATTCTCAGAAACCAACACACCCAACAAAAAAGATTTGTGTATAGCTCTGTTCGTAGCAACACATCTTTTTTTCTTTCATTTTATTTTCTTACCCTCCCCCCTTTTGCTTCCAAGATTATTGCTGGGGCTTGGTGCTGGCAGTGGCACTACAAATCCACTGTTCCTGGAGAGAGAGAGAAAGATATTGCACTACAAATCCACTGTTCTTGGAGGGAGAGAGAAAGACACCTGCACATCTGCTTTGTCCTTTGTGAGATGTCCCCTCTGCTGGTGGACAGGATCCTTGTGTGGGTCCTTGTGCTTCATACTCTGTGTGTACAACTATAGCAGCACGATTTGTAATAGCCTAAACTTGGAAGCAACCTAGGTGTCTAACAGAGGAAATTTTTATTTAATTTTTATTGTCTTTATTTAGTTGATAGAGACAGTCAGAAAATGAGAGGAAAGCGGGAGATAGGAAGAGAAACAGAGAGACAACTGCAGTCCTGCTTCACCACCCACAAAGCTTGCCCCCCTGTAGGTGGGCACTGGGAGCTTGAATCTGGGTCCTTGCACATAGTGACATGTATGCTCAACCAGGTGTGCCACCACCCGGCCCCAGAGTTTCTCTCTCTCTCTCTCTCTTTCACACACACACAAACACACACACACACACACACGCACACGCACACACACACACACACACACACACACACACTTGCATCAAATTTTACTTCTCAATGCCAGCAGAGTTATACATTAAAAGATTAAGGTATTACAGAATCACAGATGAAAAAATGATATAGTTCCACATACACTAGTAGCACTAGCAGCTGTTGTCTAGGATGACCCCACAATACTAATAAGTTAAGAATGCTGACTTGTGCCATGGGTAAAACTAACAATGGATACATTGGTATAAGAGTGAGAATAATCAATGCATGAAAAAAAATGGCAATTACCATATCTAGTTCTCTGAGTAACTTCTACCAGCCTCACTAGTATGGTCTTTTCCTTGCATAATTCCTCTATCTCCACACAACTCAACAACTAAAGGATTGAATAACATGTTAGCATGATAGTGTTCCTCAAGAAACTACCTCTAGGGTAAAAAAAAAAAGAGGTTTTCCTGATTGGTTGGCACATATGCCAGTCATCCTTAGGCCCAGCTGAAGAGTCAGTGACCTTGGAGGATACAGTACACCCTGGAAAGTAATTCCAAGAGTCCACCTCCAGCCCCCTTTCACAGATAACAGATGCTTCCAGTTAATCTGACACCATACGAATTGTGTGAGCTACAATCACCCAGAGTTGGGGCTTTGAAAGAGCAAAAGAGAGACAGACAGTTGAACAGCAGGATAGCTGGTGAGTCAATATAATAGATATTAAATATTTTAACTGCCACTCCTAGGTATGAGAGAGTGGGCTATTTTCCAAGATCCAAAAATGTAAGATTTACTTGATTATGTAATTATTTTATATAATGCCTTTACTTCTGAAATAATGTTTTATTATTCATATATATGTACATAAATGTTATTATTCTGACAAAGTAGATGAACATCTTAAATGAATATATCCTGTATACTAGATTCCACACATTTAATTATAGGCTCCACTCCTGATGCATATCAAATATGATTACTGTTACAAGCCACATACTAAGGGAAACAAAATAATAATGACAAGCTTGAAAAAAAAGGTTGTACTTGGCTTCATTTTTTAAAAAGGAATAATATAATATACTTTATATGCATAAAATTTGCAATGATTCTTGTTGAAAAGGCCAAAACAAGGGAGCAAATTAAAATAAATATGTATGGACATAAGACACAGTTAAGAATGGTACTGAATTTAAATTTATACTACTTTTAAAAACATTTCAAAAAAAACCTTTTTTAAAAGCTTTGTTTACATGTTGACATCTCTGCAGGTGAAAATAAGAGCTTCTGTCAACAACTATTCTGTGCTAGAAAAACAAAACAAAACAAAACAAAACAAAAACACCTAGAAGCTAAAAAAAAAATCAAGCATTCCAGGAAAATAAGTGAACATATGATTAAAACAAGAGGCAGGGGCACATCTGGTTGAGCACACATTACAATGTGCAGGGACCTGGGTTCAAGCCACCATCCCCACCTACAGGGGGAGAGCGCTGCAAATAGTGCAACAGTGCTGTAGGTGTCTTTCTGTCTCTCCCCCTCCCTGTTTTCCCCCTCCCTCTTGATTTCTGGCCATCTCTATCCAATAAATAAAGATAATACATTTATATTTTTAATGGAGGGGTAAAGAAAAAACATGATTCAAAGGTTTTTGCTTAAACTACCCTGTCCACAAAACATATTTCAAATAGTGACTTTTAGAATAGTTGAAGGCATTTGGAAATTTAACTGTTTGTTATATGCATAAAGATGACCTGAGTTGCTCTGAGGGATGGTGAAACCAAGTTCAGTGCATGGCAAATTTTTTCCAAGACCTTATGCTCTCTTTGAAATAACAATACCACCAGTCATACTTAAGCACTGGATCAATACAAGATTCAACTAATTACCCCAAGAAGTTGTAGAAATAAAATGTCTCACTGATCATGAAAATGAATATTCTCCCCAGAGCCATATACACATTTAACGCAATACCCATCAAAGTCCCACCAAGCTTCTTTAACAGAATAGAATGTGAACTACAATAATTTATCTGGAACCAGAAAACACCTAGAATTGCCAAAACAATCTTGAGGAAAAGAAACAGAAATGGAGACATCACACTCCCACATCTCAAACTATATTATAAGGCCACCGCCATCAAAACATCCTGGTACTGGAACAAAAATAGGCACACAGACCAGTGGAACAGAATTGAAAGCCCAGAACTAAACCCCCACATCTATGGATATCTAATCTTTGATAAGGGGGCCCAAAGTATTAAATGGAGGAAGGAGGCTCTCTTCAATAAATGGTGCTGGGAAAACTGGGTCGAAACATGCAGAAGAATGAAACTGAACCACCTTATCTCACCAGAAACAAAAATCAACTCCAAAGGGATCAAGGACATGGATGTTAGACCAGAAACTATCAAATACTTAGAGGAAAACATTGGTGGAACACTTTCCCACCTAAACCTCAAGGACATCTTTGATGAAATAAACCCAATTGCAAGGAAAACTAAAGCAGAAACAAAGCAATGGGATTACATCAAATTGAAAAGCTTCTGCACAGCCAAGGAAACTATCAAACAAACAAAGAGACCCCTTACAGAATGGGAGAAGATCTTCACATGCCATATATCAGATAAGAAACTAATAATCAAAATATACAAAGAGCTCAGCAAACATAGCGACAAAAAAGCAAATAACTCCATCCAAAAATGGGCAGAGGATATGAACAAAACATTCACCACAGAAGAGATCCAAAAGGCTAACAAAATATGAAAAATTTCTCCAGGTCGCTGATTGTCAGAGAAATGCAAATTAAGACAACATTGAGATAGCACCTCACTCCTATGAGAATGGCATACATCAAAAAGGACAGCAGCAACAAATGTTGGAGAGGCTGTGGGGACAGAGGAACCCTTCTGCACTGCTGGTGGGAATGTAAACTGGTTCAGCCTCTGTGGAAAGCAGTCTGGAGAACTCTCACAAGGCTAGACATGGACCTTCCATATGACCCAGAAACCCTTTCCTGGGGATATACCTCAAGGACTCCATAATTCCCAACCAAAAAGAGGTGTGTACTCCTATGTTCATAGCAGCACAATTCATAATAGCTAAAACCTGGAAGCAACCCAGGTGCCCAAGAACAGATGAGTCGCTGAGAAAGCTGTGGTATATATATATATACCATGGAATACTACACAGCTTTTAAGAACAATGAACCCACCTTCTCTGACTCATCTTGGATAGAGCTAGAAGGAATTATGTTAAGTGAGCTAAATCAGAAAGATAAAGACGAGTATGGGATGATCCCACTCATAAACGGAAGTTGAGAAAGAATAACTGAAAGGGAATCTCAAAGCAGTATCTGACTAAATTTGCAGTAGGGCAACAAAGTAAAAACCCTGGGTTGAGGGTAAGGGTGGATGTTCAGCTTCATGGGGAAGGGGGTGGTGGTGAGGCACAGTGTTTTGGTGATGGGAATGGTGTTTATCAATTTGTTCTATCAATTTGTAGTCATATAAGTCACTACTTAATTAATATGAGAGAGGAAAAATTGACTGAATGTCTCAAACTTTTTAAATCACAGACTGAGTCTTTTTAATACATAGGCTGAGTCTTAGATACGTTGACTCTCTCAAAAGCCTAGACCAGGGAGAACAGAAGCAACCGGTGGCACAGCTAAATACAAATAATGTTAAAGGACATAAATTATGGTGATGTTGTGTATGATACAGCAAATCCTAACAGGGATATTTCAAAGTTAACACAATTGCCAAATACTGTGATTATAGCATTAACTATCTATTGTCTTCTTAAACCCTAAGACAGCAGGAACCTCACACTTCCTCTATAAAGCCTATATTACCCCTAGTCCTGGCACCTATAGGATGGGGCTCAATTCCCTGCATGTTTCTCTCAATTCATACCAAATGACATTGCATCTGCCAATCTCAACCTAATCAACGCAACGAGTACCACCTCAGCATGCTTCACTTCAGAATGTATCCAGAGACAGCAGGCATGAAATGTCAACCCTTCAGCCTCATTATTCGGGAGATACCTTTCCTTTCATAGTATTCGCTAATTCCATTCCAGAAGGTTCACTTCCTAAAAAAGTCCCAAAATCTAGATATAAACCAGATCCTGTATAATGGAGCATGGGTCCACAGGTATCCATAAATTATGGCAAAATATATACCCGAAAGCAAAAATACACAATTGTCTATAGTGAGTCAGTATCAAGTTCATAATGAAATAGATACTCTCCTCACCTACTTCCTATTACACTTCTCTCACTCACTCCAAAGCTAGCCTCATCAAAGCAAGGACTGCAAAAGCTGAATAAGAGCAAGAGACTGGCATACTTTAACTATAACTCTTTAGTCACTATCAGGTCATCCCATCAGCTGGGGCTCTAATTGGGGAGTCCTGAGATTCATAAACAGACATGATGGGCCTAGACCTCGAATAAATCCCTCTCTCCATTGTTACTGGTCATTTCTATCAGGAACAACACAATAGACCCTTTTGTGGGCCCCCATAGGATCTTGCCCTCAACTTGGATCAACAATGGGAGAGAATGTTCCATCCTCAGAAGGGAGGATGGATAACATACTCTATGCTACACCTGAGGAAGATGGGTCAGCTTGGAACGTTCCTACTTATGACCACAGAATGCGAGCTCTGATCTACAGGGATGCAGAGGTCAAAAAGGCTCCTAAGCTGAATATGGGCCCCAGATCACAAATCTATGGGGTTTACAGTCAACAATATTTATACAATTTTCCTATATTCTCCTTGCCACACCAACATTGCTACTTTTTTTTTTCTACATATAAAGCTCTCCTTAACTATTGGCTCCTAAGTTCTTTATGTAGAAGAGAAGTTTGCTTATTTCCGAGAAAACTTGAATTTCTTTATCTTTTCATGGTCTCTATATGATATTTTACTCCTATCTGACAGATTTTCAGTTATTACTTTTATTACACTTCTTCCATCACCAGAACGCAAGCTCAATAAGAGCAGGGAAGATACATGCCTTGTTTCCTACTGTCTTATGAGGACTCTTAGTGTTTTGGACACAGAAAACAGTAATATTTTGTTTTTTGTTAACTGCCCGATTTGTTGGGTACATGCTACTCTTCTGTCACCTGTATGTTTCCTATAAAGTAAAAATAAAGAAGTTGGGCAAAAGCTACTGTAGTCTCTACTATGAGCAGATGTTAACAGCTGTAAGAGATAATGTGGGACTAACATGGTGAGCATGCTCTCTGTATTTTTGTTTTTTAATCAAGATACCTTTGTCTAGCTTCAATTTCCTGAACCACTCCCAAAGTCATCAGGGCAGAGCACATATCTTTTTTTTTTTCTCCAGCCCCCCAATCTGTATTGTTGGCATGCAGAATGTTTCTTTTCCATATAGAGAATGAATAAAATTAATACAGAGAGGACTGGGGAGTAACTCATACAGTAGAGCATATGCACTGCATACATAAAGCTCTCAATTGGATGACATGGGGGAATTTCTTGGAGATAGAGCAGTGTTGGAATGTTTCTTCTCTTTCTCTCAAAACAAAATAGAAAATTGATTCAATGAAGTCACTTTGTGGTATCATTCATGCATACATAAGACCCTACCTTCATTCTCCTGGCACTATATTAAAGGTAAATAAATCTTAATAGAAAAATTCTTTGAGTTAAGTTGCATCCAGGCTGCATATTTCACAAGGCTGTAAGAAGTATCTTGATCACTCATCTTCCATCTTTTTCCACTTACAGACCTTAGAAAGGAAATATACTTTATCCCAAACAGGAGAAGCCATACAGCCAAGCTCAGGAAATAGTGGCTTGCTCTGTAGAGGGAAGCTCAGGATAGGGGACATAGGGTATTATTACTCAAAGTAATGCCAAAAAGATGTCCTGAAAGAGAAATAACATTCACCTCTAAATCAAGCAGCTGCAGTTTTTCTGTTTTATTTCTTAAACCCATTAGGCTCAGTCCCTTTCCTTGGTCCTAGCATATTTGGTGGCATAAAAATAGCTTACAAAGCCAAAGGCGCATTGGCTGCTTCGTAGACTTGGCTTCTTAATAATTTAGGATGTATGAGGCTAAAGCAGTACAAATAATTTAGGGTTTGGGAAATGTTTGCGAGTGAGTCGACATTTAAATAACTTCATTATCATTCACTGACAGATTTTTTTTTTTTAGTCTGTCAATGCAACTGATATTTCTATTACCATGTTATAACAAACCCCTGCACATTTTAAATAGTCACCAGATTCCATTAGTCTACCCACTGTCAAGAAAATATCTCCAAATCCATTTTTCATAATACCTCAAGAATATAATAGGTAATCTACATCAAAGGATGACGTGGAGCTGAAGGAAATTGTCTCCAGCTTTATAAGGATTCTATCTTGAAATATATTTGCCTGTCAGCCCCAACATATAATTTATGTGCACTGCTGCTGAGTTTTCATGCTGCAGCCTGAGCTCAATAATCTTCTCTCTGGTGCCTGGATTCTCTCAGCTTGTCAGGTTTACTTGTAGTTTAAAGACTAAGGGGTTAAACAACAGAATTTTTCTTTCTTTTTTTTGGGGAGACGAGCATATAACCCCGATACTCACATCATCTTATTCATCATATGCCACAGAATTTGTATTAAGAAAGTTTTTTTATTAAAGATTTTATTTGCTTATTAGAACGACAGGAGAAGAGAGAAAGAACTAGATATTACTCTGGTACCTGTGCTATCAGGGATTGAACTCAGGACCTTGTGCTGAAGAGTCCAATGCTTTATGCACTGTGCCACCTCACAAGAAAGTTGTTTTTTTTTTTTGATTTTTTAACTGAGGTGGGTTAATGGTTTACAGTTTTGTTTGTTTGTTTGTTTGCCTCCAGGGTTATCGCTTGGGCTCTGTGCCAGCACTATAAATCCACTGCTCCTGGAGGCTATTTTTCCCATTTTGTTGCCCTTGTTGTGATTGTTATTGTTGTTATAGCTGTTGTTGTTTTTGGATAGGACAGGGAGAAATGGAGAGAGGAGGGGAAGACAGAGAGGGGGAGAGAAAGGGAGACATGTGTAGACCTGCTTCACTGCTTGTGCAGTATCCCCCCTTCCCCGTAGGTGGGGAACTGGGGGCTCGAACCAGGATCCTTACACCTTGCGCTTGGCACCATGTGTGCTTAACCCATTGTACTCAGCCCCCAGTTTTTATTTTAAATCAATAAACTGTAAGAGAAAAATCCTTATGTGTAAATAAGTGCTATTATATCCTTTTGCTATAATAACTGATTCGAAGGGATGTTTATAGCAGCTTTATTCACAATAGCAAAAACCTGGAAACAACCAAAATGGCCTTAGACAGATGACTGGATAAGAAAGTTATGGAATATATACTCAAGAGTATTATGCAGCAATCAAGGGGATGATCTTGTGCCCTTTGGGATAAAGTGGATGGAACTGGAGAAGATTATGCTCAGTGAAGTAAGTAAGAAGTGAAGGACAACTACAAAATTGATTTTACTCACATACAAAATATAGAGAATTCAGTATATAAATTGGAAAAACAAAACAAACAAAATATAAACCTTTTTTTAAGACTGTAGGAGAACTATACTTGTTACTTATGGGGGTAGGGATGGGGACACAGAACTTTGTTGATGGTAGCGTTAAAAAAAAGAAAGAGGAGGAGGAGAATAAAAATAAGAAAGAGAAGAAGGAGAAGAAGAAGGAGAAGGAGGAGGAGGAGAATAAGAATAAGAATAAGAAGAAGGAGGAGAAAAAGAGGGAGAAGAAGAACGAGAAAAAGAGGGAGAAGAAGAAGGAGAAGGAGAAGAAGGAGGAGGAGGAGGAGGAGGAGGTGGAGGAGGAAGAGAAGGAGAAGGAGAAGGAGAAGGAGAAGGAGAAGAAGAAGGAGAAGGAAAAGGAGAAGGAGACAGAGAAGAAGAAGAAGAAGTAGTAATGAAAGCTCTCCCTCAACTTGTTGGTCTCTCTGAGCCACTGTCCTTTTCCTTGTATCATCACATTGAGTTTCTCCTTGAATATTCTCATATGGGGCAACTGGGATAAGAAACAGAAAAACATTTGATTGTGAATATATATTGCCCTGAGTACCAAGTGTCCACAAAGTCTACAGTATACTACCACACACATGCCATGTATTTCTGCTATAGGTAAAACTGATGCCTATAATACAGATAAGTTTAAAGGTGGGGGCTGCTTTTACATCTGACATATAGGGTACTTTAGTTTTCCAGTATAAAATAATCAAAAATGGCTCTAATACCTGGATCTCCCATTATTTTCCTTAAAGAGGGAGGGGCATTAAATTGTTTTTGTCTCAGCCTTTTCATGAGAGATAAGGAGAGTGTTATTATTTATATGTACATAGAGAGGTATACTGTCTTTATGATACCATGTCCATTTTATTTTAAAGGATTTTATTAGGAGGTTAATGGTTTACAGTACACATGATGGCATATAGATAACATGTTTCATCTCACCATGATGGGTGTCTTTCTACATAGCTTATTTAAGGGTGAATGGTTGCGACTGGTCAAAACGTAATTTGTCCATTGCTCTATAAGATTATATTGTGTTGGTGGAACTATTACTAATAAGCTAATAAAACTCTAGATATAAAGATACCAGAGAATCACATTAGAACTATAATATATCAGAGATAACTTTATCTGTATTTAATAGCTTCCATTTTTAAGGCAGTAGGAGAGTTTAAGCATTACTGTACCCCTTCACTAGACAGACAAAGAACTACCCTTATTGAAACACCTGCTTCCATCCAACTTAAACATGAATACATCCTAGTTTCCCTATTTTAGTTACCCTTTACATAACACTTTGGAACCAGTAAAGCACACACGGTAGAATACACACACAATTCATAATAGCTAAAACCTGGAAGCAACCCAGGTGCCCAACACCAGATGAGTGGCTGAGAAAGCTGTGGTATATATACACAATGGAATACTATGCAGCTATCAAGAACAATGAACCCACCTTCTCTGACCCATCTTGGACAGAGCTAGAAGGAATTATGTTAAGTGAACTAAGTCAGAAAGATAAAGATGAGTATGGGATAATCCCACTCATCAACAGAAGCTGACTAAGAAGATCTGAAAGGGAAACTAAAAGCAGGACCTGATCAAATTACAGCAGGAACCTCACATCTTCACTATAGAGCCCCTACTTCCCCCAGTCCTGGAACCCTTGGATAGGGCCAACTTTCCCGTATGCATCTCCCAATCCAAACCAAATAACATTGCATCTGCCGATTACAACCTAACCAAGCAACGATTGCTACCTCAACATGCTTCACCTCAGAATGTATCCAGAGACTTCACGTATGGAATGACAACCCTTCAGCTTCATTACTCGGGTGAGACCTTTCCTTTAATAGTACACTCTAATTTCATCTCAGGTAGTTCACTTTCTAACAAAGTCCCATAACCTAGATATACACCAGTTTCTGTGAGAGAGAGCTTATGTGCACACGTATCCATAAACTATAAAATATATACCTGAAAGCAGGACTACACTAGAGTTTGCAGTGAGTACCTCCCTAACACTTCCTCTCCACTATTCCAAGCTTGGGATCCATGATTGCTCAACAAATTGTTTGGCTTCATATGTTAACTCTCTTTTCAATCACCAGGTTCCAGATGCCACCAGGATGCTGACTAGGCTTCCCTGGATTGAAGACCCCACCAATGTGTCCTGGAGCTCAGCTTCCCCAGAGTCACACCCTACTAGGGAAAGAGAGAGGCAGACTGGGGGTATGGACCGACCAGTCAACGCCCATGTTCAGTGGGGAAGCAATTACAGAAGCCAGACCTTCTACCTCCTGCAACCCTCAACGACCCTGGGTCCATGCTCCCAGAGGGATAGAGAATGGGAAAGCTACCATGGGAGGGGGCGGGTTATGGGGATTGGGTGTTGGGAATTGTGTGGAGCTGTACCCCTCCTACCTTATGCTTTTGTTCACTAATCCTTTCTTAAATAAAAAATTAAAAAAAAATACATCCAATATTATGATCTGACAATAAAGATAATGAGAATCATGACAATGTAATTCAGGCAATTAATTTGACTGTCAAATCATGAAAGTGAGCTCTTAGGGGAACATAGAAGAATTCTAGATTGCCAAACATGCAAAAACACTTTCATCTCAAAAAAAGAAAAACAAAAAAGAAAGCCTAGCCACCTTAAAATATTGGGAGATTAAATATAAATATAGGAAGACTAAAGCAGAAACAAACCAATGGTACTACATCAAATTGAAAAGCTTCTGCACATCCAAAGAAACTATTAAACAAACAAAGAGACCCCTCACAGAATGGGAGAAGATCTTCACATGCCAGACATCAGACAAGAAACTAATCACCAAAATATATAAAGAGCTCAGCAAACTTAGCACCAAAAAAGCAAATGACCCCATCCAAAAATGGGCAGAGGATATGAACAAAACATTCACCTCAGAGGAGATCCAAAAGGCTAACAAACATATGAAAAACTGCTCTAGGTCACTGATTGTCAGAGAAATGCAAATTAAGACAACACTAAGATACCACCTCACTCCTGTAAGAATGGCATCCATCGATAATTAATGTTATCATCACATTATTTGGTAATTGGGTTAACTTTGAAAAGTCCTTTTGTTATGGTTTGCTGTACAGTATCCAGTATCTTGTATATAGCTGTGCTATTGGATGCTTCTAATATACTTGGTCTAGGCTTTTGAGAGAGTCCGCATATCAAATACACAGCCTATATATTAAAAAGATTCAGTTTGTGTTTTGAGAAACTTTGAGATACAACTGATATTCCCCCTCTCATATTAATTAACTACTGATTTATATGTCTACATTTTGCTAGGAGTGTACATAAACACCATTCCCACCACCAAAAGACTGCGACCCATCCCTCCCACCCACTCCCACCCACTCCCTCCCACTCCCACCCCCCACTGGCCCAGGAAGATGCATGTCTACCCCTCACCACAGGGTTTTTACTTTGGTGCCCTACTTACAATTTGATCAGGTCCTGCTTTTAGTTTCTCTTTCAGATCTTACTCAACTTCTGTTGATGAGTGGGATCATCCCATACTCATTTTTATCTTTCTGACTTAGTTCACTTAACATAATTCCTTATAGCTCTGTCCAAGATGGGTCATAGAAGGTGGGTTCATTGTTCTTGATAGCTGCATAGTATTCCATTGTGTATATATACCACAGCTTTCTCAGCCACTCATCTGTTGTTGGGCACCTGGGTTGTTTCCAGGTTTTAGCTATTATGAATTGTGCTGCTATGAACATAGGAGTAACTATCGATTGTCTTTTTGAACCCTAAGACAGCAGGAACCTCACATCTCCACTATAGAGCCCCTACTTCCCCCAGTCCTGGAACCCTTGGACAGGGCCCACTTTCCCATATGCGTCTCCCAATCCAAACCAAATAATATTGCATCCGCCGATCACAAACTAACCAACGCAATGATTGCCACCTCAACATGCTTCACCTCAGACTGTGTCCAGAGACTTCACATGAGGAATGGCAACCCTTCGGCTTCATTACTCGGGTGAGACCTTTCCTTTTATAGTACACTCTAATTTCATCTCAGGTAGTTCACTTTCTAACAAAGTCCCATAACCTAGATATACACCAGTTTCTGTGAGAGAGAGCTTATGTTCACATGTATCCATAAACTATTGCAAAATATATACCTGAAAGCAGAAGTACATTAGAGTTTGCAGTGAGTACCTCCCTAACACTTCCTCTTCACTATTCCAAGCTTGGGATCCATGATTGCTCAACAAATTGTTTGGCTTCGTATGTTAACTCTCTTTTCAATCACCAGGTTCCAGATGCCACCAGGATGCTGGCCAGGCTTCCCTGGATTGAAGACCCCACCAATGTGTCCTGGAGCTCTGCTTCCCCAGAGACACACCTTACTAGGGAAAGAGAGAGGCAGACTGGGAGTATGGACCGACCAGTCAACGTCCATGTTCAGCGGGGAAGCAATTACAGAAGCCAGACCTTCTACCTTCTGCAACCCTCAATGACCCTGGGTCCATGCTCCCAGAGGGCTAGAGAATGGGAAAGCTATCCTGGGAGGGGGTGGGTTATGGAGATTGGGTGTTGGGAATTGTGTGGAGCTGTACCCCTCCTACCTTATGTTTTTTTTCATTAATCCTTTCTTAAATAAAAAATTAAAATAAAAAAAAGAATGGCATCCATCAAAAAGGACAGCAGCAACAAATGCTGGAGAGGATGTGGGGACAGAGGAACCCTTTTGCACTGCTGGTGGGAATGTAAATTGGTCCAGCCTCTGTGGAGAGCAGTCTGGAGAACTCTCAGAAGGCTAGACATGGATCTTCCATATGATCCAGTAATTCCTCTCCTGGGCTTATACCCCAAGGACTCCATAACACCCAACCAAAAAGAGGTGTGTACTCCTATGTTCATAGCAGCACAATTCATAATAGCTAAAACCTGGAAGCAACCCAGGTGCCCAACAACAGATGAGTGGCTGAGAAAGCTGTGGTATATATACACTATGGAATACTATGCAGCTATCAAGAACAATGAACCCACCTTCTCTGACCCATCTTGGACAGAGCTAGAAAGAATTATGTTAAGTGAGCTAAATCAGAAAGATAAAAATGAGTATGGGATGATCCCACTCATCAACAGAAGTTGAGGAAGAATATCTGAAAGGGAAACTAAATGAATGACCTGACCAAATTGTAAGTAGGGCACCAAAGTAAAAACCCTGTGGTGAAGGGTAGATATGCAGCTTCCTGGGAGAGTGGGGGGTGGGAGTGGGTGGGAGGGATGGGTCACAGTCTTTTGGTGGTGGGAATGGTGTTTATGTACACTCCTAGTAAAATGTAGTCATATAAATCACTAGTTAATTAATATGAGAGGGAGAAAATTAATTGTATGTCTCAAAGTTTTTCAAAACACAGACTGAGTCTTTTTAATATATAGGCTGTGTATTTGATATGCGGACTCTCAAAAGCCTAGACCAAGTAGATGAAAAGCAACCAATAGCACAGCTATATACAAGATACTGGGTACTGTACAGCAAACCATAACAAAAGGACTTTTCAAAGTTAACCCAATTACCAAATAATGTGATGATAACATTAACTATCGATTGTCTTTTTGAACCCTAAGACATCAGGAACCTCACATCTCCACTATAGAGCCTCTACTTCCCCCAGTCCTGGAACCCTTGGAAGGGCCCACTTTCCATATACCTCTCCCAATCCATATCAAATAATATTGCATCTGCCGATCACAACCTAATCAACGCAATGATTGCCACCTCAACATGCTTCACTTCAGACTGTGTCCAGATACTTCACGTGTGGAATGACAACCCTTCAGCTTCATTACTCAGGTGAGACCTTTCCTTTCATAGTATATTCTCATTCCATCTCAGGTGGTTCACTTTCTAACAAAGTCCCAAAACCTAGATATACACTAGTTTCTGTGAAAGAGAGCTTATGTTCACATGTATCCATAAACTACTGCAAAATATATACCTGAAAGCAGAAGTACACTAGAGTTTGCAGTGAGTACCCCCCTAACACTTCCTCTCCACTATTCCAAGCTTTGGGTCCATGATTGCTCAACAATTTGTTTGGCTTTGTATGTTAACTCTCTTTTCAGTCACCAGGTTCCAGATGCCATCAGGATGCCAGCCAGTCTTCCCTGTACTGAAGACCCCACCAGTGTGTCCTGGAGCTCAGCTTCCCAAGAGACACACCCTACTAGGGAAAGAGAGCGATAGACTGGGAATATAGACCGACCTGTCAATGCCCATGTTCAGCGGGGAAGCAATTACAGAAGCCAGACTTTCCACCTTCTACAACCCACAATAACCCTGGGTCCATGCTCCCAGAGGGACAGAGAGTGGGATAGCTATCAGGGGAAGGGGCGGGGTATGGAGACTGGATGGTAGGAATTGTGTGGAGTTGTACCCCTCCTACCCAATGGTTTTGTTAATTTATCCTTTCTTCAATTAAAAAAATATTGTAAGGAAAGATTACAATACACTGCATGAAAAGATTATTATTATTATTACTATTATTATTATTATTTATAGGAAGAGGAGGAGGTGGAAATGAAGGAGGAAGAGGAAGAGGAGGAGGAGAGGCGGAGGAGATGGCAAAAGAAGAGGAGATGGAGCAGGGAGAAGAGGGGAAGGAGGAGATGCAGGAAGAGGAGGAGGAGATGCAGGAAGAGGAGGAGGAGATGGGAGAACAAGAGGAGGAGGAGATAGGTGAAAAGCCATGATAAGATTTTTATGCCTCCAATCAACTAAAAGTGAAAGCATA
This sequence comes from Erinaceus europaeus, assembly GCF_950295315.1. Classification (NCBI taxonomy): domain Eukaryota; kingdom Metazoa; phylum Chordata; class Mammalia; order Eulipotyphla; family Erinaceidae; genus Erinaceus; species Erinaceus europaeus. The sequence continues at coordinate 21,102,967 of NC_080175.1, read as the reverse complement.
CAAAGCCAAAAATTCACAAGTATAAGAAGCCATATACAAATATAAGTATAAATTACACCAAGCTGAAAACCATGGTTATGTTGAGCGGGGGCTCTGCTTGTTAGCCAGGAAAGATAGTCAATTAAGAAATACATATGGCATCCAGGTGGTAGCACAGCGGTTAAGTGCACCTGGCCCAAAGCACAAGGACTGGAGTAAGAATCCTCGCTCGAACTCCCGGCTCCCCACCTGCAGGCGGGTCACTTCACAAGCAGTGAAGCTGGTCTGCAGGTGTCTATCTTTTTCTCCCTCTTTCTGTCTTCCCCTACTCTCTTGATTTCTCTCTGTCCTACCCAACAAGAGCAATAACAATAACAACAGCAAGAAGGGCAACAAAGTTGAAAAAATGTAACACCTATTGATAAAAGGCCTCCAGGGGAAGTGTATTGGTGCAGGCACCAAGCCCTAGTGATAACCCTGGAGGCAAAAAAGAAAGCAAGCGAAAGAAAGAAAGAAAGAAAGAAAGAAAGAAAGAAAGAAAGAAAGAAAGAAAGAAAGAAAGAAAGAAAGAAAGAAAGAAAGAAAGGAAGAAAGAGAAAGAGAGAAAGAAAGAAAGAAAGACATATAATACTTAAAGTGTATTCCAAAATCACTCCTGGAATGAAGATGTAAAAGAAAGGTATCAAAACACTTCAGTCTTTGACTGCTTTACCCTACAATTTATACTCAGTAATAGAACAGAGCCACACTATCATCGTTTCAAAAATCTATAGATGACCCAATCAACTGGGAATAGAACTATGACCTACATCATAATTATAAGCTACACTGACATTTGTCCACAAATACACAGGATAATGGCTAGGATCTACGATACTCATCTTTTCCAATTTTATTTAAGAAGTGAATTAGTTTAAGACAAAAGATCATCCTCACTGCTGATTTTACCACGCTCCCTACTCCCAAATTTTTCAGTGCTTTATAATAAATACTGTGTAAACTACAATACATTTCTTAATTTGTATCTTAGTGAGGCATTGGAGTCATCCCTATACATTGTATCTGTACTAAACAATATATAAATTCAGTATCAAGTTCACTAAAGCTCCAAGACAATGCTTTTTCATAACTTCACAAGTCCATACATACTGGTTCTACAAGTACAGTGTGTCTCCTCTATAGAGTTAACCCAATTATTAAAAAAAGTGTATAGAATAGTATGACAGGGCCAGGAAGAGAGCTCATTTGGTAGTGTGCTGCTTTGCCATGTTCACCACTCATTTCAAGCTCATCCCCTAACACACTGAATGAAAGTTCTGTATAGTGTTTTCATTTTCTCTGTCTCTCCATTTCTAAGAATAGTATAGTGATCAACTCATTTAATATTCAATCCATACTATATTTCCCATTTACCAATTACTGTTCTTGTGGAGTTTAATACTTAATTGGAAGAAACTGATTATAAAGACATAAGCATACAAATCAAAGATTACTTTAAATTTTTGCAGAGATGCAGTCTCATGCATGCAGAGTCTTACTGCTCCCAAGTCAGAAAAAAAATTCTTTTTAGTTTCAACTGAAAGATAGAATGAAAGATACCATAGGACCTGAACTTCTCCCAATGTTGTGGTAGCTTCCTTTGGTTCTTGGTCTTGAACCTGGGATGTGTTCATGGCAAGTCAGAGTCTCTACCCAATGAGCTCTTTTCTGGTCCTAATATACATATAAATGTGTTTTGGTGATAATAATTACTTTGAAGATAAAGGAAAGAGAGCAATACAGGGAATGAAAACATGGTGTATGATTTTACATAAAGAAGGTATAATGAATGATGAGTGAGGCAGGAACAGATGTAGAGAACAGTGCTGCAGACAGAGGGGAAAGCGTGCACAAAAACAATGACTACTATAAGCATAGTGTTTGATTAATGCCAAGGAGGTGAGCCAGTTTGGATCAAAGACTGTACATAAGAACAAGAGTGGTAATAAAGTTTGTCACTCACAAGATTTCAGCACCTAATCAACACTGAGCCTTATATGCCACGTTCAACATTTTGAAGGTTTTCAGATAGTGAATTACTTAATCTTACTAAAGTTTTAATACAGTGAATTTTCTGGCTATACACTCGGAATTTAATTAATGTTTCTATAGTATGGGAGTAAAAAATGAAATTTCTCTTCACAAAATTATGGAATTATTATACTTTATTTTCATATTTTAGTTCATTATTTTTTTTTTGCCTCTAGAGTTATCACAGGGGCTTGGTGCTAGCATTTCTTCCTTTTTATTTCTCTTTTTTGTTGTTGGGTAGGACAGAGATAAACTGAAGAGAGGAGAGGAGATAGAGAAAGAGATAGAATTTCAGACCTGCTTTGCTGTGAAATTTCCCTGATGTGGGGGAGGGTGGGTGGCTAGGCTTGTGCAGATTCTTATGCTTAGTATCAACTGCCCTTTACCAGCTGTGCCATCCCCTTGCCCTGACTTACTGGAATAATTAAATGAGGTCTTCCTTGGAAAAATCTTGGTGAGTTTACATTCATCAGTGTAAGAAGTTATTGCTGTAGTTGTTGGTTAGGTAAAAACCTGTTGCCAATAAAGAAAGTCAGGTGATGTGATCCAAAGTTTAAACTATCAAAATTTGGTCATAGCAGATCGATGACTTATTTTAAATTTCAAAGGAAGAAGATAAACAGAAAAAAAAAAGAAAGAATAGAATGTGAAATAAAGCAAGGCTTCTAACAACACTTTTTTTTTTAATGACACATAGTCATTATTTAACAGAGACTGCAATAACAGCAAGGTCTACATTATTTGCATCTTAGACTTCATGAACTACAAAACAACATACTTGGAGAAAGGTTGTATTCTTACCAAAACACTGTATGAGTAAGGTAAGTTGGTGTCCTATTATTTTGGAGAAATCAGTTTAAGTCTGCATAGAACTTATTCTGGTACTTATATTATACTTTAATAATATAACTTATTTTTCATCCCAGAAAGTCAACTAAATTCATTTTTGGGATAAAAAAACCCTTGCTTTTGACATCCCTGTTTTTACATTTATATCATTCTTTCAAAACATAATATGTCCTCCAGTCCACCTCCATTAAGCAGCATTTTCAAATTTCCATAGCTGGCTCCAATTACTAACTACACCAATAACTCCTTCAGCTAAAGGCCTTTACACCTCCCTCACTTTAGAACATTTAGTGTTTATATGTCTACCTTACAAGAAATGTGATCAAAGGTCACCCTGTCGGTGGGAGTCAGCGCCAAGGCTTGTCACTGTAATGGGCTCTGAGGTTGCCAATACCAGCTTTGCCAATGACCTGCTGTGGGACAATGGGCATACTGCCCAACCTCTCTGGGGTGTTCTTTAATAATTCTGATTGACCTTACAAGGTTGCTTGGAGGAATCACTAATCAACCTGACTGTGAAACATTAAGTCAATATAAAACACTTTATAAATATTTACTAATATTCAGTGTGCTAACTGCTTTTGAGATCCAAGTAATTTGCATAATCACAGAAAGTCCCTTCTGGACTTTAGAATTACAGTCAACATTGTGTCTGAAATGGTTTCATTCTCTGAAATACTAAGGACCTTCTCATCCTAGGATAGTTCAGATTTCTTATCCACAGTGAAGGATGAGAACTGGATCACTGAGTATTTCCCCACCCAGTAGGCAAAGACAACAATGTTTTTACTCCATTCAAACGATAGCTGCACGAAGAGGAAAAAAATGTATATAAGATTCCTAATAATTTTTGGACAAATGACCTCAATTAACAAAACAGGTGAATTGAGGACAATAAATGACAGACACTGTGCTGCTACCAGGGATAAAATAACCAATAAGACAAACAAGGACCCTATTCTCCAGGAACTTGCATTTTAGGTAAGAGGCAACCAACCAGTCTCACCAATAAGACTATTTGTTTTTCCTAAGTTTAAGTATATACTCAGATGAAAGCAAAATAGGATGTCGCTGGGAGAAAACAAGTGATTGCATAATGGCCACTAAAGATTAAATGACCGGGGACCGGGCGGTCACACACCTGGTTGAGCACACATGTTGCAATGTGCAAGGACCCAGGTTCGAGGCCTTAGTTCCCACCTGCATGGGGAATGCTCTGTGAGTGGTGAAGCAGGGCTGCAGGTGTTTCTCTGTCTCTTGTCTTCTCTATCATCCAATACCCTCTCAATTTCTGACTTTCCCTATCCAATAATTAAATAAAGATAAAAAAAACACTAAAAAAAAAAAGATTGAATGACCCTTGAAAACTTTCTGTGCAAAAGCCAGACAGTAGGGAAGGGGTGATCATGCACTGGAAGCACTAGACTACAAACATAGACACCTTCAAATGTAGTCAAGGACACAAACATGCTATATACTTATAGCTTAGAGGGATGGTGAATACAGAGCAGCAGGTAGGGCTTCAGTCACATAAGCCCTTCCTTGGAGCTCAGGTTAAGGAGTGTGCATTTGTATTTCCTGTGAAGTGGAAGCACATTGGAGGGATTGGTCAAGGGCACATTCCCAAACTGTGAAGGGATACCAGTGCTTCAGCAGGAGGTAAGGTTTGGAAAGGTATATTTTGAAGAGGAATTGTACATATAAAATTTTTACAGTCTTGTAAACCAAGGTTAGCAAATAAAAAATAAATAAAACTATTAAATATGTATTAAAGGAAACTGGCATTTTTTAAAAAATATTTATTTTATTTATTTATTCCCTTTTGTTGCCCTTGTTGTTTTATTGTTGTAGTTATTATTGTTGTTGTCATTGTTGGATAGGACAGAGAGAAATGGAGAGAGGAGGGGAAGACAGAGAGGAGGAGAGTAAGACACCTGCAGACCTGCTTCACCGCCTGTGAATCGACTCCCCTGCAGGTGGGGAGCCGGGGTTCGAACCAGGATCCTTATGCCGGTCCTTGTGCTTTGCCCCACCTGCGCTTAACCCGCTGCACTACAGCCCGACTCCCGGAAACTGGCATTGTTAAAGAATCATCTTGAGTACTGTATGAAGAAGGAGCTAGAGCATAGTAGCAGGAAGAGCAGGGAGTTCAATTAAGTGAAAGGAGTGGTTTGTATTAAGGACTTAGGAGAGGAACTATCCTGATGCTTCATTTGTAGTGAATATATGTATCTAGTAATGAAGTTATCATTTATACCAAGTGTAGTCTCATTATTTATTTTGATCATCACTGGGGTTTCACTATCTAAATCGAGTGTTTATTGTTTGTTTTGTTTTTTTTTATAGGAAGACAGAGAAAGACATAAAGAAACAGAGAAAGATGGGCTAGGGAGACAGCATAATGGTTAAACAAAGGACTCTTATGCCTGAGGCTCCGAGGTCCCAGGTTCAATCCCCAGCACCACCATAATCCAGAGCTGAGAAGTGCTCTGGTTTTTTTTTTTTTTCCTCTCTCTCTCTCTCCCTCTTCCTCCCCCTCTCACAAATAAATAAAATAAAATAAAGGGGGTCGGGCACAAAGCGCAAGGACCGGTGTAAGGATCTCGGTTTGAGCCCTGGCTCCCCACCTGCAAGGGGTCACTTCACAGGCAGTGAAACAGGTCTGCAGGTGTCTATCTTTCTCTCCTCCTCTCTGTCTTCCCCTCCTCTTTCCATTTCTCTCTGTCCTATCCAACAACAACAACATCAATTACAACAATAATAACTACAACAACAATAAAAAACAGGAGCAACAAAAGGGGGGAAAAGCAAATAAAAATTAAAAAAATAAAATAAAAAAGAAACACAGAGAAAGATACCATAATTTTTTCAATAAGGTGGGTACAGAGCTGGAACATGGGCTGTGTACATGAGAAAGCACACATGTTACTTAAATGAGCTATCTTCCTGTTCTTAGTAATTTCTCAGTAATCTGTCAAAATTCATAGTAGTTCATGTGGCAGAGTACAGAACTTGCACTCATATGGTCACAGGTTTGTTCCATGGCACTGCAAGATTAAAACTGAGTGACTACCTTCCACCTCCTAAATACAATCACCATAGTTTTCAAAAGTCTTAGAAGCAATTTGAACAGGTTGCTTACAGGTTCAATTTTTTTTTCACATTCTCTGAATTCCACTTATAAGTGAAGCCATCTGGTTATACCTATAGGCAAAACAGTTTTACCTATGTTGCCCCCAAAGAACACAATATTGTCTTTAAGTTTTTTAAGCTGCAGAGTAGTATTACACAGAGTATATATAAAATAACATCTATAGCCAGTCATCTGTACATGGGCATTTATGCTGCTTCCATTTTTTGGCCAGTATGAATAATGTAGCTACAAATCTGGGGAATACAGATGTTCCTTTGGATAAGTGGCTGTGTGTCCTTTGGGTAAATGCTTCTGGATAATATTTCTGGATCCTAAGGTGAATCCATTTTTAATTTTTTAAGAACTCTCCATATAATCTTCCAAAGGGGCTACACCAGTTTGCATTCCCACTAGTACTATAAACAAGTCCCCTTTTCTCCACTATCTTTCTTATGTACTTAATCTTATTTTTTTTCTTTACTAGGGGATTAATGTTTTATAGTATGTACTTATTTTAGATACAAAAGGGAGAAACTCAGAGATAAGGGGAGAGCCAGAGAGGCACCTGTAGCCCTCCTTCATCACTTGTGAAGCCAGGGGATTGAACCCAGGTTCTTGTGCATAGAAATGTGTTTGATCAACCCTGCATGCCACCACTTGGCCTCAACATTCTCTAGTTCTAACTTAAAATTATTTCCTCAAGTAATAGTCATTCTTCCTTAGCAGTGCCTGCACCTTCTTTTAATTTAAGCTTATGCAATTCCTGAGACATTTTGGTTATAGTTACATTGTAAAGACCTTGGATCCTTTGACATTGAGAGTACTGTTTTTATAATCAACATGAATAATTCAGCAGTGTATTGGTTGTGCTTTATTATTACTGCTCACTTTGACATGAACTATAGTTTGAGAGTGATGGAATTTTTTTTTTTTAATCAGCAGAAGCTCATCCGTCACTTTGCATCTTAGGGATCTACTAGGTTATAAAATTTGCTATTTATAGCAACAACTCTGACTTGAAATTAGAATCAATATTTTGTATTCCTGACACCTCACCTAAGGTCAAGCACAGGATCTATAGATGGATTATGGATTTTTACAGAAAGTGAAATGAAATCACATAGCAGGAGATTAATGCCAATGCAGGGGCTCTAGGAAATGTGCTTTCTGGCTGCATCCCAGAAGAAAAATAGTCAGTAACGTGGATGGTGTGTCAAAGTTACGCAAAAAGGTGTCAGGGATATGACAGGCTGGATGACCTGGAGTTTACATTAGGGTTTAGAAGTTTGGTTTTCTTAAAATAAGTTATGGTCTCCTCAAATCCTTGCAAAGAGTTTCCAATACTTAATTCAACCTATCTTTAGCTCTTTACTGAGCATAATTTATATAGCATCACAAATTTACTTCTGTGTCTTGCAAATGTGATCAACTACCAACCACATCTACTTAATAGGCCTTTCACTTCTAGTACCCAAATATGTGGCGTTTTTATCCTGTTAAGAAATATTTCTGTCATGAGTTTCTTTTGGGGAAAGATTGTGCCTATGCAGCTTCTACAGTTTATCCTCTGTACTTTGGTTAGTATAAGACCTTTAATAATCAGGCATTTATCTATTGTTTCTGATGATGGTGAGACTGAGTAGAATTACTTGCTATTTTTATACCAATGAAGGCACTTCTACTCTTGTTTGCCTTTAATGAAATGTCTGAAACTCCTGAGTTTTTCTTCTTTTTTTCTCCTTCTTTCCTCCTCCTCTTCCTCCTCCTTCTTTTTCTTGTCTTCTTTTTTTTGCTGCAGATAGATATTTATACAAATTCTGAAGAAATACTAAAGTTCAGTAAATGAAATTTAAGGGAACTAAAAATTCAAGGAACCAACATCAGCCGGCTTAATGGTCTTTAGGAGAAAATTCCAGCATCCACCTATATTTGAAGAGGTTAACATTCTACTCAAATAATGAAGAAACCCTTCAAAGGAGGATAAAACACTGTGGGCAAAGACTGGTCCAGAGTGGAAAATAAAATAAATATTTGATCTAAAACATGACAGATTTCTACAGACTGACATCAGAATTCTGGGGAAGAACTCAGAATATAGATATACAGATTTTTATAAAGCCCAATCACTTTAGGAAGCAGATTTTACTGTGTACTTAATCAAACACTTCCACTTAATTTGATTTCTTTGGTTTGTTTGCTCTAATTTTTATTAGTAATTTAATAGTGGTTCACAAGATTATAAAATTGTAGGAATATAGTTCCACACTGCAATCAAATCCTAAAGTTCTGTTAACTCTCCCCTCACCCCCCCCATCTCCTGCCCACACACTGATAAACACCATAGCTCTCACAAAGTCTCAGAGATAGTTTGCAGAGACAGTTTAAAGAGGCATCATTATCTGCTATATGCAGAACCCTGTACCGGTGCTTTGTTGCAGTACAATGAGGCAATAGGGTGGGCTGTACTTGAAAAAGCAAGGAGCTTCTTTTGTAGCATTTCATAGTGTAGTAGTCTTATAGACATAGTTCTGGATTTTACAGATGTGAAAATACAACTCTAGGGATGGAAGGAACTAACTTGTCAAAGCTGAGACACCTGATAATGAGTCAATCTGATTTCAAATATCATTCTAACTGCAAAGCTTATATTCCTGTCTGCTGCCTCCCTTGCATAATGCCCAAGAATGAACTGAATATTGCTGGTCTCCCTGACCCTCATTCCCTATCCTTAACCCCATGGCATACATATATGGGTACATCATATGACATTAATGGGATTTTTTTTTTTGTAAGTTAAACTTTTAGGATCAGACCAAGCACTTTAAAACCTCTTATGCAGATCCATATGCAATCAACTAACCTTTCCAAGTTGAAAAAGATTTCTCAGCTGGCTGACAAGTGTCTCTCGGCTGGGATGTCATCATTTTCCAAGGGATCCTTTGTAAATTCATGTCATGCTTTACTACCTTCATAATGATTTGATGTGCATAGACTGCCATAGGGTGATGGTGGTAAGGATGGGGGGTTATTGTCTGGAATGCTACATGTCATTAAGAAATTTCAAGTGTCCCACTAGGTTTTCATGTAGCTGGAAAAGATATGTAAAACCAGCATTTTTGTTTTTATATATAAGCATACACTGACTTTTCTCCATTTATAGTATATACTAAATTTTGCATATAAGATAATATACATATATACATACACATACACATACATATACACGTTTGGAGAGAGAGACTCTCAAGAGCGAAGCACTGCTTAGCTCTGGCATTCACTGGCAGCTAAGACTGAGCCTGTGGTTTCTGGGGCTTTGGGAATTCAATCTGGTGCTTTAATAGGCTGAGCTATGGCACCAGTTCAATTGTAATTCTTCTGAGATTTAAAATTACAATGATCTGTTTACCATATTTGAAATGAAGTGACATTTTATCAGTAATCTTTTGGATCCTGATATACCAGCTCTTTCCATTTGTATCTGTCTTCACTACAGATTTTTCTTTCTGACAACTTCATTTCTAACTGTATAGTGATTAAATACATACACATTAAAATACATTTAAAATTCATTAGTTTAATACACAGTACATTTACTGTATCTCTAGTACAACTAGGGAATTTATTTTTAATTCTGTGTGCAAGTGAATGTGAGAGGCAGAATGTTGTTTTCTACCCTAAACAGGCTTTTCCTCAATAAATCTGTGAGGTGACATAGAGAAGACTCTAAAAATCTAATGAAAGTTACTAATCAGCTATCCTTAAAACATGGAAATTATCCTGGATTACCTGGGTGAATCCAAAAAATCATACAAAGAATAGTAAGTTAGATAATAAACACAAAAATAATTGTCAGTTTTCACATGCTGAGTTTTAGCTACAAAGAACCATCTGGAAAGAAGTGCAGGTGGTCTATAGTAGCAGAGAAAGACCTAAGTGACAGCCAGAAAGCTAAAAAACAAAACTTAGCAACTTGAGAAGCACAGTCTTAAGAAGAATATACCAATAATCTAAACATTCGAAGTATTTACCAACAATCTAACCATTAAAGAGAATACTTCCTCCAGAACGCCACATGGTCAGCAAGTCAGAAAATACCTTAAATTCAGTCTTCTGTTACCATAAGCAGCGTACTGACAAAATTCACCTGGACTTCTGAACAGCAAAACTATGAAGCTATATATATGACTATTTTTCCAAGCTGCTAAATATATGGTAATTTGTTAGACTGCAATAGAGATCTAATATAGTTTTTATGTGTGGAGATTAGTTCTTGGAAGATTGATAATGATAGCACTAGGCAGTTGGTGGCTAAGGTATTCGGAATGCAATATGTAGTAAGCACCCTTATTGGAACCTGCAACAGATATTGATCAAGCTCCAGTGATAGTCCAAAATGAAGTTTTTGTGTATGAGCACTCCACTTTACTTATTACACAAGCATGCTCTGTTCTTGCTGACAGAATCATAAAAAAGCACTCTTGCACTTAAGCCATGGTGCAGTTAAAATTATTATGAGCTATTTGCTTTTGTTTAAACCAGGAGAAATATCTAAAAGCTTAGGGAAACAACATTTCTAAAATGACAAATCTCTAAATTTTATGTCACTAAGCTGACTCTATACAGGATAGACAACCAATCAATTTCTAATAGATGGTAGAAAAAAAAACTATTAAAAATCAGATCCCTAGGACTTTCCCCCCAGAGCTGCTGACCTCACTGGTCTTAGACATGCTTCCCTGATCCATCTTCCTGGTCCTTTTTTTTCCAGCCATGACATCATCTCCCCAGACAGTAATTTGTGTCCATCTGTATATCAGATGTCAGGCTCAGAGAAAAAAAAAACTAGTATAGTCATGAGCCCTTTGGAATATAACTAAAATAGGCCTGTCAACTATCTACAAAACAGAGACCCCCCAAATTTTCATCTGCACTATTCCAGCCTTTAGGTTCATGATTAGTCAACAATTTTTTAAGCTTTATATGTTAACTCTTATTTCAGCCACCAGATTCCAGATACTACTATGATGCCAAATGAACTTCCCTGGGCAGATGACCCCACCAATGTGTCCTGGAGCTCCGCTTCCCCAGAGCTCTGTCCCACCAAGGAAAGAGAGAGACAGACTGGGAGTATGGATTGACCTGTCAACGCCCATGTTCAGCAGGGAAGCAATTACAGAAGCCAGAACTTCCACATTCTGCACCCCATAATGTCCCTTGGTCCATGCTTCCAGAGGGATAAAGAATAGGAAAGCTATCAGGGGAGGGGATGGGAGTTCTAGTGGTGGGAATTGTGTGGAGTTGTACCCCCTTTTATCCTATGGTTTCTGTCAGTGTTTCCTTTTTATAAATAAAAATTATATATGTAATAAAGAAGTGCTCAGGAATATACAACTTAATAAGCTCCCTAGAATTAGAAGAATTTATTTTGAGACAAGATTTACAGTCTTTGAAATGCTATACCATGTATGAAAAGTAAGTTAACAAAAACAAAGAAGTGGAATAAAGAAAATGGAACTAAAACATCAGAATTCCTCTGTGTGCAATGTATAGAATTAGCCCTTAGCTTAAGAAAAAAGTAGTTCTACTTTCAAAACAGAGTAAATCCTTCCATAAAATATCAAAAAAGAGGGAGGAGGAGGAAGAGGGAGAGGAGGAGTTGGAGAAGAAGGAGAAAGAGAAGAATGAGAAGAAAAAGACAAGGATGATGATGAGGAGGAGGATGAAGACGATGGAGAAGGAGGCTGAGGAGGGGGAGGAGGAGGAGGAGGATAAGAAAAGGATCAACGGGAGTCGGGCTGTAGCACAGCGGGTTAAGCACAGGTGGCGCAAAGCACAAGGACCAGCATAAGAATCCGGGTTCGAACCCCGGCTCCCCACCTGCAGGGGAGTCGCTTCACAGGCGGTGAAGCAGGTCTGCAGGTGTCTATCTTTCTCTCCTCCTCTCTGTCTTCCCCTCCTCTGTCCATTTCTCTCTGTCCTATCCAACAACAATAACTACAACAATAAAACAACAAGGGCAACAAAAGGGAATAAATAAATAAAATAAATATTAAAAAAATTCGAAAAAAAAGAAAAGGATCAACAGTCCAGTAGAAAGTCTTTGTGCTTTGGGACAACCGGACTTTGATTCACATACTGTCATGCTCACTCATAATATTATAAGCAATTTCTCCATTCTCTTTTAATCTTGAGACAGACCTTTTATTTCTATCACAGCTGGATTTTTATTTAAATTATCAGTGATAACGAAAGTGAAGAACTGAATTTTAGGGAACTAAACTGAAACAAATTAAAACAACCAAGCTTTTAAAGTTTTTCTCCACAGACTGAGAACAATGGTTCCTAGAACATGAGGATGGGTGAAGATGAAAATAACTGTTATGGTTTTGGCACACTGCAGCTGTTTAATAAATATACATTATTTTGTCTGATTTTTGTTAGAAACAAAAGTTCCAAGGGTTATAAATATATTTAACTGGACTAATCCCCATCCCTATGGTCTTTAACCTTTTCAAAGAGAAGATCTTGTATACTATTATTTATTTTAAAGGCCAGAAAAGGAAATTCATTAATATCTCTTAGTCATTTGTTCCAGCTGTATCATTTATACCAGAAATGCCTTCTTCAAATATCACTTAATAAAATTCAAGTCTCTTCAATATCCACAATATGTACTTATGATGAAGAAAAAACCAAAATGAGATAGCTAAGATAATTAGAGACCATTGGTTTTATCAGAAAGAGCTGAGAAGATTAACATCTGCTGCCATTTTACACTTTACCATTCTGTTAGTAGAATAGACATTTTACCCAGTATCATATCAATACCCAGTAAATTTTGTAATAATTATGCAGCCAGTTGCCCTTTAGAATGCCCAATATGTACTATATTCCCTGTATGTATATGCCCTATATGTACCATATGTACTGTACATGTGATTGTATACCAGAGACCCTGCAAATATCCTGAATACAGAAATAAATATGAATCTGTTCATTTCCCTCTGGTACCTCTGAGGGCAAGCTTACATACAGTTAAATCTAAGTTTCCATCTCATTCAAATGCTCGGTGGTGGCAGTAAATACTTGAATTCTCTGTCTCTGAATTTGCTGCTGTTGCCCCTGACTTATCTTTATATCATCCTCATCTTTGACAGGATACCTGCAAAATTGATCTACAATCTACCTAGTTCATTGCCTGATTCTAGGTATACTTTTGGGAATATGACATAACTCAGGGTTTTTCAAACTTTTTATACTTTTTTTTTGCAATTGGTCACACATTTATAAGCCCTAAAACTACTTCTAAATGTAGGGAAGTGCTCTTAGGTTAGGAAAATAGCATCATAGATATGAAGAAGACCATCACATCCTTTTGTCCTTCGTTCATTGAAACTATTAATTTTTATTTCATCTTGTAGACCCTATACATTGCTAATTGAATATAGGAAAACAAGTGATATGTGTAGTATGTAAACATATGGGTGTGTCTGTGTGCAAATACGATGCCACTATAAATAACAGAAAGTAGACTGAAATTGCTCATAGTTTACAGATATTTTTCTAGAGTTTTGGTTATACACACACACACACACACACAGGCATAGGCAGAAAAATTAACATACATACATACATAACGAAGAGAACAAGGATAACAAATAAGAAGAACAAATAAAGGAAGGGATACATCTGTTTAAGTCTACACCTTCCCATGCACAAGGACCTGGGTTCAAGCCCCAGGTCCCCATCTGCAAGGAGGAAGCAATGCTTCAGGTGTCTCCCTATCTCTTTCTCTATCGCCCCCCGCCATTTCAATTGTTCACTTTTAAAATATATTTTAAATTTATTATTGGACAGATAAAGGGAGAAATTGAGGAGGGGGAGACAGGAAGAGAGATAGAAAAACACCTGCAAACCTGCTTTTCCACTCGTGAAGCTTTTCCCTAGCAGGTAGGGACCAGAAGATTGAACCCCAGCCTTTGCACATTGTAATGTGAGTGCTTAACCAGGTGTGCTACCACCTGGCCCCAATTTGCTTTTTTACCAGAGCACTGTTCAGCTCTAATTAATGGTGCCAGGGATTGAAACTGGGACCTTGTAGTCTCAGGCATGAGAATCAGTTTGCATAATCGTTATTTAATTTCTCTTTGTTCTGTCAAACGTAAGGAAAAAAATGAAGCCATTTTTAATTGCTACTTAAAAAGAAACAATAAAGGAATGGTTGTTCTATGAGAGACTTTTCCCAAAGAATTTTAAAATATGATAAAATTTATATGCCATGGTCTATAGACTTAGCTGAAGGCTGGATTTGGAGTTCTATATTAAATGACCTCCAGATGATTGCTAAATTTGGATGACCATTTGTGTGAGTATCAAAAATAAACAAACAAGAAACTGAAAAACCTGTACTGACTCACCTTTCTTCTTTTTATATTGAACATAATAACCACATATTCAATAGAATTTATATCATTCTTTGAAAGGAATACAGATAATACACAGAAATATTCATTGAAGAGAGAAGAGGGATAGCATAAGGGGTCCCAAGCATTCTTGGGAAATATCCATGCAACTTGATCCCTTTGTCATTTATAGAAAGCCACTGACATTTTAGAGTAAGCAGATGTCTTTCAATTTGATTTGCTTGTAGAAGAGCCACTCGCTACCAACCCAAGATATGTGTCTAATCTACACAAGAATTTTATAAGCCCTAAAAATACCTCTAAATGAAGGGAAATGCTCTTAGGTTAGGAAAATTGTATTAGAGATATGAAGAACACCATCATATCCTTTTGTCCTTCATTCATTGGAACTATTAATTTCTATTTAATCTTGTAGACTCTTTGTATTGCTCATAGACTATATGGGGAAAAGAAACTCAGGAGCTAACATACACAGTTATAAAAAGAATTAATACATCTATTAAACAATTGCCCTTGTTAACTCTCCATGGTCAGCTGTACTTATTTTTTTGAGTAAAATCTCAGATTCAACAAGGTAGAAAAGACAATGTTTTTGACCTTGAATCAGCAAACTGACCCTTTATCCAGCACCCTATGAGGAAAAACCTTGTTTCTTCAGTAGTTTATATGTTGGCATCTCTAATCAAGACACAAACTCTTTCTTAGGCTGCATAATATACCCATGAGCAGACTTCAGAGAAACTAAACTTTTTTTTTCCCTGCTGAGAACATCAATCATTTCACAGAGCATCATTCCTGTTATAAATCCCAAACTTCTTAGCATCTCAAAAAGTCAAAACATACTCATTCTTACAGTATCCACTGTCTTTTTCTACCTTCTGTTTGTCATTCTAAATACTTATATAATTTCTACAATGTGATCTAAATCATGGTACTTTTGTATTCCACAGGTATTTTTTTTAATTTTTTTTTTTTATTTAAGAAAGGATTAATTAACAAAACCATAGAGTAAGAGGGGTACAACTCCACACAATTCCCACCACCCAATCTCCATATCCCAACCCCTCCCCCGATAGCTTTCCCATTCTCTATCCCTCTGGGAGCATGGACCCAGGGTCATTGAGGGTTGCAGAAGGTAGAAGGTCTGGCTTCTGTAATTGCTTCCCCGCTGAACATGGGCGTTGACTGGTCGGTCCATACTCCCAGTCTGCCTCTCTCTCTTTCCCTAGTAGGGTGTGTCTCTGGGGAAGCTGAGCTCCAGGACACATAGGTGGGGTCTTCAATCCAGGAAAGCCTGGCTAGCATCCTGATGGCATCTGGAACCTGGTGATTGAAAAGAGAGTTAACATACAAAGCCAAACAAATTGTTGAGCAATCATGGACCCAAAGCTTGGAATAGTGGAGAGGAAGTGTTAGGGAGGTACTCACTGCAAACTCTAGTGTACTTCTGCTTTCAGGTATATATTTTGCAGTAGTTTATGGATACGTGTGAACATAAGCTCTCTCTCACAGAAACTGGTATATATCTAGGTTTTGGGACTTTGTTTAATATATAGGCTGTGTATTTGATATGCAGACTCTCCCAAAAGCCTAGACCAAGTAGATTAGAAGCATCCAAAAGCACAGCTATATACAAGATACTGGGTGCTGTACAGCAAACCATAACAAAAGGACTTTTCAAAGTTAACCCAATTACCAAAAAATGTGATGATAACATTAACTATCGATTGTCTTTTTGAACCCTAAGACAGCAGGAACCTCATATCTCCACTATAGAGCCCCTACTTCCCCCAGTCCTGGAACCCTTGGATAGGGCCCACTTTCCCGTATGCCTCTCCCAATCCATATCAAATAATATTGCATCCGCCAACCACAACCTAACCAATGCAACGATTGCCACCTCAACATGCTTCACCTCAGACTGTGTCCAGAGACTTCATGTGTGGAATGACAACCCTTCAGCTTCATTACTCGGGTGAGACCTTTCCTTTTATAGTACACTCTAATTTCATCTCAGGTGGTTCACTTTCTAACAAAGTCCCAAAACCTAGATATACACCAGTTTCTGTGAGAGAGAGCTTATGTTCACACGTATCCATAAACTACTGCAAAATATATACCTGAAAGCAGAAGTACACTAGAGTTTGCAGTGAGTACCTCCCTAACACTTCCTCTCCACTATTCCAAGCTTTGGGTCCATGATTGCTCAACAATTTGTTTGGCTTTGTATGTTAACTCTCTTTTCAATCACCAGGTTCCAGATGCCATCAGGATGCTAGCCAGGCTTTCCTGGATTGAAGACCCCACCTATGTGTCCTGGAGCTCAGCTTCCCCAGAGACACACCCTACTAGGGAAAGAGAGAGGCAGACTGGGAGCATGGACCAACCAGTCAATGCCCATGTTCAGCGGGGAAGCAATTACAGAAGCCAGACCTTCTACCTTCTGCAACCCTCAATGACCCTGGGTCCATGCTCCCAGAGGGATAGAGAATGGGAAAGCTATCGGGGGAGGGGGTGGGATATGGAGATTAGGTGGTGGGAATTGTGTGGAGTTGTACCCCTCCTACCCTATGGTTTTGTTAATTAATCCTTTCTTAAATAAAAAAAATTATTAAAAAATGAAAGTGAACCACCTGAGATGAAATTAGAGTCCACAGGTATTTTTTAAAAAATCAGCCTATTTTTAAAAGCTTGTAACAGTCTAGTCATAAGTTACTGTAGAATGAACAACTCTCTTTGCCTCCAAAAGAATTCCCAGATATAAGAATATCCACAAATGGAGAAAGCGCCTTAAGCTTCATATTATTCTTTTTAATTTTTAAATATTTATTAATTCACTTTTGTTGCTCTTGTTGTTTTATTGTTGTAGTTATTATTGATGTCATTGTTTTGGGATAGGACAAAGAGAAATGGAGAGAGGAGAGGAAGACAGAGGAGGGGAGAAAGATAGACACTTGCAGACCTGCTTCACCGCTTGTGAAGTGAGTCCTCTGCAGGTGGGGAGCCGGGGGCTCGAACAGGGATCCTTATGTCGGTCTTTGGGCTTTGTGCCACCTGCGCTTAACCTGCTGTGCTACTGCCCAACTTCCTTCATAATGTTTTTTTCTTCTGTTCACTCTAAAATTTATGAACACCATTTAGAGAGATTTCAATTCCCATTAGTAATATGTGCAATTGATCTGCATTGAAGAAGATTACTCATGTCTTGGTGACAAATTTAAGCAGAACTTCACTTAGGAATTCCACGTAAATTTCTGTTGAAAAGGTCAATTTCTAAGACTTTTAAGTTAAAGACCATATCAGACAAATTAAATTTCTTCTACTTGTCTGGAGAACAAACACTTTCAGTGTTGAATATCACCAACAATTGTTAACTAGGAAAATCACCCAAAACCACAATAGTGATTGAGAATAATATTTTACAAAGACTTGAATTTACATTTAGACAAATTAGGATATTCTCTGAACTAAAAAGTTTTCATCTCAAAATGGCAGTGGGCAAAGATTTATGGTGGAGAAAGAAGGCCACTTTGGTGGTGGTCAAGTATTGCAATACATATTCTGAAAAAGTATGAAATGTATAAACAGTTCCATAAAACAGTGTTACTTTATCAAAAGACAAACTATTAACCATGACAACAGAAACTGAAACAAAGCCTAATCAAACTGGAAACTTAAAATCAGTCCACTATTATAAGCATTTGTACATTTCTTATTGAAGAAAGAAATAGGCATACAGTTCAAGCATGTGATTCTCACTGGAGATATAAAATCAACTAATTGATTAGCTTAAAAGTTACACATAATAATTATTAAGGACAACATCATGGCCTCTGTGCTGTACTAAAAATGATATCTGCCCTGTGTAGGTTAATATCTGAGTGGTTTTACGTTTCTGAGAAGAGGTTATCACAGGAAAGGCATCACCATGTATTTAGACAGACAGCCATGTAGGGCTCATTTTGTGTTTTTTTCTTCTATGTTATATGACTTCCTACACTGTGCATATATTATAATATTATAAAGAGCATTTAAAGAGAAAGCATTCACAAAACAAAAGAAGAAAAGAACATTTTACACTTCCTCAGGACAGTCTGAGATCAAGCAAGACTGCATGTTCTTTTTTTTTTTTTTTTTTTTAGCATTTTTGGTCCTCAGTTATTGAAGTAACTCACAATATAGTCTGAAGAAAAGAACTAATGGACAAGCATCTAAAGGCGATTTTTGCCCATAAAGTCAATAACAAAAGACTGAGATTTGGCAAGTCTTATGAAAATAATTCACACAGTTCCAGAAAATCTGAGTGATTAATAAGGATTTAACTGAACACAACTTGAGGAAAGATGTGAAGGACAAGCTCAGAACTAGGGTGACAGGGAGGTTCACTATGTCCTTTATAGGACCATTTTCTAATAAAGAAAAAGAACAAACAGTATTAATCTTCAAAATTTTTTATTCTTAGAGCCTTAAAATACACACACTCTCTCCCTTTCCCTCTCTCTCTCTATCACACACACACACACACACACACACACACACACACACACACACCCCTCACTGTAGGCTGAGTGGCAACACAAACTAAGCTGTCCCAGGATTATAAAGGAGGCTGTCTTTTCCAAGCACCTTGTGATTACTATCGATTGGTTCAGTTCATTGCAACTCAACATTACCAGACTGGTCATGAAAGAAGGATGGATGCTATTAAAGATCTTGAGTAGCTGCTCTGCAGATATCATTCATTAGAAGTAACTGTACTGACTCACAAGCATATAGAAAGTCTATGTAACAAATCCATTCCCTTTCCATAATCTACATCCTCTAGTGTCAGGAAGTAAAAATTTAAGTGGAATTTTCTACTCTCATAAGGGGGAATGTAGAAGTTCAACTTAATTGGGCAATACAAGGAACTGAGCAAAACAAGAACAAGAGAACAACTGTATTCAGATATCTATCAAGAACCCTGGGCTATTACAACTACTAAAGCATATTTAGGAAGAGATTAATGGACATAAGAGAGACCTGTAATCTTGAACATATAGTGGTATCTATAGGTCAGTGAGTTAAAAGCCTCTGAAGCAAAGTAAAAAAATCAGTTATAATACATCCTATAAAAAGATTCACAAACACCAATAGATGGAGTAAAAATACACATACTACTGTTGCATAATGCAGTATAGTGCTAAGTATTATTAATATCAAGTCATATTATAGTTGATCATGAACATGTCAGGAATTCAGTTTGTTGACAAAACAAAAGAGTTGTTAAGATAAAATGGAAATAAAATCAGAAATGTATTAATTTACATAACTTTTATATCACTGTTTTATCTTAGCATTAATTTATACCACAATCTTTACAGTGTTTGCAACTAAAAAGTACAGGGAACATAATGATAATGTCACACCTTACATTAAAAAAATCTTGGGTGAATTAAAAGGTTACTGGGAAATGAAGAAATGTTTTTCCTATGGCACACATACATGAAACCATACATTTAAATATAATATCCTAAGAAATAAACAGATACAATTTACTTAGCATATAGTAGGCCTTCATAATTAGTAACTATTATTACTAGGATAAATAAAAACTTAATAAATCACTCTAAAAAGAAATAAGACATAATTTGAGGAATTTGGATATTTACTCTCTTAGAATACCTTAGGTAATATTGAATGACTATACTTTTCATTGCAAACACACTGTTTCCTGGAATGTGTGCAAGAAGTTGGATATCTTATATTTTTTCATACTTTTTCTCATATACAGATAAACTTTATCTAAAACTGGAAAGTACTATTATACAGGAAATGCTACATACTGTGAGCTCAGCAGGGCAAACTGTAACTCTGTTATCACTGATCTATGGAGTAACATGAAGCAAATGTGTAGCTTTTTCTGCATTGTTTTTTATCAGTGATAAATGGTCTCAGTTCATGATTTTCTCTATCTTCCATGGTGCCACAGAGACATGTGAAATGATGCCAACTGGACTTCCCTGGGCAGACAACTCCACCAATGTATCCTGGAGCCCCGCTTCCCTAGAGCTCTGCCCCACCAGGGAAAGAGAGAGACAGGCTGAGAGTATGGCTCGACCTGCCAACATCCACGTTCAGCAGGGAAGCAATTACAGAAGCCAGACCTTCCACCTTCTGCACCCCATAATGACCCTGGGTCCATATTCCCAGAGAGATAAAGAATAGGAAAGCTATGAGGGGAAGGGATGGATACGACATTCTGGTGGTGGGAACTGTGTGGAGTTGTACCCCTCTTATCCTGTGGTTTTTGTCAGTGTTTCCTTTTTATAAATAAAAATTAAAAAAAAAAAAGAATCTGAGAATATTGGCCAGTGAACTATTCCACCCTGTAGAGCATTGTACTTTGTATGCCCAAGGTCCCTGGCTCAGCCCCAACCTTAGGTGCCTGGCTCAATCCCCAGTGTCTTGTATACCAGACTAGAGTTCCCTCCTCCTCCACATGAAACTCTTTATCATATGTAATAAATAAAACCAATATTAAACAATCTGAAAATATTTTTGGATCCTTAGGGGAAAGAACATGGGACACAATCTACTTTTCTAATACTCAGACGTTGGTTTGAGGTAACATATGATTAAGAGCAAGGACAGAAAGAATTTAATATGTGTGACCTATTAAAGAGGAAAATTACATATTTTAATGCCATTGGTTCATAAATAATGTCAAATAATAAAAGGGATGCTCTATAATCAGAAGATATTTAGAGCCAATGTCTGTACACTGAGGAAGTGAAAGATTTCCATCTTTTCTTTGTTTCTATTGATTTTTTTTCATGCCAGAAACAGCACTAAAATTCAGAATCTGGACTATGTAGTGAGCAATGTAAGAATAGTAATCAAGAATTCCCTATTTACACAGATCATGCATTTTCTTGAATACTTGTTAATGGTAGATGCTCAATAAGTATATTTTGTCCATTTACTTTTTATTGGCCCATTTGTTTGTTTTCTTCTTATGCCACATATATTGGGAATAAAATAGTTATTGCCTTTCTCCACCTGACATTTTATTAGCATAATACACTTGAGGACATATTGGTTATGTTGTTACAAATGACAGTATTTAGTAATTCAAAAATAACAGTATCCCCCATAATGTGTATACTACAATGACAAAGGGCCAGAACTATGGTATGGGTGAAAAAAATCCTCAATAAATTATGCTGGGAAAACTAGACAGTCACACATAGACAAATGAGCCTATAGCAGTAAACACCACCATACAACAAAATTAATGGAAAAAATGGATCAAATATCTGATATTAGACCTGAAATTATAAAACACATAAAAGAAAACATTTATGAGAAACTGCAGAAATTTAACATCAACAGTTTGGAGGTTTAATCACATGGTCAAGTGAAAATAAAACACAATTAAGTGTGTCTACATCAAACTAAAAAGCTTTTCATGCATCTAAAAAAATTCCACAAGGATAAAATGGCAATCCAATAATTGGAGGCAAATTACATATCATGCATAGGACAAATTGATAACAAATATTTATAAAGAAACCATATGAATCAACAACAAAAAAATAACTTAAGAAAACAGATCTTTAAGTGAAGTGTGTGATTTAAAACAAACAAACAAACAAAAAAAACACACCCACTAACCTGAGGTTAACTTTTTACTAGCACACTTCGTGCTACTGATGACATTAGACTAATGTACCTCAAAGAACAGTGTGGAAAAGACCAAACTGTGTGTTTGCTTCCTTGCTTGCTTGTTTATTTTATCATAGCACTACTCAGCTCTGGTTTATGGTAGTATGAGGGATGTAACCTGGGACCTTGAAGCCTCAGGCATGGAATTTATTTGCATAATCATTATGCTGTCACCCCTAAACTAGGAGCAACTTCTGATGTGGATCATCTGAGGTGTTTGGAGTAAAAAAAAAGATTTTCCATTTTTATTGATATAATTGATTTACTTGTGGGGGAGAGGGAGAGTAGTAGAGTGATGGGGGAAAGGGAAGATGACTGGGAGGGAAAAAGGGAAAAAAAAGTGATATTTAATTCTATCATAAGGTGGTGCCAGAAATTGGATCTGTGCATTCTGAGGATTCAGTCAGGAAAGTAAGTTCTCTACCAAGCTGTGCTATCCTCCTGATTCCTGACCACCCATTTTGGGGTTGCACCTAATAACTTCTGAAGCTGCTGATGTGGGTAGCAGTGATTTTAAATTAATTCCTGTAGGTTTTGAGTATGCTCACTAAAATGTAGGGACATTACATTATTATTTGATGGTGGTTGACTCTTCAGACCCTCAGCTATATATCTCTTTCAAATCTAGGTTGTTTTTCTCACTTCCCTATTTATATAGTTGGAACTTTTATTTTTCTATCTCTATGTCATCTGGGGATTGTTTTGCTCTAATAAGATGGCTACACTCCTGATTAAGGACTGTGATAAACCTGCTGTCAATTACCTTAATTGATCTGACAACCCGATTAGGCCCAGAAAGGGGAAGATTCCTCAGCAGAGTCTTATTAACAAGGAGAAAACAAAACAAAAGCCCATGTAATTAAAATGTGATTGCTGGCGATGAGTACGGAAAAACAGCCCTGAGAGGCTTTCGTGATGGGAAAACTTTCTAAATGACATCTTAGGAAGACAAAAGAAGACAAGACGATCAAATCACTCAGTGGACTTCTAAAGGAGAATGCTGAACAGAAATTTGGGGACTTTTCTCAACAACTAATTCACTGGTAGCTTTGAAATTGACAAAATTTACTCTTGAGTTATGGTTGGAAGAGTAATTACTGACCTCATTGGTGGGACCATGAACCGAAAGAGAATAATGATTGTTAGCATTATTTGTAGTTATATCAGTTTTTTCCTTGCTTCAAGTAAAATCTGTGTATATTTTATCAGTAATTGAAGTTGTCCTATGTTCATAACATTGCTTCAGCAGAGGTCGACACTCAGCTTATGATCCAGATATAAGGATCACTTCTTTTTTTTTTTTTTATAACATTTCTCAGTTTTCCACACAACAATACAACCCCCACTATGTCCTCTGCCATCCTGTTCCAGGACCTGAACTCTCCCTCCTACTTCTTTAATACTGTGTATGACTCATTCTCTTTACTGACTCATACTCAGTATAACGCATGAAAAATCCTATACCTGATAGCCCTCAGGCCTTCAAGAATACTGTGTCTAAGAAGAAGAGAAAGTCAACATGATGACTGTAATTTTAGACAACAAAAATATCTACATCCCACTGAGAAATAGAATATTATTAGCTAATTAGGATGAACTGTCACAGTGGAGTGTTTGATTTAATTAATTAATCAAGCTGATGATTGGTCTGGAGGGGGTAGGGAGCTGTTTTTACAGTGCACCTGGTAAATTATGTTATTAACCAGTGGCCCCTCAGAAATTTAAAGAAAAAAGTAGTTTTATATTAGATAAACAAGTTAACATAAAGTTAACAGTGTGAAAAGAAAGAACCAGAGTGCCTGTGTATAGTAGGTATCAAATATGAGTTAGACTTGAGTTTAAAGTTCCTTTGGACCCCACCAATACACTAATATAATCATAATTTCAGTTTTGATCATCTTTAAAATGAAGGCAATGATTTCCCCCTAGGAAATCATTTCAGTTTCATCACAGAAAATTAAAATAGATTTAAGATGGCAACATTACAAATTTGTGTCTTAATTCAAGGCTTTCACTAAACCAATCTACTCATCTATTATACTTAAGATATAGAGGAAAAACATTTAAAAAGACTTACATCTTTATCATTCTGTGATGACCTCAGAATTAAGCAACAGTTTAAGAAAGATTGCAACCTAAGGCTTTACCTCTGATTCTAAAATAAGCTTTTATTCTAAGTTGCTGAGAGCTTGATTGTTTTAGATGGGGGGGTGGAGTAAGGGAGGGAAAGAGAGGTAGAGAGAGACAGAGATAGAGAATAAAGAGACCACAACACTGAAGCTTTCTTCACTGCAATGGAAGCCACACTCCAACCTGAGTAACAAACATGGAAAAGCAGTGTATTATTCAAATAAGCTTTTAGGACCACCATGAGTTTGTCTTATTATAAAGAAAAATGACTGTATACTCATTTTAAATAGTCAGCAGACAATGCCCTCAAACAGAGCACAGTATTTACTGGGAAAGCCCAGGGGGTTCACCTGCTCTACAGATCATCTAGCAGATTTTAAGATGACATGGTAGCATTTACCATAGAGTTCTCATAAATGTAGATATTAGATTGTGCTATATCTAGATAACAAAAGTTCTAGGCATATTTGCTGAGACCTTCACAAACCTCATGATTTATACATCATTCTATTCATTCAGATTGCTATCCATTTCAATTATTCCACAATACTGTCTGGAGTCTACTTTAGACAGGTTGTGTATATAAATAAGCATTTATACAGACAGGAGTCCATCAAATGTTCATAGTGTATAGTACTAACATCTTAAAGGGCTATATATAAATTAAAAACTCTTTAACACAACATAATATCTACCAAACTTTCTCAGATTAAAGAATTATATTGGCTTTTCTGATCGCTTTAAAATTTTCTCAATAAAATCATAGGTAAGTGCAAATCTATTTTAAAACCTTGCCAAATGTCTGTCATCATCCTATATCATTGAAACATAGAACTTCTCTCATTATATACCAAAACAGGCCATATTTACAAAAAAAAAAAAAAAGAGTGAAAAAGAGGAAGAGTGGAGGAGGAATTGAGCTTAAGTGACAAACTAAATATTTTATTTTATTCAACACTTCATAGTCACCAAAAGTGTGTAATTATCTCCCAGCTCTTTAGATCAGCAGCATGAAGTTGAATGTATCATCAGTTCTGATATAAAACATGATTTTGCAAGTAAACAGGAAGTTTATCTCAAAAAAATGGAGCTTTTTATTTGCACAGAAGTCCTTCATTAATAACAGAAATGGACTTCCAACTGTATTTTACAGCTGTGACTCACTCTGGCATATGGAACTTCTTTAAGGGAAAAAAAAAGTCAGGGGATTTTTCAGCAAATTCAATTCCTTTAATTTTCCAGAAGGGAGTAGAATTTAAGCAGCAGGTGGCAAATTCATTTTCATCTAATAACATTTGATCATGTGACATATTTTATTTCCACCATTAATATAAAGTAATTAACAGCAAATTGAGAAAATTGGTCAGCATGTGAGGAGTGGGACATGCTTGTCTATGTAATTGTTGTGTGTGGAGAAAGTGAAGGAAGACTTGTATGGGGAAGAGAATGGAAAAAGAAGGTTGGTGTTATATGTCTCATGTAGGAAAACTTTCAAGTCATTTGTTTCAATCCATTGTGAAAGCAATCTAAAGCAGCTATTTGGATTAGAAACAGCATTTATCTTTTACAATTTTACCTGTGGATTTTTTTCTTTCATTATAGAAACATTGATTTACAAGTCTACATTTTAAATGGGCTACAGTTTTACATCTCCTCAACTTACTTATTAGTACTCTTTTACACCCCACACTATCTCTCTCCATTCTTGGCTAATGTATTAAACAAGAATGTGATGACCTCAGACCTTCTCCTTAAAGGAATGAGTTGACAATCATAACTCCCAAAATGACAATCAGAAATGCTGGAGACCCCCCCAGAATGGATTATAAAGACTGTGGAGAAAAATGTATGCATCCTATGAAGCAAGAAGAGGAATGAAAAGATCATTTCATGATAAGATCATGATAATCATATCAAGAAAAGATCATGATATTAATGATCATTTTCACCAAGAGAAGTAATTCACGAGTTTCAGACAAAGTTATACCAAACTTACTTTATTCCTATTGGAGTTATTGCTGGAACTCTGTATGTGCACAACTCCAATATCACAGCATTTCCTTCGTTCTTTTTTTTTTCTTGTCTTTTTTACGAAAAAGAGAGAAAGAGTTTGTGTGTATGAGATAGGGGGATGGAGTGGATGAGGGAGGAGAAAAAACAAACAGTACTGCTTCAGTGTTCATTAAGCTTCTGCGTTGCAGGTGAGCAGCAGAGGTTTGAACTGATAGTTCACTCCTGTTGATTTTGTAAGGTCCAGTTGTTCTGCAAATAATTCCACCATCATTACTCTATAGGCACAGCTAATACAAATAATGTCACAGGACATAAATTATGGTGATGTTGTGTATGATACAGCAAATCCTAACAAAGAGATTTTTCAAAGTTAACCCAACTGCCAAATAATCTGATTACAGCAATAACTATCTATTGTCTTCTTAAGCCCTACGATAGCAGGAACCTCCCACTTCCTCTATAGAGCCTATATTTCCCCAGTCCTGGAACCTCTAGTGTGGGGCTCACTTTCTTGCATGCTTCTCTCAATTCATACCAAATGATATTTCATCTGCTGATCCCAACCTAATCAACGCAAGGAGTACCATCTCAGCATGCTTCACTTTAGACTGTGTTCAGAGATATCAGGCATGGAATGTCAACTCTTCACGCTCATTACTCGGGTGAGACCTTTCTTTTCATAGGATTCTCTAACTCCATTTCAGGTGGTTCACTTCCTAACAAAGTCCCAAAACATAGATATAGACCAGGTCCCATGACATAGGGCATATGTTCACATGTATCCATAAATTAGGGCAAAACATATACCTGAAATAAAAAATGTCCAATAGTCTGCAGTGAGTCAGTATATGCAGCAAACAAGTAGAAAGACCTAAAAAGACACCATAAATTTCATAATGAAATAGTGTCTACTTAGACTTAGATACCCTCTTACCTACTTCCTATTACACTTCCCTCACTCCAAAGCTAAAAATGATAATTCCACCACCCTTCAACTAAGTTAGCCAGAATTAGGCACTACTGTTTGCAAGCCAAAAAAAAATTCACTATTTGACAATGTTTATTAATATAGGAACAATGGAACAATGATTCAAGGAACAATGATTTGAGGACAGGGAGTTGCATCACCTTGTGTGTGTTAGATCCCCAGCACCATGTACTTTGATGGAGCAGTGCTCTGAAGAGAGGGAGGGAGAGAGAAAGAGAGAGAGAGAGAGAGAGAGAGGGAGAGAGAGAGATTCTATAAAATTAATTCATAAAATAAGAACAATAAGCAGTGCTTGGGAGCAAGCTCTGAGAACACCATAGAAGTATCACATTTCCTTGGTTGATATATTGAATTTTTTTACTATATTTCAATGTTTCTACTTTCATCCCTGTCAGTTCCTTCTTCTGATTTCTTTAAATCCATGTTGAGCAGCTACTGCTCTGCCCAAAGATGTCCCAAACACTCATTAATATAAACCCACCTACAGCACTGAGCCTGCTGATCATCCCCCATTTAACTAGATGTCTGACAGCCTACTTCTTCAGCAGGATTTCTGTCCTTCTGTTGGGTTTTCTATGAAGTAATTCTGCAGGTATATTAGGAACTAGTTAATTGCCCACATCTATAATTTTCTTCCTCTGTCAATGCATGAAAGAACAACCATTCCAACTGTTCAGTAATCAGCATGGAACAGGAAGCCACAATCCTAGGGTTAAACAATCAACTAGAAATGTCTGATCAGAAAACAAGTTTTTGTGTGGGGGACAGAGAGGTGATTCTCAGGGTGCAGATTCAGGATACACTGCTGAGAAGATGTAGGTGGTGTGGCTGACAGGAGCCAGAGACACACATAAGGGGGCATAAGGGAAAGACATGTGGAACTGCTAGCCTGATAATATTATACTTCTTATTCCCCCTGTTTTTCTTTCTCTAACTTTCCAAGAATATCATGGTTTTATTAATAAGTTTATTATCATTCTAAGAACTTTTCTATCCTAAGTCACTCATTTGTTCTTATTTTTATTTTCATTTTCTCCCCACAAACCTTAAATGATTATACTCTGTTCCCAGTTAATAAGAACTCAGTAGCCATGATTACTCTTGTCAGATAAGTGTTGGCTTTTAATTTATTTCTTTTCCTGCATTTATGTATTTTGTTTTAATTTACAAGGTCTTTAAGGGTTCATACGAAGATTTTCCCCCTTATATCATTCATTTCTCATAACAATCTTGTTACATATTGAAGGACCCACTCTGATGTCCTATCGTTATATGGCCTTATTGATGTAATGAGAAGACAGGATCAAACTATTTTTTAATGGTAGTTAAAAAGCAACTCTATCCTAACCCTTCCTCTTGCACATATGACCCACATTACAGTCAAGAAGTTCTATGTATTATATATTATACATAGAACTGTGGGATATTAGATACCAAATGAAGATAAGTAAGAAACACCCTACTCTGTTGCATCATCCAGTCCTCCTTACCCACACTGTTTATCACTTAAGTATCTACACAGTAAGTAGTATTATCATGTAGTCAGATTACTACTCTGAAATTCTAAAAGAAATAGCATCACTCAGGGTTTGCTTATGTAACCCACATAACTCCAATTCTTACGTCCTTAGCCAATTTTGAGTCTATTTCTTAACTGTTACATACATCCATTTAAAAACAGTGCTAAAATTTCAACAGCTTCCCTGAAAATCATTTGTTGTGATTTCTTATTAGAAAACTAAAAGCAGTATTTGACTAAATTTGGAATAGGGCACCAAAGTAAAAACCCTGAGTTGAGGGCAAGGGTGGATGTTTGTCTTCATGGAGGGGGAGTGGTGGTGGAATAGGACATAGTATTTTGATGGTGGGAATGGAGTTTATGTACACTCCTATCAATTTGTAGTCATATAAATCACTAATTAATATTAGAGGGGAAAACTGATTGAATGTCTTAAACTTTTTAAAGCACAGACTGAGTCTTTTTAATACATAGGCTGAATCTTTGATATGTTGACTCTCTTAAAAGCTTAGACCAGGGAAAACAGAAGCAACCGGTGGCACAGCTATATACAAATAATGTCAAAGGACATAAATTATGGTGATGTTGTGTATGATACAGCAAATCCTAACAAAGGGATATTATAAAGTTAACCAAATTGCCAAATAATATGATTATAGCAATAACTATCTATTGCCTTCTTAAACCTTAAGACAGCAGGAACCTCCTGCTTCCTCCATAGAGCCTATATTTACCCCTGGAACTTCTGGTGGGGCTCAATTTCCTGCATGCTTCTCTGAATTCATACCAAATGATATTGCATCTACAAATCCCAACCTAATAAACTCAAGGGGTACCACCTCAGCATGCTTCACTTCAGACTGTATCCAGAGACATCAGGCATGCAATATCAACCCTTCATCCTCACTGCTCAGGTGAGACCTTTCAAACTTTCATAGTATTCTCTAATTCCATTCCAGGAGGTTCACTTCCCAACAAAGTCCCAAAACCTAGATATAAGCCAGATCCCATGAGATATAGCATATGTTCACATGCATCCATAAATTATGGCAAAATATATACCTAAAAGCAAAAATATACAATAGTCTGTAGTGAGTCAGTATAAAGTTCCTAATGAAATAGTGTCTACTTAGACTTAGATACCCTCCTCACCTACTTCCTATTACAATTCTCTCACTCACTCCAAAGCTAACCTCATCAAAGCAAGGTCTGCAAAAGCTGAATAAGGGCAAGAGACTGGCATACTTTAAAGATGACTCTTTAGTCACTATCAGGCCACCCCATCAGCTGGGTCCTTATTCGGAGAATCCTGAGATTTCCAAACAGACTTAATGGGCCTAGACCTCAAATAAATCCCTCTTTCCATTGTTACTGGTCATCTCTATCAAGAACAACACCATAAAACCCTTTGTGGGTCCCCATAGAACCTTGCCCTCAACTTGGATCAAAAATGGTAGAGAATGTTCCATCCTCTGAAGGGAGGCTGGACAACATACTCTATGCTACACCTGAGGAAGATGGGTCCTGATATTGGAGCAGCTTGGAATGTTCCTACTCATTACTACAGAATGTGAGCTCAGATCTAGAGGGATACAGAGGTCACATAGGTTCCTAAGCTGATTATGGGCTCTAGATGACATCAAATCGATGGGAGTTACAGTCAACAATATTTATACCCCTTTCCCATATTTGGGAGCTACTCTCTTCCCTGATCCACCTTTCTGTTCCTTTTTCCAGCCAGGACATCATCTCTCCAGACAATAACTTGGATCCATCTTCATATCAGATTTCAGGGTCAGCGGAAAAAAGAAAAAGAAAAAAAACTAGTATAGCCACAGGTCCTTTGGAATATAACTAAAATATGCCTACTAGCTATTTACAAAATGGAGTACCTCCCAACTCTTCATCTGCACTATTCCACCATTTAGGTCCATGCTTGGTCAACAATTTGTTTGGCTTTGTATGTTAACTCTCTTTTCCGCCACCAGGTTCCAGATGCTAGCATGATGCCAACTAGACTTCCCTGGACAGACCACACCACCAATATGCCCTGTAGCTCTGCATCCCCAGTGTCCTTCCCCACTAGGGAAAGAGAGGCAGCCTGGGAGTATGGATCATCCCATCAACGCCCATGTTCAGTGGTGAAGCAATTACAGAAGCCAGACCTTCAACCTTCTGCAACTGACAATGACAATGACAATGGGTCCATACTCCTAGAGGGTTAAAGAATAGGAAAGCTATCAGGGTAGGGGATGGGATATGGAGTTCTGGCGGTGGGAACTGTGTGGAGTTATACCCCTCTTATCCTTTGGTCCTTTGGTTTAGTCAATGTTTCCTTTTTACAAATAAAAAAATAATAAAAAAATAAACTATACTATAGACCCTGACACCTGACTCAGTATGTTTAAATATTCCTTAATATTTAGGTTATTGTTAATTTTAATTTATTTATCATCAATTCTCTACCTGTATCTCCTTGACCTCATACCTATAATATGTTGTACTATAATAGAATCCTCTTCTCAAAAACAGTCCCTTTGGAAACTCAACTGAGGCAGTATCAGGCACTATTTTTTAAAGTTTAAAATAGATATATAACTTGTAGAAGTAGAAACTAACATTGTTATTTTTTCATATATGAGGGATCTGAGGTAAATTCCATTACATTTAAACCATGTAGTAGTTGAAGGTACCAATTACCATAATTTGGGTTGTAAGGGTTTATTTCTTCACTTAGTTCTTCTACTGGTCTGTTAAGTATGCTTAATTAAACAGCTCACACACTTATTGCTGATGGTGGTATCTACCCAGAAAAGCAGCTTTCCAGAGAAACTGTACAGCCCACTAAGAGTCAGTAGAACTGCAACCTCAACTTTCCCTATGGGAAAAGTAAGGTTAAACTTAAACATCCCTTAAGAGTCTCATGCTGATCACACAGTATTCTGGGACTTATGATAACTGGAAAGCATTTTAACACCATTGCGAAGCAAAATATGACCCTATAGATTCTTTTAAAATGCAAACCAGAGGAGGTCAGGCGGTAGTGCAGTGGGTTAAGCCACGTGGCGCAAAGCGCAAAGACCTGAGGAAGGATCCAGGTTCGAGCCTGGACAGAGGACACCACCAATATGTCCTGGAGCTCCAATTCCCCAGAGCCTCTGCCCCACTAGGGAAGGAGAGAGACAGTCTGGGAGTATGGCTCGACCTGCCAACATCCACGTCCAGTGGGGAAGCAATTACAGAAGCCAGACCTTCCACCTTCTGCATCCCATAATGACCCTGAGTCCATACTCCCAGAGGGTTAAAGAATAGGAAAGCTCTCAGGGGAGGGGTTAGTATACAGAGGTCTGATGGTGGGAATTGTGTGGAGCTGTAACCCTCTTATCCTATGGTTTTGGTTTTGTCAATGTTTCCTTTTTATTAAAAAAAAAAAATCAAGGAAATGTGAGACTTCTATGGTGTTCTCAGAGCTTGTTGAGATGGCTCCCAAGCACTGGTATTTTGTTCTTATTTTATGAATTTACTTTATAGAAGCTCTCTCCTCTCTCTCTCTCTTTCTCTCTCTCTGACACTGCTCCTGGGTCCTTAAACACTGTAAAGTGTGGGGTTAACCAGGTGCAGCATCACCTGGCCCCTTAATTTATTTCTTTTTCTTTTCTTGGTTGGCAAGTAAAATGGTATGTTATTCATACCTCCTCTCCTTGCCACATGCATACCTTCTACCACTGGAAGATCTAGTGAGTAATAAGTATGTGCTCAACACCCCACGGATGAATTTGTTTTTTTTCTGCAGCTTCAATTAGGGTGGCAACTGACAAGCATAAGAGCAGGAAAGTCAAGGATATATATCTCGTAGCAAACTGTTCTCCCGAATTGAGAAAAATGAGGTTCATTGCGAGTGCCAGTTGCTTCTTGTTCACTCCAAGAGTTGCAGCAGAGTAACTGCTAAAAATAAAAACAGCAATTCAAGACAATCTTGTTATGAGCTAGCTCCACATGGACTTCCTACACCATCACATTTTAACAAATTTGCCTGAAATTCTGTAAATTAATAAACATTGTTTATTTTGGAAGATCAAACTGACTTAGCAGGACACTTGCAGAAACAGGAAAGAGTAAAGATGGTGAAGGAAACCAACTACTAAACTAAATGTATTTTTAATTACCTTTAAATTACATTAATAACAACATTCTAGTGGGATCAAGGAACCAAATCCTACTTATTATGAGATTTCCCTTTTGCTTGAAAGAGAGCTTTATTTTCTATTTATTTTGCTGATTTTTGTTTAGGGACTGGACTACACAATGTTTACAAAGTTTATATATTTTTTTCCTCCAGAATTATTGCTGGGGCTCAGTGACTGCACTATGAATACATTGCTCCTAGAGGCTATTTTTTCCCTTTTGTTTCCACTGTTGTTTATTATTCTTGTTATTTTTACTATTGTTGTTATTGCTGTCATTGCTGGGTAGGACAGAGAGGAATCAAGAGAGGAGAGGAAGATAGAGAGGGGATGAGAAAGAAACCTGAAGACCTGGATCACCACTTGTGAAGCAACCCCCCTGCAGGTGGGGAACTGGGGGCTTGAACTGGGATCCTTGCACTGGTCCTTTTACTTTAAACCATATGTGCTTATCCCACTGTGCTACTGTCTGGCCCCCTGAGTTTATAACTTCTGTACATGACTGGTACATAGGACTAGATAGTTTTATTTGTCTATTTATTCTGATGATAAGTTTGCATCATTGTAATTATTTTCTTTATAATAACTTGGGGGAGGTCTCCATTCTTGTCCTCACACTCCACTCTGTCTATAAATCAGAACTATTAACTTTAGACTCAACAGTTTTATTTTTAACTAAACTTAACCAACAGTTTTAGACTTAACACATTGATTTCGCTTACATGTCAAACAGAAATAAACTAATGGACACTGCTAAAGTTCACATATTTGCTATTGAATTAATAGCATCATGAACATCATCCATTTTTAATACAATCTCCACTGTATTATTCTTAATGGTGGACACCAGGGAAACTGTGCACATTAAAGAATGAGTTCTGCGTATTCCCATCATCTCACAGGCAGTCATGAAATTTACCAAATCAAGCATATTTATATCAGATTAAATGTGTGCCTTGACCCAATATTTACTTAAAAATAATGTATATATGCATATTATGTGTGTGGTATATGCTTTAGTCTACCTCAAGACATACAGGAATACAGAGCAACCTCCTGGTGTCTAATCTTTTAATGCAGAATGAAAGGTTTATATATCAATGTTTCAGACACAGGAAGACATATTGTAGAAAAGTAACACAGAGACAAATGAATCAGAACTCAAGGTGCTTAGTGGTGAAGCCAATTATATTCCTGCATTTGATGGGAGGAGTGTGGAGAGGTAACATCATAGGAGCTTATATTGAAAGGCAAATAAATCATCAGTGATTTTTGTTGGAACTTCAAGACTTTGTTAATATTCTAATCTCTTTCTCCTCCTTTGGATAAAACTTTCTCTCACTCTCTCTCTCTCTCTCTCTCTCTCTCTCTCTCTCTCCCTCCCTCCCTCCCTCCCTCCAGTTAAACAATGTCATGTTAAGAGAAATCCTACCTAACTACTGCACAAATAGGTGTAACTGAAAGAACCCTGTTGGTAAAATTGCATTTTGACATCTGGTCTGAATAAGAAAAAAAAAGTGGGGCCCATAACTACTTTATTGAGTCACTATATGATAACTACAGAAAGTAAAATTAGATTGCCAAACTATTTTTTTTCAATAAAAACAATGATAGTCTAAGAAAACAAATGGTTCTCCAGAAATAAGTATTTCATGAATGTAAAAACTATAATTACAGTATAATTAGAAAATAATGAAAATGCAAACATTATTATCTAAACATGGGGTATATATATCACAACTCCATGGGGCAGATAAAATAAAATGTCTAACCTCAAGTGTTTTAATAATTAAAAAGTTAAAATGAAAGTTAAAAAAGCAATTATTAAAGTTAATAATGTAAAAAAATTGTCACAGTCCTTAAAAAAGCAAGAGGAAGGAAATAATAAAAATAAAAATTAGACCTAGACAGGATGACTTAAGGAAGAAAACATTAAAATTGCTCAATAAATCTAACAGTCGTTTCTTCAGGAAACATAATTAGTATATTAATATTAAGAATTAATATATGAATCTTGTGAATTTATTAGTAGAGACATAATAAACTTAGAGAAAAATGAATATTCACTGTTTAAATATCTAAATTTATCTTATGTAATTTGATGTTGATATGTTTTAAAATCTAGATTAAATATTTTTCTAGGAAAACAGGTATTATAAAAATGTAATGAAGAAGAAAATGAAAAATCTTTCCATATTTATGGGGCAACATTATTAAAATTTAAACTATTATTCTGACTCTACTTTCCCACCCCTTTCTCCAAAAGGCATATCCCCAGTTGAGGGATGTGACATGTGACCAAGTGCCATAATATAAAAGAACCAGGCTCTAGATGCTACAAAGTTCATATAAACCAAGGGGAAACTATTTTCCTTTCAAATATGCAGTCTGCCAGAAATTGAAAAGGACAGCTAATACACACCTCTGTTAATTGTGCAGGGAAATAACTTATCAGGTGTGTATATTCCCCTCTACACATGCAAACAGTCTTTAATATACTTAAGACAGAAAAAAACAATTGAAAATTTGTAGTGAGATACTTGACAATTCTTCCTCATCTCCCCAATCACTGGAAGAAATGTGTATCGTGAAGATAAACTGTTACCAACGGCACCAGTTAAAAGAATAATCCCCTTTACTCACAGAATGGGAGAATATCTATACATGCCATTTATCAGACAAGACAAACTTAGCAACAAAAAAGCAAATAACCCAATGCAAAAATGGGGAGAGAATATGAACAGAATATCCATTATAGAAGTGATAAAAGACAACAGACATATGAATAATTGCTCCAAGTCCTGATTGTCAGACAAATGCAAATAAAGATAACAGTAAGATGCATCTCACCCCTATGAGAATGTTGTCATATATCAGAAACAATAGCAACCACAAATGCTGGAGCAGTTGTGGGGACAAAGGAACCCTCCTGCACTGCTGGTGGGAATGTGAACTGGTCCAATCCCTGTGGAGAGCAGTCTAAAGAATCCTCACAAGGCTAGAAATGGGCTTTCCCTATGACCCAATAATTACCCTCCTAGGGATATATCCTAAGGACTTCATAACATCCAACCAAAACAGATATGTGTACACCTATGTTCATAGCAGCACATTTGTAATAGCCAAAGCCTGGAAACAACTCAGGTGTCCAACAACAGATGAATAGCTGAGAAAGTTGTGGTATATATACTCAATGAAATACTACTCAGTTATTAAGAATTATGAACCCACCTTCTCCAACTCATCTTGGATGGAGCTAGAAGGAATTATGTTAAGTGAGATAAGTTAGAAAGAGAAAAAGAAGTATGGGACAATCCCACTCATAAACAGAAGTTGAGAAAGAAGAACAATAAGGAAATCTCAAAGCAGAATTTGACTGAGTCTGGAGTATGGCACCAATGTAAAAATACTACAGGGGGAGGGGGAAGGTAGATTTTGAGCTCCACTATAGGGGTGTGGGAGTAGGAACCTAGAACTTTGTTGGCAGAAATGGTGTTATTATATACTCCTATTAAATTATAGTCTTATAATAAATCACTATTTAATCAATATGAGAGGGCGAAATACTTTAATGACGACTCTTTGGTCACTACGAGGCCACCCCATCACCTGAAGCCCTAGTGAGGGAATTCTGGGATTCCCACATAGATATGATGTACCTAGACCTCTAACAGATCTCTCTCTTCAACACTGTTGATCATCTCCATCAGGAACAGCATTCTGGACCCTCCTGTTGGCCTCTACAGGACCTTGCTCTCAAAGTGGAACAACAATGGTGGGAACTGGCCCACTCTCTCTGAAAGAAGGCTGAGTCAACATACTCTACCACTTGAGGAAGACAGTTCCTGTAATGAGTGCAGCCTAGAATATTCCTAGATATGACCACAGAATGCAAGCTCAGACCTACAGGGATGAAGAGGTTATACAGGGTTTTGTGCTGAGTATGGGCCCCAAATCAGATCAATGGGGTTTTTAGCAATATATATATATATACACGCACACACACACACACACACACACACACACACACACACACACACACACACACACACATTTGGGAGTTACTCTATTCCCTGATACTGCTCTCAAGTCCTATTTTCAACACTGACACCATCTCTCCAAACAATACCTTTAGACCACCTGCATGTTAGCTGTTAGGCTCAGGCAAAATTTACTAAAATCATGGACCCCTTGGAATATACCTAAAATAGACCTTCTAGCTTTTTCCAAAATGGAGAATCCAAATCTCATCTGCTCTGTTCTTACCTTTAGGTTCATGATTATTAAACAATTTGTCTTGCTTTGTATCTTGATGCTTTTCAGTCACCAAGTTGCTGATGCTACCATGACATCAACCTGACTTCTCTGGACAGATGACCTCACCAATGTATCCTGGAACCCCACCTCTCCAGGTTCCTGCCCCACTAGGGAAAGATAGAAACAGGCTGTGAGTATGGATCAATCTGCCAATGCCTATATCCAGCGGGGAAGCAATTACAGAAGCCGGACCTTCCACCTTCTGCACTTCATAATGATCCTGGGTCCAT
This sequence comes from Erinaceus europaeus, assembly GCF_950295315.1. Lineage (NCBI taxonomy): Eukaryota > Metazoa > Chordata > Mammalia > Eulipotyphla > Erinaceidae > Erinaceus > Erinaceus europaeus. The sequence goes on along the minus strand of NC_080175.1, from coordinate 21,065,425 downwards.
ACTCCCAGAGGGATAAAGAATAGGGAAGCTTCCAATGGATGGGGATGTGATACAGAACTCTGGAGGTGGGAATTGTGTGGAATTTTACCCCTCTTATTTTACAGTCTTGTCAATAATTAATTAAAAAATATTATTAATTAATTATCAATTAATTAATAGTTAATTAAGTAAAAGAAAGCTATAATCTCCTGTGGGTGGCAAGCATAGCTGTTGCAAACAGTTCTTAAACCACAGTTGTTTTCTACTTAACCTTTGTCAAATAGTTATTATCTATTGACCATAAATACACATATAAAGATGTCATGACTAGAGAGTAGTATTGCCCCAATTATGGTCACCTGACTTCTGATCCACAATATATACTCTTATCCAGCTTTTTTTCTTCTTTAAATAATTCAACTATTTTTATTAGACTTAACCTAAGATAATGATCATGATAACATAGTTCTTAACTATCCATGTTTCCTTGTTAATCATTGTCTAATATGTATAAGTAACAGTGGGTATTTAAATATGTCTACTCATGTTCCAAGTATGATAACTACAACCATTTGTAAGCAGAATTATAAGTCTTAATCAACAAAATATTTGGTAGAGCAGTACTTCTGTGCTCTCTCTCAACAAATAAATAAATAAATAAAATCTATATACATATATAATAAACTCTCTAAGCCTTTTTGTTTCCTTTTGATAGAGCTTACAGGTCACTTATAAAGGTAGAAGGAGACAGTGTCTGTGGAAGTTCTTTGTAAACTCTTAACTTTCATAAAGCATAGTAAGATTATCTAGTGGTAATCTTTAGCAGATGCCTATAAACCACTAAAACACAGTATGGTGGGGGCTGGGCAGTAGCACAAGGACCAGTATAAGGATCCTGGTTCGAGCCCCTGGCTCCCCACCTGCAGGCGAGTCACTTCATAGGCGGTGAAACAGGCCTACAGGTATCTATCTTTCTCTCCCCCTGTCTTTCCTTCTCTCGATTTCTCTCTGTTCTATCCAAGAACAATGGCATCAATAACAACAACAACAATAATAATAACCATAACAACGATAAAAAATTAATAAAACAGATAACAATTCTTAGAGAGAAATCCTGGAACACCTGGAGAAATATACTTGGAGAAGCACCTGATCACAGTCTCTGATCCCATTGGGAAGATCAGCAGCCAGACACCAGACTACCTTGAAGGGGGATTTTAAAAAGTTACTACAAATTAGATCAGGAGACTGGGGTGGGGATGGTTTTTAAAGATATAGACCTCCACTCCTTGTACTGTATAGTACCCCAATAGTGTTTTTTTTCTTTACACAAGTAAATAGAATCCAGGTTTTGTTTCACTTATATCAGGGAGGAATTTTTGTTTAATTTCTTTATTAGGGAATTAATGTTTTATATTCAACAATAAATACAATAGTTTGTACATGCATAACATTTCTCAGTTTTTTATAACAATACAACCCCCTTTAGTTCCTCTGTCATCCTTCTTGGAGGGAGGAAAATTTAATGATCATTTACACTACCTGCTGCTGATCAAAATATCCATAGACTTATTATCAACAATGAATAAACTGGTATTTCAGAAAGAAGAGCTCCTCCTTCATCCATTTATAAACACCTTGGCTGATGTGCCACTGAGGATGTCACCAGAGAATGCACCCCCAGAACACTGAGAGCCCTACCCAAGTGGCACAGATTCTGGCCACACTCAGAGTTCCAAGAGGAGAGTAAAATGTGCACACTGCCTCTCTTTTCTCCTCTTTTCTTTCTATTTTTCAGCTACACTGTCTCAAAAGAAATGTGCTTTCTCTAGGTGTCCTTCCTGTTGTCCCTATCAGGGAGCCAGGATCCTTACCTAATGGTTGGGCAGTGCAGTCCCCAAACCTAGGCGACATGATCTCACTCAGCACTGCTGGTACCTGATGTCAATAAGGGGCACTTTGCATTTCTCTGGCAGCTCAAGATCTCCTACTCCTTTACACATATCTACAGCCAGAGAATCTGAATCCTGGTTGAAACTTAGAATCACATGGGGGAGTTGAAAAAAAAAAAAGATACCACTCTGGGCCACGTTCCAAATCAATTTAATTAGAATCTCTTGGTGAAGGCAGAACTTGCACATCAGTTAATATTGAAAGCTCCTCAAATACAAAGCCTACTTAGAAACTTCTGCTCTGATTCACTGTGGTCAGACAGTGAGGTTACATCTACTGAGTGTGAGAATAGGAATAAAATCCAGTGAATATACTTAATTTAGCAAAACCCTACAAGTCAAACTAGCCAGACAAAAAATGAAGAAAACTCAAGAAAACACAATAGCAACCACCCATGACAATCTGCAGATACCACTTTACTTTATAAGAATATCCTTGTGTTTCCTGCATGAAAACAAAGAATCCTTCCTGTGGGGGCGAGGCAGAGACATACTTGGTTAAGTGCATATAGTACTAAGCTTAAGGACCAGCACAAAGAGCCAGTTTAAACCCCCAGTTCCCCACCTGCAGTGGGGGAAGCTTCACAACTGGTAAAGCAGGTCTGCTGGTGTCTCTCCCTCTGTATCTCCCAATCCTCTCTAAATTTCTCTTCTGTCCTACTGAATAAAATGGAAAGATGGCTGCCATGAGCAGTGGATTTGTAGTATAGGCACCAAGCCAGGGAGTGTGGGGGAGGCAGGGGTAGATAGCATAAACATTATGCAAAGAGACTCTCATGCCTGAGGCTCCAATGTCTCAGGTTTAATCCCCGGCACTACGATAAACCAGAACTGAGTAGTGCTCTGGTAAAAAACAAAACAAAACAAAATGAAATGAAATGAAAACTTCTTTACCTTTTTCACAGAGGAGACACATCTTTAGAAATTACTTATGGTACTGGGCACTCCAAGAAGAATAAGATTTTGTTCAAATATTGATTCCTGGTCCTCACCCAAGACTCTACAGAAATCAGAGTCTCAGGGACCAGAATATTAGAATTTCAACAAAAGCTACAGATTAGCAGCATCCACAGATGTTTAGGAACTCTATTCTCTTAAATGAATACATTAATTAGAGGTCTATACAATTCCTTTTAGTCAGTAAGCTCTTAAGGGATTACAACTCTAGATGCACAAAACCTGAACTATCTGAGCTTAAAAAACCAGCATTACCCAGATTCTCCCCTAGACATCCAGGTGTTAGATTTGCATTGCTGAATATCTTAATGATGCATTTATTTATTTTTATGAGAAAGGGAGTGAGAGACAGGAATATCATCATCATTATGGCACATGCAGATATGCATTGCCAGGGAACTAACTCAGAAATTTTCACATTAAAATCCTGCACACCACCACTGAGATAACCTCACCCCTGCTATCCCATTAAAGACTTTTAAAAGTTTCATAGAGAACTCTAATAGTCACATTGTGAGTTTCTACTATAATGGCAATGCCACCTGGCAGTTTAAAAAGAGAAAAAAATGTGAAAGAGAGAGAGAAATGCAATACGGGCATTGTACTACTAAAATATACTTCCTTTGGTCAGGTGTCATTACAGAAACACTCATCTGTATCAATATCACTTCACTTCACAATTAAAAGAAAATTAAAAAATCCTTCCTGTCACATTGTCCTTTGCACAGAGGAAACACAAATTTAAGAAAGTATTAAAGCAGTGGGCATTCCAAATGTTCATTTGTTCAGTGCTGACCCAAAGGCTCTCCAGGCCTTATTAAACAAATTGATAAGCAGTGTGACTGGATTTAGAAAGAAAAGAAATGCTGCTGGAACTGAAATACACTGAGTCTTCATCTCAATGTCTTGTAAGTAAAGATCCAGAAACTGACTTCATGGACTTGTCATGTGGAGGTGATAGTATTTACATCTCAAAAGCCCACTACTCTTGCCTTTACAGTGATGCCTGGCATCAAGCATTCAAAGAAAGCACACAGGGTGAAATGCACTTAATTCTGTCTATTAAGCAGAGGAGGGTTTCATAGCCCACCCTGCTGTGTGCTGCACATGGGGTGGGGGAGTATTATATCCTGAACAAATGCAAACCCAAGCCAATTATTGCTACAGCCTCCTGACTTGCTTTTCAGTAGGACTTTGAGGCATATGAGATGGAGTGATGGTTCTTGTCTGAGTTCATAACTTAACATAGAAGGATTGTTTTCCTCTAAGTGTTGAAGGCAGGGCAAAGCCCCCAAAGCAGTCCACTCTATTCCCACTCAGCAGGTGGAGTCTGGAGCTGGGTATTTGTGAGATTCAACCATGAGAAATGCCACTGTGTCAAAGCCACACTCTTCCAGGTGACAAAAAGGAAAAGCAAGAGCCACCTGTCACTCAGGGCAAAGGAAATTCAGGGTGAGTTCCTGCTCTGTTTCAAAGTCCCAACCTCCCCAAATCAAATCAGCTAACACACAAATCCACTTGGGGGGCACAAGCCAGCAATGAATTTATGTCTGTCCCGAGTCTGTGATTGGCTTCGAAATGCTGGCATCAATCATCCTAATAAGCACTTAAAAAGTAAATCAAAGGCTATTAAAACACTTTTGACACTGAGCTTGCTTCCTCAAGCAAAACATAAATAACCCAGAATTTACAACATTCACTGGGAGAGAAGGTGGCAGCTAGTTTAAAAAACAAATTTATTGGCTTATTTTTTTTCTCCCCCTTCTCCCCATAGAACAATGATAAACTGAAATTGCTGAATGTCTTTAACAGACTACTACATTCATAGTTAAGGTTCATATCATTATCCAAGCTATTCTGGATTTAAGCAGAGTAATTTATAAGTGTGTATTGGAAATAAGCCATGGATGCCTTTATCCTATAGCTATAGGACCTAGAGCTGTTTGATTAACATCTATACTCCAGGTACAAGGCAGTGTCATTCCACAATAAAAAATTTGAGAGAAAGTAAGGGAATGACTGACCTAGTACAACACATTCTGTCCTCTGGGTTCCAACACTGGCACCACATGTGAGTGTGAGGAGCACGAGGAATTCCATGGATGGTGGAGAGTTACTATGATATCCTTCTCTGCTGCCCTCTGGGTTCTTTCTATGCACTATCCCACATGCCAAATAAAATAATAAAGAATAAAAAACTGAGTCAGAAAGGTCACTCAGTGTCATCTCACATGTGTGAGGCACTAATTTAATTTGCTGGTGCTATATTAAAAAGGAGAAGGTGGGGAGAGGGGAGGGGGAGAAGAAAAATAAGAGGGGGAGGAGGAGAAAGAGGAAGTGGAAGAGAGGATGAAAGGTTCTGCCAAGTAGAAAAGTAAAATAAAATAGGAAGGCTGGTAACCATGTGCTGTCATTAATATGTGGGAGGAACTTTAATAAGTCATTTATCCTTTCTGGATATCAATTTTTCCACTACTTATACTGGGCCAGATAACTTTCAAGATGCCTTTCCAAAATATAGTCCTATCATCAATTAGCTAGCTCATTAGCCAGCACTGCATTAATCAGTGTCTTGAGGACTTATCTGAGTGGATAATAGGAGAACCCAATTCTCTTCAAATTATATGAAGTGGAAGTGTTTTCTCCATCAAGCTGGCAAAGCCATTTTCTAGCCCTTTCCATTTTTCCTCCTCTATAAATGCTCAATGCTAATCTTCTGGATCAAAACTTTTTTTTTTTTTTGGTCCTTGCCTAATTTCAGATAGAAGGTGATGTCAACTTGCAGGGACAGACTGTACCCTCTTTTCCACCTTGCAGGTGAACAGAGAGGGAACTGTGATGAGGCAAGATACCATGCTCTGCAGCATTAAGTTTTTAATTAAGCAGGTGGATGGTGGCTGCTTATCTGCAATCCAGACCCACACTGAGGAATTCTCATCACACTTTGAAATTGAAGTCTTCACATTATTCTGTACCTGGACAACACTGCTTTTTCCCTGCCAAATAAGACTTATTCCATCATATCATGACATTTTGAGCACCTTTTTCTACTTTATTAGGGGATTAGTGGTTTACAGTACAGTTGTTGACTTACAGTGGTCATTTCTTTTTAACATGCATATGCTTCAAAAGGGTCTAAGCTTCTTCAGGGCAGGAATAGCCAAAACAGCATAAATATGAGAATAATGAAGAGCATTTGGTATATAGAAAGTGCTTAATAGATATTGTTGTTGTACAATTATTTCAGTAGATGGATGGGTGACTCCAGTATCTTCACAAAGGCTCTATATCTCTGGAGGGATGAGATCATATTTCTCAATTGCTTTGCATCCTCAAAAGTGCTAAAGAGAGGATAGGATAGGGTCCTTCAACCCTAGGACTACCTATATTCTTGGGCCTCTATTTCTTTGTTGTGGGGCTGCCATTTGAACCACAAGATGTTCAGTACCACCATCATCATCCACCTATTCAGAGCAACAGCAAACCTCAACCATACACTTCCCCCCCCTCTCTCTCACACACACACACACCCCTCTCAGCCTTTTTTATTGTTCTTGTGGTTATTGTTGTTATTGTTATTGATGTCGTTGTTGGATAGGACAGAGAGAGAAATGGAGAGAGGAGGGGAACAGAGAGGGGGAGAGAAAGATAGACACCTGCAGACCTGCTTCACCACTTGTGAAGCCACCCCCCCCTGCAGGTGGGGAGCCTGGGGCTCAAACTAGGATCCACATCTCAGTCTTAATAATGAAAAATGTATCTAGGTTTTGTCAAATTTCCTCTCTGAGGAAAATACACCTACTTAATCCTACTGAGAATCACTTGGTTAAGGGCTTAGTTCAATCAAAATTGATTAATAGTTTGCAAATGGGCTTAGAAATTCTGAATTCTATAAAGTCCCTCAAACTCCTGAAGGAACTGCTGCACAGTAGCCAAGAAACAGAACAAATACCTAAAAATACCTGACACCTCCTAGCAGTGGTGCTCACTTCAAGTGCTGGAAACTGAAGCCAAATTGGCCAGGAGCCTAGGCTAACCTATTCCTTAGTAATTGTTTTCTCAATTGCTGCAGCTCATTTTGAACATCCTTGGAACACCAGGTGAATTTATATCTTGTTTACTATTCCCTAAACTCACTGATTAAGTTTTCATCATTATAACTGTTTTCTTTTGTATCTTCATGTCCAGCTATGTCCTCCTCAGGGGAAAGACTTTGCACCTGTTTTACTGCAATGCCTCTTGCTAGACACCTGAGCACCTGAGCAAAGATGCTTTCTAACAACATAGATCTAGTTGAACTTTGCCATTTGCTATGCATTCTCATGTACTTTGTCCCTGAAAACATTTGAAAGAAATACAGAGAGAAAGAGAGGGAGGATATGAATATAACTAATATTAAGTGGTCTAAAATCTAAGACAAAGAGTAAAAAACAAATAATTATCTCTTTACCAGAAGTTTCAACATCTGGGTTCAGATACAGAGAGAGGAAAAGGCAAGTCTGAAAAGGCTTTCTACTTGTTTCTAGAACTAAGTTAAATGGACAAACAGAAGTTTTCAGATGACTTCCTTTAATATATAAATAATACGGTATGTATCTTACTGATCTCTTAAATACTGACCACAGACAATCCATTATAAAGAAGTAAACGTAGGGAGGGTCCAAGCAGTGGTGCACTGACTAAGCACACAGTACTATGTACAAGGTCACAGGCAAGAATCTGGTCCTACCCGCAGCAGGACCACTTCTCCTTCTCTATTTTCCCTTCCCCTTTCAATTTCTGTCTGTCCTATCAAATAAAATAAGAAAAGAAAAGGAAAGAAAAGAAAAGGCCACTGTGAATAGTGAATTTATAGTGCAGGCACCAAGCCCCAGGATTACCCTTATGGAAATAAAGTAATAATAATAATAACCTATTATATTTATGTAATAATATAATTTATAAATAATAATAAAATAAAACAAAAACTTAAATTAAGAAAAGGTAGGGGGTGGCATTTCTCTTTTCACAGACGAAGGAGTTCAATATTTGCTCATCTCACATAGTATAAACCAGTATGAAGTATTAAAGTCTTTTTTTGGTCCTATGGGTGTTTATTTATTTGTATGCAGTGTTAAGCAATGAGGCCAGGATCTCAAATGTGCACAGTGTTTCTGACCAACCTCCAGGGCCCACATTTTTCATTCCATAACTTAGAGAGAGAAGGAGAAACAAGGGAGCAAGGGGAACAAATAGAGAAAAATTAAACACTTTTAGCACTGTCCCACCATCCCTAGAGCCTGCCCCCTCTCAGTGAATTTCTTAGTACTCATATGTCATGTGGCACCGTGGCTGCTAAAAGGTTCACTCTAACAAGTGAACTATCTACCAGGCTTCCAGGTCATCAGCAGGGCATGAAGCCACTATTCCTGGTGACTACCTTTTATCGAAGATGAAAAACAGAATAAGAAACAGAGGGAGAAACAGAGGAGACATCTGAAATGCCATCCCATCTTTTCATGGAGCTCCCCATCTGCAAGTAGGGAGCAGTGGCCTAAACCATGGTAGTAAGAGTGCTCTACCTACCAGTTGAGCCACCACCGTGACTTTGATTTTATATATATATATATATATATATATCATACATTCTGATCCCAGTGGTGCTTAAAGGGGGCATATTTGATTTCACTGTTATCCCACCTTCGATTCTCTTTGCTGCAGTCATTTTTTTACTTTCTTACTTTTAGGAAAAGAAATGCTACTCCATATTGACACATGTAGATTTGCATCATATGCTGGGGAGACATATGATGAAAATTTTCTAGTAATCTGATTCCTCTATTTAGGAGAACTGGATAGATTTTAGAGGGGTGTGTGTGGTCCATAATACCACTTTGTGAAAGAAATGAATAGTAAATTCTCTTAGCTACTTGTTACAGGGGATGCATAATGCTGTCACATAGCACATTTCAAGAAGGAGTGGAAAAGTTGAATATGTTTTTTTCTCTCATTTCTAGCAAAATAATAATAATATAAAGATATAGATAGAATGATCATATATGTGCAGATTTGGTCAGGGTATCCTTATTTTATTCTTGTTGTCTCACCATGAATTTTCATCGTGTCTGCTCTCAAAGGGTTCCAAATTGAAAACTAAATTATTTAGCCATGCTAAATACAGCCCTAGTCTCATAAGTTCCACATGTAATCACTTTGAAAATGGTGTATGTTTTTCCTAAAAAACTCACAATATTAGATGGGTTTTAGGAAATGGGTGAAAGCCCACCCCCCATTTTCAGAGTTTACATTTCCCTCTTTAAAAGGGGCAGGGGTTGCACTCCCAGTTGCCCAGAGGGGTAGGAAACAAGGTACCATGGCAAACTAGCTTATAAGTCCAGCCTAGTTTACCCACCAACATTACCCTGGCCAGCGCCTATATGTATAACTGCATTGTAGTTAAAACATTAAGCAATCATAATCCATGAGCACAATCTAGATTTGAGTCAATCCCATACTGCACTGAAAGTAGCTTTTGTGCTGTGATCTCTGTCTGTCTCTCTGTCTCCCTCTCTCTTTCTCTGCAAACAAACAAGCATGCTTAGTGTTTTAAAATACATCTTTGTTTTTGTTTCCCCTTAAATATCATTCTTTGGTGACTCAAAGTGCAAGGACCGGCGTAAGGATCCCGGTTCGAGCCCCTGGCTCCCCACCTGCAGGGGAGTCGCTTCACAGGCGGTAAAGCAGGTCTGCAGGTGTCTGTCTTTCTCTCCCCCTCTCTGTCTTCCCCTCCTCTCTCCATTTCTCTCTGTCCTATCCAACAATGAACGATGTCAGCAATGGAAATAATAATAACCACAACGAGGCTACAACAACAAGGGCAACAAAAGTGGGGGAAAAATGGCCTCCAGGAGTGGTGGATTCATGATGTAGGCACGGAGCCCAGCAATAACCCTGGAGGAAAAAAAAAATCATTCTTTGGATGTCATTGCTTCCTATTCCTGGATGATATTTGTCATAGTTCCCAAAGGTTTTCTGTTTAAAATATCAATTCCAATGTAATTAAAATTGAATTCACTGTTTTAATTCAGTAAATAAAATGTCCAATTGAAGACAGTAATCAAAAATCTATATTTCAGAGTATTAACCTCCACCAACCTTCTCCTTCCCATCTCCTTACCTGTTCACTGGAAGGGGATGTGAGCTATTACTCTCAGCAGTGGACTCAGACTCGCCAACTCTCTAGCTACTGCCTTACTCTAGAAGGATAGGTGAAGAATAAGGAGTAAAGACCAACTGCTTTACCAAAGTTCTGAGCATAGCAAACAGTGAAGAAGTCTTTCTGTGGTGAGGTCTTCAGAGCTTTCTTTGGTAACCTGCTCATGTACTCTTGTGACATCTTCAACTAATAACTAGAGATCTCTGCTCAACCCCTTCCCTAACCTCTGTTTGTGCTCAACTCTTGTGACATCTTCAACTAATAACTAGAGATCTCTGCTCACCCCCTTCCCTAACCTCTGTTTGTGGTCAACAGGAAGCCCAACTCCAACTCTTACTATGGTAAGGGCTCCTCATCTTTTTTGGCCCTTCCAGACAGGTAAGCTCATTAGGATCTGAGATGACACCCACAGCCCTCTCTAATATGGTCTTCATGAAACACTCCCACTTCCATAGACACAAATGCATCCTTCCCAGCCTGTCTGGTAGGTAGTCTGTCATTGTCTCTCCTTTCAGATTTCCCAGGCAGGAATCAGACGCCACATTCCAAACTATTATATTAATAGGCTAAGTGTATAGTTAGGTACTAATCTTTACATTGCCAAATCTGGGGTTGGGGTTATTGGAGAACTGGGTCTCCTGAAATCCAGTTCTCAGCACCACACAATGGATTCACAAAACAGTATGGTACTTTGACAAATATTTCCCAAGAAATCTTGATCTAGTTCTTTATATATAAGTTCTGCCAAATACCTGTCTTCCAATCTTCCCAAGATCAACTTACGTGTGACCTCAAGCCCCTGCAAAGGCATAGGCACATTTTCCCCCCTATCTTTAGTACCATGGATTGGCACCAGCATGATTTGTATCACTGCTAATAGCTTCTATTTTTTTTTCCTTTTTAATCTCTGATATGAAAAAAAGAGGGAGAAAAGTCAAGAAAAATGTGAGAAAGAGGAGAACAGAGGGAAAGAAACCATAGTATCCCTTCAGCATTCATGAATATTCATCTGGTACTGTGCACGGTGCTCTCATGTGCAGCTATGAGCACAAAACTGGGTATTTGCACTTAGTAAAGTGCATGCTCTATCAGGTAATTTATTTTCACATTCTATTTGATAAAAGGGTATGCACACATGTAGAAGCATTCGCCTTGTAAATCAGTATTGGGGGGCAGGGTATCAGAACAGAGGAAAATGTCCATCTCACATTTAAAATTGGAATCACATGCATCTATTGCATTGACAACTCAGTAGAAATTAAAAAGGATCAGGACAGATGTTTTAAGATGTTTTAAAATGTTTGTATTACCTTTAAGTGTCATGGGCCCAGGAAGACAAAATAACACAAGTGACTGATAGTCTCCTTGTCCAACCATTACAAATACAATCTGTGAAATTCTTATTTCACTCTGTCTTGCATGGCTTTCCAGAAAAGTTATCTCTAGGGTCCTACCTTACACAATCCAAGCACCTTACTTCCACAAGGGAAATTTAAGAAATTGCTTTCCTGTG